>NC_139217.1:376597522-377197522 GCF_055691185.1 Crinia signifera
AGCCCAGTGAGGGGACACTGATTACATGTAAGGTAATCTGCGTCTGCTCGCCACGCCTCGGGCGTGAGCGCACTTTATAAAATCAACTCCACGCCAACGTGGATAGTGGGGGTATGAAAAGGTCGAGAGGACGCATAACGCATCCGCTCGTCGCGCTTCGGGCTGCCGTGGATAGTGGGGGTGTGCCTGTATATTTTGGGATTGTGGGAGGAAACCGGAGTTCCCGGAGGAAACACTCGCAAGCACGTGGAGAATATACAAACTCCACACAGTTATGGCCATGCTGAGAATCAAACCCATGACCTCAGGGCTGTGAGGCAGTAATGCTAACCATTACACTGTCCGTGCTGCCCTAGATATGAACTGATGCGTGGCCCCATGCTCACTGGATCGGAGTTTGAGATCGGACCTGCTTGACATCCAACTCAGACAGCCAACTGGCAGCAGGGAATGAGATTGCATGCATAAAAAGGACTGCGTACAATATATTGCATGCGAACCTGCTGCCAGAGTATGTCCCCGGGTTGATCAAGGAGGATCGGCTGCGACTTGTCCCCTCAGAGAAGTGGCAGTAATTTATGGGGGCCATTATTTAATGGCACAACTGTTACCAGAATATCTCTATACTATATAGGTCAATAGTATCTGATAGGCATAGAATAATAATATATTGGGGGGGGGGGGGGGGTCCTTGGACGGCACAGCCCGATTACTAACATAAGCACTATCATGCTGAGACTTAGCGTTCCACACAGGAAGAGAAACAAACTAATCTAAAACTTTTTTAAAATAATATAAACTATTTTTCCATATAATTCATTGGTTGCATTAAAAGACCAGCTAGACTAGACAAACCCCACATTTCCTGCAGACATGTAGCTAAGTGGAGAAGGAGTTAACTTACAAAAATGTGATTTATGAATACACACATGAATATCATAATCTTCACGGCTGGCACAATTATGAAGACAGGACTAATTTCCTGCACTAACCATGATGCTCTTTTAATCACCATTACAGAATTTGTACTGTTCCAATACAGGCCAAAGATGCTTTTTTTTTTCTCGTGAAGCAGCCTGCCAAGACCAACAATAACAGGAGGGAGAGACAAGAAAAAAACGTCTAGCTTTTCAACCGAGGTTAATAAGTAGTGACAGTATTAAGTCTATTCTGATTAAGTATGCTGAAAGATATTATTGCTGTTTGTAACATAGAATCATTATTAGGTTAAATGCAGCATAGAAAATGAAAGGTGAGGCTTCAGCAGAGTGTTCCAGAAAGATTGACTTTGTTAAAACCTGAGCGCACACACAATGCTAGCAACATCCGTCTATCTTTGCTTATCTAACCATCTAGCAGTATCAGAAAGCCTCTGGACAATATTAACTGAGGATAAAGAGGAATTTATTTTTAACCCCAGTTGACCGGAGGAACACTAGAAAACACCAAGAAAACAAACAAACAGTAACCTGTTTCTGAAGTCCAGCAAACCATAGCACATGCAGTTACATTATTCCAAACTTCAATTTCAAGGGGTACGGAAAGGTCTACAGTGTCTAAATAGACATTCATATGCTGACACCCAAAGGTTGACTTGAGAAAGGTCGACATTAAAAAGATAAACACATGGTCAGGTAGACAGGTAGAGTTGATTAAGTTTTTTTTGTGTCAGTGTCGACACCTGTTGACATGGACACCAATTAGTGTAGCATGTACCCTCACATTGCTCTCTTCGCTCAACATGCTCCGGGACATGGTGGTTCACGGCGCTCAACACACTTCACTGTTCCCAATCGGAGTCCATGCAGATGTTACATTATGAAAAATTCCCAAAACAAATAAAAAAAGGTGAAAAACTAATGTGATTTTCATGTGTCAACCTTTTTCAAGTTGACTTTAAGATTGTATCAGCCTTTTGTCAATGTTGACATTTTGGTGTCGCCCGACTCGACTATATACCAATTTCAAGAGCCCTTATATATCAACCTAGACCAAAAGTTGGTTGGTCAAGTAAAAGTTTCTGAGCTCCTTATATAAAACTCATATAAAAGAATTTGTAGAACACATGGGCCTTACTCAAATGCTTGAGCCGAATATCAGCTCGCAACCCCTGGGGATGGGTATCTGAAGTCCGCAAAATATCACCCATTTGGGGGCTGAGGCGGGACATTTTTTGCTGTGCAACCATTAGTTTGGCCAGGTTTAGTAGCTGGCTTAACCCAACCTTAATGAGCACGATCAGACCAAAAAATCCCCATCAATTGCATATTGCAGATCCTCTGATGCTTTAGAAGAGAGATTGGGTGCAATAGTCAAATTCAATATAGCCCATGGAGTGACAAAAATTGTGCTTTCCCAGAACCTAAACATAGCATTCAAAGGGTGCCGGACGACTCACCGACAGTCGGAATGCCGACAGTCATTACCCCGACGTCGGAATCCCAACTGCTCCCTCGTGGAGGTCCATGACCCGCATAGAGGGAGAATAAAATAGGTGGAGAGCGCAGCAAGCCACTGTGCCCGCAGCGTGGCGAGCGCAGCGAGCATGCAAGGGGCTTCGTTGCGCTCCCCCCACTGTGCAGTCGGGATCCCGAAGTTGGGCTAATGACTGTCGGAATCCCGACGGTCGGTGTGTTATACCACACCCCATTCAAATGCTTAGTGTGTATGCAGTGGTCCGTCTGTCCGAGAGCACCACAGTTATCTGTACTCCAAATAGTCTTTGTATGGGGCTTTAGGGATGAATTTAATTGTGTTATAAAACACAATAATTAGGGCCCAACAAAGCAATTCAATTGTTCTGCTCACCATTATAGCATTTGTCACACACAAAAAAGCAGGGTTTAATCATCTATACCGGCTAAACCGTTCTAAAGTCCTGTCTGCTTGCCATCTTCAAGGCAGTGAGCAGTGGCGTAGCTATAGCTCCGCAGCCCCCGGAGTGTCGGGGAGGCACAGAGAACATGTGGGGTCTGCGGGGCTATAGTTACCACTTACCCGCTGCTGTCTGGTGGCCTGCCGTCACGGTCCCGTCTGTCCCGGCGCTGGCTCCTGCTGCTATAATGAAAACTGACACTTAGAAAATGGCTGCCCCCATACAGTTTTCTGTCTGCAGTATGAGGGCAGCCATTTTCTAAGAGTCAGAAAATTTGCGAAAATTAGGTAGTTATGCCACTAGCTGTGAGCAGAAATTTGTCCAGCCGTGTCAATTGTGCACGAATGAAGCAACAATTGCATTTCTCTGTGGGGCACACTCATTAATTACAGCCACTGACAAAACAACTGGGTTGCCCCCTTAAACACTTTAGGTGACCATACAGTTTAAAAGATGTCCAAACTGGCTGGTTAGAACAAAATATGGTAACAATGGTTTCAATGGGTTAATCTGTTTGGGCACGACGTGTGCAAAAAAAAAACAGAGAACACTTCCCCACAAACTCCCATCACTTTAGACGAGATATTGGGAGCACACAAAAAAAATGTAATCACCCTTTTGGCATGACTTTTTCATATAGCATCCAGATTTCAGTATTGCAAAAGGAAGGTTTGAAGATGTAATATATTATAGCAAGGGATACAAATATTCTTTATGCATGGCACCTAATAGGGTCTTGATTAAGCTCTGAGCTACAGAGCCATAACTCCAGCAGTATGAAAGAGCAATATTCTGTCACACAAAAAGTTTATATTGCCCTTTAATATAAATGCCAGACTAATATATAAATATATAAGAGCATAAGAGTTCTCTGCGTAAGGACCAGCATAGGAATTTTTACATTTAGGATTTGAAATACGATTTTCACCCAAATTCTCCTAGCTTATGTATATTATATATATGCTTACATAGCAAACACTATTTCTTGGGTCTGAAAAAACCCTGCAAATCATACTGCCCTGCAAGTGAAGCTACAGAAAGAGTAATGCTAGAAATGGCCATACAGTAGTATACTGCATCTACATATTGCAATCAATAAGTCTAGTCTAGAGGGGGGATTCTGGGAATTTATAATGCTCCCATTTGCTTGTCTAGGATACAATATATTGAAAAATAGTATTGTGGTAAACAATTAATAGGTATACGTACCAGACATCAGAAATCGCGCAACCTTTATCACTTTAGCTTCTGCTTTCAGTTAGGCATCATGTTAAATGTTAACCAACAGCTATTATTATTATTAATAATAATAATATTATATAGTCCCTGGTAAGCTGTTTTGAAAGGATATAACACCAGCAAGGCAGGCTTGCCTACCCTACCGCATTCAGCAGCAGACTCCCAGTTTTTTTGCTTAAGCCTCCAGCTGCCCCACAAAACCCCTCATACCTCCAGGTTTTTATGATTTCTCCATAGAAATTTGGACTGGCCATGCGCGCTTCCAGAACTGGCATGGGGCGGAGCCTGTACTGGATTCACAGACGGGGGTTGCGGGTAGCGGTGGCTGAGCTGCAATGCACACAGACCGGAAGTCTGTGCATCAGGAGCAGAGAGCTGGCACCCGGGGATTCCCTGAGGCTGGCCTCGCCCCCACAACCCCTTTTAGATCGCAAAAACAGGTTAGGACCGGATTTTGAACACGGATCAGACCCGGGTCAGAGACGTTTATAATGCATTACTGACCCGAATTATTCTACTTTTACTCAACCTGGGTCACCCATGTTAAAACCAGTGTGATGTCATTTTTAAAGTACTTCAGTGGTCTCTGAGGTCTGAACAAAGGAGGGGGCTGAGAAATGTTTAATGTCACTCTAGTTTGACATTGCTGTACAGTGCAGTATAGTAGGTAGGAAGTACAGTGCAGTACACTTCTTGCTGCCAAATTTTATCTGTTATACTTGTCCTCACTGTAGAGTGCAGAAAAGTATTGTGTGCTCTGCAGGCCTCAGCTGGACACTGAAACTGAAATCAGAACTTCTTAATCAGAGCAAGGAAATAACCCAGGTGTGCAGTTTTAAATTGCTGGTCGGTGATGAAAACGGGAGACTGAGCGACCAATCGCTCCATGGCCCTTATTCAGATCTGATCGCAATACAAATTTGTTCTCAAAATGGACAAAACCATGTGCACTGCAGGTGGGGCAGATGTAACATGTGCAGAGAGAAATAAATTTGGGTGGGGTGTGTTGAAACTGAAATCTAGATTGCAGTGTAAAAATAATGCAGCTAGTATTTACCCTGCACAGAAACAAAATAACTCACCCAAATCTAACTCTCTTTATACATGTTACATCTGCCCCACCTGCAGTGCACATGCTTTTGAGAACAAATTTGTACTGCGATCAGATCTGAATAAGGGCCCATGTGTGCAGAGCTATAGAGAGACTGAAGAGTAATGAGGAATGTTAGAAGGGGTGGCACAAAAACTAACTGAGGTATATCTAAAAGAAGGGGCAAGTGACTGCAGCTCATACAACAACAATAGACATGGAGCTGTGAAAAGCTGAATCAATTCTAAAAACCATCAGGGACCGGAGGTAAGGAACTGGACAAAACTGAATACCACAGCCAAGTAATGTGTTTTTAATGGGTTTTAATGCACTGACCTGCAGTACACATCAAAAGAACATCACAAAAAGTCTTAAGGCCCATACACACTTGACGATTTTCAGCTGAAAATCGCCTAGTGTGTATGGGCCAGAGATCCCCGACTAGCGATGATGCGCGCTCCCGCATCATCGCTAGCGAGGTGGGAAGTCTGCTGGTTTTACCAGCACATCTAGCGATGATGGCTGGTTTTTTAGCCATCATCGCTAAATGTGTACGGCAGCCGGGCTGAAAGATCACAGACTTTCAGCCCAGCTGACCGCCCGCTCCCTCCCCCTGCTTATACTCACCCCTCCTCGCTCCCACGCTGTCCGGTCACAGGCTGCAGATATGTACGCAGCGCAGCCTCCTCTTCCCCCTCCTCCCGGCTACAGTACACAGCAGCACGTCGGAGCGCCCCGCCCCCCCCAGCCGAACGCCCCGCCCACAGCCCACTGGCCGCATCCTCCCTGCTTCTCCGCTGACCACCAATGTTAAAGGCAGTGATATATACATTGCTGGCACATGCCAGCAATGTATATATTTCTGCCACCACTGGCCACCAATGATATTTATAATGCAGTAATATATACATTGCTGGCACAGGTCAGCAATGTATATATTACTGGCACCACTGGGCACCAATGTTATTAATAAGCCAGTAATATATACATTGCTGGCACAGGTCAGCAATGTATATATTACTGGCACCACTGGGCACCAATGTTATTAATAATCCATTAATATATACATTGCTGGCACATGCCAGCAATGTGTACATTGATGGCACCACTGGCCACCAATAATGTTTATAATGCAGTAATATATACATTGCTGGCACAGGTCAGCAATGTATATATTACTGGCACCACTGGGCACCAATGTTATTAATAATCCATTAATATATACATTGATGGCACATGCCAGCAATGTATATATTACTGGCACCACTGGGCACCAATGTTATTAATAAGCCAGTAATATATACATTGCTGGCACAGACCAGCAATGTATATATTATTGGTGCCACAGGGCACCAATGATTACGTATTAGCAAGTAATATATACATTGCTGACACAGGCCAGCAATGTATATATTCAGGGACATCTTAATGCAAGGGCTTGATGGGCAGTTGCCCTAGGGCCCCATAATCCTAGGGGCCCAAGTTCCAGTAGCGGACTGTGTCGGGTGGCAGGGTGGCAGGATGGCATGTGCCCCCCCAGCCAGTACACTATCCGTCACCATCACCGGCCACCCTTACGCTACCGTCACCCACAATCCGTCACCATCACCCACTGCCCATCACCCTCACGCTGCTGTCACCCACTATCCATTACTATCACTCACTGCTCATCACCCTCACACCGATGTCGCCCTTATGCTGCTGTCACCCACTATCCATCGCTATCACCCACTGCCCATCACCCTCATGCTGCTGTCACCCACTATCTGTCACTATCACCCACTGCCCGTCACCCTCATCCACCACCCTTACACTGCTGTCACCCGCTATCCATCACTATCACCCACTGCCGATCACCCAATGGCATGTGGCATATTGTGTAATGGGCGTTCTAGTATGTGGTATAATGTGTAATGGACATGATGGTGTGAATAATTTTCTCCCTATGTGCACGGCTACAAATAAAATGTTTGCCGTGCACACGGGCGGGATTTTGCCAGCAATCCGTTCTGAATCAGGCACCAAGAACAGGAATGCACTGATTAAAATGGACCCTGCTCCCACCCTTGGAATTCAAACCCAGCCCATTATGTAAATAGCCTTGTATATGAAAGATTTTCAGCAAAGTCTTTCGCCTCCTGAAAATCTCTCGCTCTTTGAGGAAAATAGTCTAGTGTGTACGCACTACTTTGGTGAAAGATATATCTATCAAAGATTTTGGCAAAGTCTTTTGAAATGAAAGTCTACTAGTGTGTATGGGCCTTTACACCCTAGTGCCCAATAGAACTTATTATGAGAACATCAGAAAAAGTGGTTTCTTATGAAAACAACTCATAGGGCAGTATTCAATGAGAATACTGACGACGTGCAGCGAATCCTGTTTAGGATTCGCTGCACATTCGCCACTGCTCGCTGCGTTCCGGAGCCTCGCCGGCTCCAGTATTCAACGAGTCAGGGGCTCACCAGGGCCGGATTATCAATGGGCCTGATGGAGCTACAGCTCCAGGTCCACTATCCAACGAGCCCAGCCCCGCGGTGCTAGACCCCCGGGAACCGGAGATACCGCCAGGCACAGCTGGAACATTTTCCCCATAGGATAACATGGCCCCTGCTAATTCCGACCCCACCTGGTTTCAACGGCTGCCAGTTCCCCCCTCCAGCATTACAGAAGCTTGAGGTTGATCTCAAATCGATGGGCCTTAAATCTGATACCAGGCTGGTCCATATGGGTTCATTGGTTCTAGAGATATTGCGGGTAAACCGATTTTTTTCATTTCTGAAATGTAATTTCAAGACTGTTCATGTTGTTTGATGGCAGATTTCTCTGGAACCAAACGGCCCAGTTTCACGGGACCAAAATCATTCGAAGCCCACATGAAAATGGGTCAGTTGGATCTGAAGATATAGCTGTTTGTTTAAAGGGGGGGGGGTTCTCTCCCCCTCACACCAGAAAATGCAGGGACTAGGCTGGTGTAAAAGGGGCCAGCCCGGGAATGTCCCTGCATGATCGTGTGACCATATAACCGGGTAAGTCCCTGCATTTTCTGGTGTGAAAGGGGTATTCTTTCGGTACTTGTTTCCTAGCATGGCGCCCACTAAGCTATTTGCTTAGTGGGCTATTCTGCGTAGTGAAATCGCATCGCATCACAAACCATCAACAGTGCTGTGCGATGCATGTGATGTCCATGTTAACTGCACAGGAGTGCTTATACAATGAACTATAGCATAGTATCACATGGCGCCAAATGCAATGCGATATTTCATTGTACAATCGCCTATGCCATGAGATGTGATGGGTACATGAATAAAAATAGCATGCCCCTCCTCAGAATAAAATTCCTGATTTTTTGACACCAAATGTAAAAAACAAAACACTTTATTTTAAAAGTTCACATTCCACTTCACCATAAAAAGATAGCGATTGCTACTCGGTGAATCATGGCGAAATAAACCTTGAAATGTATTCGCCATCTGGTCATTAAATAGGGTGATTCACCGTTTTAGTCAAAAATTCGCCTTACGGCACAAAATCGCCATAAAAACATGGCGAATCAGCCTCATTGAATACCGCCCATAGTGTTTCAAACCATTTCCTGGAAAACATAATAAAAATTCCACCGGTTTAAAATGTATAGCAATACAGAAGGTAACAAAAAACTGGCGAGGAGGCGACCTCGTGAAAAAGCTAAAAAATGCTGAAACTAAATAGATATTCAATATGAAGACGTTAGAACCATCTGGACTCAATATTGACATTGAACTAAATGCATTTTTATGAGTGGTACCTTGTATTTATTTTAGAATTGTTTTCCAAATTTTTTCCAAATTTTATCTAACAAACACAGAAGCTAATCTTAGTATAAAGATAGGAACATGTGTTTCCCACCTTTTTTACCCATTTCCGGAACATCACTTCCGTTTTTAAGAATAAAGTTTTTCCCTATAAAAACCCACATTTGGAAGGCCAAATCATCCTTGGAAAATTGCGCAGGACGCACGAAACGCGTTGGTCCCGTTCCCCCTACACATAGAGGACATGGGTACTTGTTCCCACACCCGCCCTGAACAGCGCCGACGGCCGCATCTCACTTCCGGCGAAAAGCTCCAAACTTCCGGCAGCACGGACGTGCAGTCAACTTCAACGGAGATACCATCCACCGGAAAAAGGTTTAGTACAGGGGAGTACCGGCTACCATCCAACTTACTCACATATTCCCCAAAAGGGTGTAAACATTACTAACGCAATCTTTTTTTACAGGTACCACTCTATATTAACATACCCATTGCTTATTACTATTTTTTCTTTCATTTTTATTTTATACCATCTTTAGCGCTCTTTACCAAATTTCCTTTGATCTAATTATAAGAGCTGCTTTTTAATACATAGCACAGAAACCACTAAAACCAACCATCTTATGAAAATGACCAAAGGAAATGGATGCTAGAGTGACCCTACAAGCTCATTTATTTAGGAAGGTATAGGTACTGTTTATAAAATAATTCCATGACAAACGGTATGTACACACTGTGAGATTCCCTTGCTATTCGACTTGAGTGCTGTGCAATCTTTGCTAACTCTGTTCTATTTACATACAATTCATACAATCTGCATTAGATTTGCACTATATAGTCATTGCAGCCCTGTCTATCTGGGTTTCGATTTGTTCTGTCACTGGAGCACGCATCGGGATCGCAAGGTAAAAAAACCTGTGTGATTTGCATACGATCTGCATGAGATCTCCAAGTGATTTTGACTACATAGTCAAAATCTAATGTCAAATCTCACCGTGTGTACACAGCAAAAGACACGTGCAGGCTTTTGTGCAAACTTAAATGTACAAGCATAGAAACTGACATAATAAGGCTGAGAAAACATTCCTACCAATACATAGATCAGGGACTTGTAGATTCTGTCAACACCAACAGTGCCAAGATGGAAAACAATTTCTTGCAGAGATTGCACAAACCCATCCATCCAGCAGTAGACAATGGCCATGGCTTTCCGGAAATAAAGGTCAGCAAACTGTCCAGCATTTCTGCCAGGCCGGAACAAGACACAGCTTAAAGTAATGTGGAAAACCGCAGACTCATTTACCGCAGTTATCAATGTGGTTATCAATCAAGTCCAAACATTAAACTATCTATTGTGGGCATTGTAAATCAGGTTACTGTAATTGGCTATTTCCTATCACAGCTCACAGAGAAATTTACAAATCACAGGGAAGAAACCTTTCAGCTTGGATGAGGCCCAGAAAATGTTTTTCCATACTTGCGATGACCAAGTTTGCAACTATATTAATAATGCATGAAAATAGATTTGTTTCCATGAATGGTCACTGTAAGCTAGGAGGAACCGTTAGTTAGTCAGTATGGAGAAAAATAGAGAGCTAAAATATTAGTTAAAAAAAAAAATAACAACAATAACACAACCATAAATTAAGTTGTAAGCTTGGCAGGACAAGTGTTGAAATAATTGTGTGTATACTTATTGACATACAAATTGGATTGAATATGTAAAAATATTAACTAAAAAGTATTATTTACATTCTAAATAAGGAAAAAAGATAAACTTTTAAGTATACAATAGATGAGTTTGGGGAGAACTCCTGGTATTACAACCCGGGTTAAAAGAAGGGTTAATCCCAGATTGGACCCAGGTTGCTGTGCAGTGTCAACGAGTAACCCAGGTCGAGCAAACTGGGTCCTGTTAACACTATAGGGAGGTGGCCACGTCCGCTCCAACCACTGCCTCATACCCCACTCCCCCGATGACTAGCAGCCGCTCCACCCTGCCCACTGTCTAGCGTTGGTAATCTGGCTTACTGCGGGTCACGGGTCGCAGTGGGGGGCACATTGCATATGCCGGGTCGCTCCCGGGATGGACCAGTGCTCAAATCCTGGGTGCGACCCGCATTTGATATGTTCATGCTAGGCTGTTTTAGCAGGGCTCCGCACCATGCTCGATTTATAAAGTTCAAATTGCACCTGGCCACTTAAGCAGCGCCCTGCAACCTGCTTGTCCGTCACTGCCGCTGCATGAATAGATGCCATGCGCATGGCATTTATTCACATTGACCAGAGAATTAGGAGGGTCCGCAGGTGCTGGTCTCTCTCACAACAGTGACGGCAGGGGCCAGGCCTGTGTGCACTCATGCCCCAAACTTAACTGGTGCTTCACTGTACCATTTTTACGGTACTTGTTTCCTATCTGGGCGCCCAGGTTTTTAACGTACGGCACCGTAATGAAATCGGATCGCATCGCATCGGATTCGGTACTCGATGATGTACGATGGCATACGATGCTATCCGATCCGATTTCATTTTAAATCGGATCGCATCGCATGCGGTGACGCGATCAACCCCGAATCAATGTTAAATGGTCCCTGAGACCCGATTTTACATTGATTTCAATGTAATAACCCCGCAAACCCACGATTTGTATAGGAAACCCCCCCCTGATGGTTTAAAATGCGCCTCCATTGTTAACGCCACCCCAGTATTGACGTCAACCCGAAGCGTGGCGAGCGCAGCGAGCCCCGCGAGGGGCGGCGGTACGCGTCCTCCGACTTTTTCATACCCCCACTATCCACGTCGGCGTGGAGTTGAGAATAGAATAGTGTGGCGAGCGCAGCGAGCCACCGAGCCCGAAGCGTGGCGAGCGCAGCGAGCCCCGCGAGGGGACGCGGATACCTGTGAAGCCCGCGAGGGGACACGGATACCTGTGAAGTATCCGCGTCCCCTCGCGGGGCACGCTGCGCTCGCCACGCTTCGGGCTCGGTGGCTCGCTGCGCTCGCCACACTTTTCTATTCTCAACTCCACGCCGACGTGGATAGTGGGGGTATGAAAAAGTCGGAGGACGCGTACCGCCGCCGCTCGCCACGCTTCGGGTTGACGTCAATACTGGGGTGGCGTTAACAATGGAGGCGCATTTTAAACCATCAGGGGGGGTTTCCTATATATCCTATGGGCCAACCATAAAAGCGGGAACGAAATCGGATCGCATCGCATCGTTCAATATCGTGTATGTGCATTTGTGGTATCCGATGCGATCCGATTTTTATACGGAGAATAGCATGGTGCGCAATTAACGTAGCGGGCGCCCAGATAGGAAACAAGTACCATTTTTACATCGCAATCCAGAGTTGCAACAGGATTTAACCCGGGTTGCTCAACCTGGGCTATTCACTTTGGTGCTTCACACTGCACCTCAACCTGAGTTGAATTAGGAATAACACGGTATATAATACCGCTTTTCCACTGACTTAAAAGTTCCCAGGTTTATGCACGTGAACGCGCACCAACCTGTGAATTTTGTCAATGGAAAAGATGACAAGGTAAAAATCCTGGGTCTTGTGACCTGGGATTCCAGCAGGGTTTTTAGCGGTTAAGACCCTGGTAATGAGCCGCGGAAATGGCTCTCACCCAGGGTTTTTTTTTTTAACCCCGGCAGGAGAGACATGCTTGCTGCCCATTCGCAACAGACAGCCCGCTCACCTGCTAGTGTCTGCCCACCACTGACCCAAACCTCTGCCGTATATCCCCCCCCCCTTGCGCCGCTGACCTTCTGCAGGTGTTGCCCTGCTTTCCCGGGTTTCCTTTTTCATTGCAAATGGAGTCAACCTGCGAATAACAAAAGAAACAGGGCTGTGGAATTGGGAACATGGGAATTAGACGATTTTGGTGACAAAAAATAGTATATTACAATTGTGAAAATATAATCCAAATCCATATATCTATACATATATTTCCAAAAGCAATGGATGGCACTCAGGAGATTGATAAAGGGTTGTTACCCGAAACTTTGACACACAGACCAGCTTTGTCTGAATTTGTTACACTACTGACTCCCGCCGTGCAGTACCTTGGAAATCTCCTGAGTGCCATCCGATGCTTTTGGAAATAACTTTCCCCCTGTGGGACAGAAAGGCACCTGAGTTGCTATCCATCGTTTGCGAGTGCCGGGACTCTCCCCATGCTATATACACACACACATATATATATACATATACATATACACACACACACACACATATACAGGTCAAAAAGTATACACATGTTATTCATATTTTGTTGTCTGTATGTTGACATAGGTCGACATAAAACCCGTATGAGTGTACTGTGTCTGCTCGCTACACTATTGTTTTCTCCCTCCATGCCCTAGTGGATGGTAGGGCATGAAATTACGCCTGTCGGCACATGTTGGTGCAACATGGACAGTCAAACGTAGTACAGCGTCCCCTCGCTAAGCACGCCATGCTTCGAGCATGGTGCCTCCCTGCGCTCGGCACACTATTCTATTCCCCCTCCATGTCCACTGGGATGGTAAAGTATGAACAAGTTAAATGTCTGTATTTTGACCGTCAGTCAATGGTTGTCGGTATTTTGACCTTCTGGATTTTGAATATAGGTAAACTGACTGCATTCCACATATATAGTCGCAGTCTCACACAGAATATAAATGAATACAATGATCCCAACCAAGCACAGGGCCCAAGCAACAATGTTCTAGAAGATGATACAATGACCAATTCAAATGCCATACTTCAATCCAGTTGACAATCTGCAGCTCTATTTAAAAATTGCTGTTGACAAGAGTTCTCCAACCAACATTCAACAATTCTGCAAGGAAGGCCAGGCAAAAATTACTCCCAAATATTAAGCATACGGTTTACATGGTAGAAACTAACTTCCAACAGGCTTAAAGCCATTATAGTAGAAAAAGGAGGTTCTGTGAAGTATTAACCTACATGGATTATATACTTACGCAGGCAGCATTTTCAGTTATATAAAAAAGATCGGAATAAAAAATCAGAAGTTTGAAAATTTACCGGTTTACAATAAAAAATATGGTCTGGAAAAATCTGTTTAAGTGCCATTTGTAATTCAGAAAATGAACTTTTGCAAGACAAAATAAGTAACACTTCTTTACAGTATGTCTCTGAAAGCAAAGCATTATTATTGCTGGTTTTGTCCCACATACTAGACCTTCTCTACCTGTAACTGCCAAGACTTTAATCCAATATTCAGTCTTATATTTTGTCCTTCCTGGTCTTATTGATCCTGCATCTGTAACTGCTCCTATAGGTTTTGTCTGGTCTGAAATACCCTACAATCATGTACACTTCAAGTATAAGGTTATAAACTAATCTCCAAAGCAAAGGCAAAAAGGATTAAGCCTACTTATAGATAATGATATATATAGGCTGTGTCAAACCGCAGCTTGCCCATTAAATACTACCATTAGATGCTTATTTACAATCTCTCCAAAGCTCGCAGGGATGGTACACATTGCCTTTTTTGTTTTCTTCTGATAAAAACTATTATAGATAAACATCAGCTTGGTCCTGAAAAATCTCAGACCTAGTAATAAAATAAAGGCTATGTTTTATAGCAGGGTTTCCTGAGCCTGAAACGTAGGCTGTATATCAATATCCTCTGGCCTGTGCCTCTCTTTACGCTCAGGAATGTTATACTGATTTTCGGTACAAAAGGTGGCTGTAATGGCTAAAATCATTATTGAAAACCGCTGCTGAGACCACCTCAGGGAAAGGCTCAATAATTGTTTCAAGCAGACTGTGTTTTTCCTTCTTTAACTAGAACAGGAGCAGAATAGACCGTACATAATGGAATGGTTGAGAAGGAATCTCTCACTGACAATAACACAGGTGCTATAAAATAATGAACGCTTCTGTTGCTATATTAAAGCCATATACTAATGGAGATGAAATAGAGAAGACTATGCTTTATACTGTCAGATTAGGTCTATTGCACAAAACCGCAGCGAATGGTTATGTGAATGCTTTTACTGTTCAAATAATATTTAGAGAGCACACAACTCTTCCTGGCATAGTTACGGAATTCACCAGCAACACAGTCACAAACGGAGGGGACATATTTAGGGATATGCAGAAGTACATTACAAAAATAAAATTCAGAAGTGTTCCCTCTCTATGAATGTATTACAGTAGACTGTATACAGTATTTCTCAAATTTGATTCCACAGAACCCCAAACAGGGCCGAACTGGCCATCTGGCACTTCTGGCAAATGCATTTGGAACTGACACGGTCTCCCAGCGATGCCTCCTTCATAGTGTGGTGTCTGGAACGGTTGACCTGGGGTACCTGTTCACGCTGCACATCAACCCAGGTCCGACGCAAGAATATCCCTTCATTTCACCTGGGTCAGAATGCTGGATCAAAAAATAGGATTTTGGGTACCTACCGGTAAATCCTTTTCTCGTAGTCCATATGGGATACTGGGCTTCACTACTATGGGGATTGAGACCTCCGCAGGAGAGACAGGCACATAAAAGAACTTTCAGTGTGGGTGCACTGGCTCCTCCCCTCAATCTCCCTCCACTAGTCAGTTAATGCAAAAACTGTGCCGAAGGAGAGCATGTGAGGAGTATGTGATAATGTATTGTGGTGAGATTCATCCAGCACACCCAAACGAACAAAAAACATATAAAAGAGGTGAATCCTAACAACTTAAGAGGACACCTGTAACTAGAACAAATCTATAGTCATATTTATCCTATAGAAAACAAGGCAATAAGCCTAACAATGAAGTAGGATCTGACAGCAGAAAAAGCCGCACTGAGGCGGGCTCCCAGTATCCCATATGGACTACGAGAAAAGGATTTACCGGTAGGTACCCAAAATCCTATTTTCTCTACCGTCCAATGGGATACTGGGCTTCACTACTATGGGGAGGTCCCAAAGCTACCAGAACGGGTGGGAACGTGCGGATTCTGCTGTAGAACCGCATTCCCGAACTGGGAATCCTCCCTGGCCAGGGTGTCAAACTTGTAGAACTTCACAAATGTGTGTTGCCCTGACCAAGTTGCGGCCCTGCAGAGCTGCATTGCCGACACCCCTCGAGCAGCCGCCCAAGAGGTACCTACAGACCTGGTTGAATGAGCCTTTACTGAAAAAGGAAGCGACAAACCAGCTGATGCATAAGCCTGCTGGATAGTACATCTTATCCACCTGGCAATGGTACGCGTTGAAGCAGGTAAACCCTTCTTCTGCGCATCATAAAGCACAAACAGGCTGTCCGTCTTACGGATCCTAGCTGTGCGCTTGACATACCCCTTAAGGGTGAGGACCACATCCAAGGTATCTGGTATATCTGGGTGTGTCGCGCTAGAAGGAACCACAATAGGTTGGTTTAGATGGAACCCTGACACCACCTTTGGAAGGAATTGTGGTCTAGTCCTGAGTTCCGCCCTATCGTTGTGGAACACAAGGTAAGGGCTCCGACAAGATAAGGCCCCGAGCTCGGACACCCTCCTGGCCGAAGCTAGAGCCAGCAGAACAACAGTCTTCCAAGTGAGGTGTCGCAGCTCAGACTCCTCCAGTGGAACAAACCGGGCTGATTTTAAGAAAGTAAGAACTACTTCCAAATCCCATGGTGCAGTGGGAGGCACAAAGGGGGGCTGAATCCTCAGCACCCCCTGTAAGAAGGTTTGCACTTCTGGCAAGGCCGCAATCTTTTTCTGGAAAAACACAGATAGTGCGGAGATTTGGACCTTTAAGGAACCCAATCTGAGTCCCTTATCCAAGCCAGCCTGAAGGAAACGTAGCAGACTGTTTAATCGAAAACTGGCCGGAGGCAAGTCATTCTTCTCACACCAGGCAATATATCTGCGCCATATTACATGATAATGAGACGCCGTCACCGGCTTCCTGGCTTTTATCATTGTAGTGACGACAGAGGGATGGAGACCCTTGTGGACTAGGATCTGCCGCTCAACCTCCAGGCCGTTAAACGTAGCCGCTGTAAGTCCTGGAAGACGAACGGGCCCTGGAGGAGCAGGTCTTCTCTTAGGGGCAGACGCCACGGGTCTTCCACTAGCATGGCCTGAATGTCCCCGTACCAGGCCCTTCTTGGCCAGTCTGGTGCCACCAGTATGGCCTCCGTCCCCTGATGCCGGAGCCGCTTTAGCACCCGAGCCAACAATGGGAGAGGTGGGAAGAGGTACACCAATTGGAAATCCCAGTTCCAGGTGAGAGCGTCCACCGCTATCGCCCCTGGGTCTCTGGTCCGTGCACAGTACATTGCTACCTTGTGGTTCAATCGTGAAGCCATCAGGTCGATCTGAGGGAGCCCCCACAGATCCACTATGGCATCGAACACTTGAGTGTGAAGGCCCCACTCTCCCGGGTGAAGATCGTGACGACTCAGGAAGTCCGCCTCCCAATTGTCGACCCCCGGGATAAAAATGGCAGACAAGGCCAGGACATTCTCTTCCGCCCAGGACAGAATTTTTGACGCTTCTCTCATGCAAGGCATGCTCTTGGTACCACCCTGCCGATTTATATAGGCCACAGTGGTGGCATTGTCCGACTGGACCTGGATCGCCTTGCCCTGTAACAATGGAGCTGCCTGTAACAGGGCATAGTAGACCGCCCTCAACTCCAGCTTGTTGATATGAAGGCCTGACTCCAGTGGAGACCATCGACCCTGTAGGCGGACTCCCTGTGTCACAGCTCCCCAGCCCCTCAGGCTGGCGTCCGTGGTTACCAGAATCCAGTCCTGGATCTGGAACCGTCTGCCTGCCAAAAAATTGGATGAATCTAGCCACCACTGTAGCGAGATCCTGGTTCTTGTTGCAAGGCCAATCCTCCTGCGCATCTGCAGGGGGGAGCCGGACCATTTTGTCAGAATATCCAATTGAAGAGTCCTGGAATGGAAGCAGCCAAATTGTATTGCTTCGAATGAAGCCACCATCTAGCCTAGAAGCCGGAGGCAGAGATGGATCTGTACCAGAGGTGACTGTAGGACCTCCCTGACCAGCTGTTGTATTGCAGTGACCTTTTCCATCGGCAGAAAGACTTTTTGTTCCGATGTATCCAGGATCATGCCCAAGAAAACCATCCTCTGGGTCGGAACCAGCGATGATTTGGGCATGTTCAGGATCCACCCGTGGTCTCTTAGAACCTGTATGGACAGATTGAGAGCACTGCTTAAAGCCTCCGCCGACCCTGCTTTTATTAGCAGGTCGTCCAGGTATGGCACTACATTCACCCTTCGGAGCCTGAGTAGTGACATAATTTCCGCCATTACCTTTGTGAAAACCCGCGGGGCTGTCGACAGGCCGAAAGGTAACGCCCGGAATTGGTAATGGTCGTTCCCCAAGGCAAACCTGAGATAGATTTGGTGTGGGGGCCAGATAGGAATGTGTAGATAGGCGTCTTTGACGTCTATAGAGGCCAGGAACTCCCCTCTTTCTAGGCTGGCGATCACAGAGCGCAAGGACTCCATCCTGAACTTGAACACGCGCAGGAAGGGGTTCAGTGACTTTAGATTCAGGATGGGTCTTACTGAGCCGTCTGGCTTCGGTACCAGGAATAAGTTGGAATAATATCCCTGGCCCTGCTCCGTGTCTGGCACCGGTACAATTACCTGAGACTGAAGCAGCCTGGTAATGGCCCCCTGAAGGAGCACCTGATCTTCCTGGGATGCTGGGAGTGCCGACCTGAAGTATCGTCTGGGAGGGGGTTTGTCGAATTCCAGCCTGTAACCTAGAGAAATGAGACCTCTGGCCCAGGAATCCAGACCCGAGGCGTCCCACACATGGCTGAAATGCAACAATCGCGTTCCCACCGCGAGAGAGTCTCGTGGCGGGAAAACCCCGTCATGCTGCAGGCTTAGAGGAAGTCGCGGCATTTGGACGGTCCTGGGTGTTGGAGGTGATAGGCTTCCTAAACTTGCCTCTCGTGCCCCTGCTGGCATTGGAGGCGCCCCTAGCCTTGGGGCGAAACCTGTTCCCACGAAAGGACTGCTGGGAAGCACCTGTGAAGGTACGCTTTGCAACCGTGGGGGCTGATGGAAGGAAGGTAGATTTTCCTGCCGTGGCCTTGGAAATCCAACCGTCTAATTCACTGCCAAACAGCCATTCTCCTGTAAAGGGAATACCCTCCACACTCTTCTTTGAGTCTACATCTGCAGACCACTGACGCAGCCACAAGGCCCGTCTGGCTGAAACCGCCATGGCTGAATTGCGCGCGTTTATTGCGCCCAATTCCTTTTGTGCCTCGCACAGGATTTTTGCGGTATCCTGAATGTGACGCAGGCTGTCCCCTATCTGGGCCACAGTCATGTCACCCAACAACCCTTCCTGAATCTGGGTTGACCAGGTATGAATAGCCTTGGCCATCCAGCAGCTGGCTAAAACTGGACGCTGGGATGCCCCACTAGCCGTATATATGGACTTGAGGGTAGCTTCCAGCCTTCTGTCCGCCCCGTCCTTAAGGGTGGATACCCCTGGGACTGGTAACAACACCTTTTTAGAGAGGCGGGAGACAGAGGAGTCCACTACCGGTGGCTCCTCCCACTTCTTTCTGCCCAAAGGTTCAAAAGGATAAGCATTTGTGAACCGCTTTGAAAGGGTAAACCTCTTATCAGGGTTTTGCCATGCAGCCCTGAAAACAGTTTCTAACTCCGCCTGCTCAGGGAAGTATACTGGCTGTTTCCTCTGAGTCATGAAGAAAGGATCTCCTTCTGCGGATGCCTCCACTGGGAGATCTAAAACATCCCTAATGGCCCTGATAAGTGGCTCGGGACCATGCACTGCCGCCTCAGGAGCTGGTTCCTGCAGACCCTGCTCCTCACCCTCCTCCAATATGTCCTCATCGTCATCATCTGTGTCAGGATCCATTGCAGTTGCTTGCCTCTTTTGAGGCTGTGCGGGAGGAGGAGGTACATTAAGGGTATGAAGAATATCCACCCTGGCAGCTAACATGGACAATTCCCTCTGAACCCTCTGCGTTTGCTGAGTGTTAGTGGAAAGCTGTGAAGCCACAGAATCCAACAAGGTCTTTATGTTGGAGGCCCAAGCAGGCTCCTGCTCGTCTGCCTGCGACGGCCCCACAAGCTGTGGGGGCACCCCACTGATCTGGGTGTCAGCACTGCTGGGCTGAGGTGACATACAAGCCTCACAAGTAACCTGTGACTGTGACTTGGGCACAAACTTGGTGCTACATACCATGCAAGTGAACTTTTTCACCATGATGAGACAGTACTAACAATGTCTGCTGTACAATCTGCAGTACAACACAACCCCCACGCAGTCACACACACGTGCACACACCGCACCACTGGATATGAAAAACAGACTATGTGCTTGTTTTATGCTGTGTTCTGTAACTAATCAGTGGGGAAAAAACAGAGCAATTGGGGAGCCAAGTACACCCTTAACCTGAACTCACAGATCTGGGTGAGCTGGTAACGCTTACACAGTGATATGAACAACACAGTGTCTGAATAAGCCAGATAGCGCAGCAGCGCTAAATCGCTATGAAAAACCTGCTGTCTCTGCCGTGCTGCAAGTACCCGGATCCACCACGCCAGTGAGGAGCCCTCTGTAATGGAGTCTGGCAGCGTGTTGAAGAAGCAGGAAGTGACAGCGCGCGCCCAGCAGAGCTTGGTCCCGCTCTGAGTGAAGCCCCGCCCCCTGTACACGGAGCTGGCGCTTCTATATATTTATACTGACATTAATAAAGGTGTAAAGTATATATAATACATTATAACCTGAGGGGTGTCCCTGGTGGTCCAGCGGCAGCACCCCTATGCCAGTTACCAGACGCGGTGTTCACGCGGTCCCTGCTGGAGAGCCGCCATTACTAGCCGTCGTCTTGCCGCACCAGAAATGGCTGCGGGGACCCCTTGTGGGACCCCCAGCCTGTACTCACCACTGAAGTCTTCAGACCTGTCAGGGGTGTGCGGCGGCTAGGAGACTTGCTCGCCACAGCGCAATGCTGTGCGGTGACAAGTCCCACGCAGAACCGAATTGTCCTGTAGCAGGGTCAGCTCTGCACCTGAAGAGGTCGGGGACTGACCCTTCCCCTGACACCCACGAAGCAGGACAGCTGTGTGGTCACCACAGCGCCCCAAAATAACAAACTTTAAAAAATAAATGTAGAAAAACTCTGGAGCATCCAGAAGCACTGCCTCTCCTGAGGCACATTTTTCAAAACTGACTAGTGGAGGGAGATTGAGGGGAGGAGCCAGTGCACCCACACTGAAAGTTCTTTTATGTGCCTGTCTCTCCTGCGGAGGTCTCAATCCCCATAGTAGTGAAGCCCAGTATCCCATTGGACGGTAGAGAAACTAAAAATGGTGCTTTCACACAGCACCATCATCATCAACCTGTGTCGAGGATGTAGTGTGAAAGGGGTATTAGTAGAGCATGCCTGATCTTCATGAAGAACAAATATTTCCAGACAATTGTAATAATTCTGCAAATTCTTTACGTCTAGCACCAGAAGGAGACAGGAATTTGGACAGGTAGGGGTTCCTCAGGAAGTTCTGTACCATGTGCTAAGATAAATGTAGAACCACGGACTTAACATAATGCATAGTGCTCAGTACTATATAACAGGATAAGTCTTTGCAGGTTTTTACACTCTTCAAATCACTTTGCCCTCTCCTCTCCATCAATACAATGTCATAAATTTCATCGCATAAAATATTAAGACCAACAGACTAACAAACCACTTGCAGACACAGAATTTACTGGTAACTGTAAAAACTAAGACCAGGAACATTAATGCGGGAAAAGAAAGTACAATTACATTGAAATTGCAAAATCACATGCACATTTTATCGCTTTTGAGATATGAATACACCACGGCTCAATCATTGGTTTTCTTTCAGCAAGTTATTTTATTTAGAAAGTGTTAACAGCAATGCACTTAGCCATGGTTTCTCTATCCATCAAAGACAGTCAGTCAATCTTGATGGTGTACAGTATTGAACGTCTGGGCACAATGCAACAGAAAAATACATGCCATATGACCAAGGGTCAAACTGGGGGTACAGTGCGAGTGTCCTGCAAGTGTGGCAGAAGGTTCACTTGTGGACTACACACTTGTGCTACTACACATCGATTTTCACAAAAAGGGAAGACCAAGTGAATTTTGCACTATTTTATGGGTGTGCCTGCTCCTGGCTCCTACGGAACTAGATATTTAGGGGGAGATTCAACGGTCTTCACCCATAGATATAACTAGGAGGTGCAAAATTGAGCAATTCAATTGTTTCTCCTTTCAGACCCATGTTAGGTATGGGGGAGACATGTCTTATTGCAGCCTACTGGAGTTTTGGTGCCCTAACCACTACTTACGACAGATCTAGCTGCTTTGCATGGTTATACCTTATGCTTTTAGGTGCATCAATGCTAAGGTTTGACAGAATGGAGTAATAATTGAATTGCTCTGGCAGGCACCTTTCTGTATACACGCCCAAGCAAGATGTGTGCAATACAAGTGACGTACCCCTTAAAAAGGATCTAAAAATTAAAAAGTTTACATTCAACCTATTCACTACACATACATTCCCTATTTTTCAGGCTGTTGGACCACTTATTAGCTATGCACAATAACTAGTTATCAACTTGGACATTTCTGAAATTTGACCCAAGACCCTTGTTCCACTTAGGCAAAGTACATCACCAGTAAAACAGAATAGGCCCATATACACTTCACTTGAGCACTGCACATGACCATTATCGAATATCAAAGACCAGAATAATAAGAATTATTATAAAGAGAGCTATTTCAGGGGAGGTTCAATAATTTTTTTTTTACCACAGCTACCACTTGGGTGTGCAAAATGGACAATTCAATTGCTGCTACATGCTGGCACCCATTAGCCGCAGGAGAAACCTTTCTGATCACTGCCTGCTGAGGTAGCGAGCCAGGACTTTAGATGGGATTAGCAGTTATTCATGGCTAAACCCCGTCTATTTGGCACTTAAGTAATGGGCATCCGATCAGATCAAAAAGCAAATTGCTCTAAGGTTGCCTATTACTCTTGTGCCACCCAACAAAAACATATTCATACATTAATACTGTAGGTGCACACAAAATTGTATATCCTCTTCTGTTTTAGGTGGGTGGTATGCAATTTTTTTTACACCCATAATTTTGAAGATGGATTCCCAAATGGTACACAGTGCTCACAATTCTGATCTCGGAAGGCTGAATTGAATTGCTCCCTCAAAATGAAATGAAAACAACAGACTTTGTCCAACTTTATTGTAATTTCCTCTAGACTAAAATTTAACAGGCGAACGATAAAACAGGTGGCAGATCTTCAAAGTATAATCAGATGTATATTAGGGAAACATACTGTTGCTCATTCATTTCATTCACTGTTACAAATGTACAGTATTGCACAGACAAATGGAAGCAGCTGTACAATACAGTAATACTAATATGCAAATGCTGCAGAAGCCGTCTGTAGAAGAAATTTGTCCTGCATTCATCAGAGTGCCGCATCAACCGGCCAGATCCATCAGCAATCTGTCAGGAAATCAAGGAAACTAAACATGATAATGAATGCCCTATTCCACAATCCAGACTGTAAACAGTCGAGATCAGGGAACTGCAATTTAGATTTCAGTTTGAACACACCACACACAAATTTAACTCTCTCTGCACATGTTACATCTTCCCCACCTGCAGTGCAGCATGGTTTTTTTCCATCATCAAAAAAACGCAGCTTTGCCAACAGGTCTGAAATCGGGCTCAATATTCCTTATTCCATGACCAGGCTATCGGGGGATTGGGACACTGCCCTAATACATTTCAGATGTATTGGGGCCTTAAGCATACTGAGACTGGCCATAGGAAATCTACCAGGGCCAGGAACAGCCCAATGGTCAATATTTTCTATAGTAAAGGTTGGCCCTGCCCACACAAATGTATTAGTGCTATAGTGCTCTGACATTGGGGCCCAGACCCTTTCCTGTAGTGGTCTGCAAACACTACCAACTCCCACTAAAAACTAGAGATGCGCAGGCTCTGATTTACTCTGATTTCAAAGCATGATCTTATTGGCAATCAACTGTCATGTGATTTGGGATAGCCAATAAGATCCTGCTTTGAAATCAGAGTAAATCAGAGTAAATCAGAGCCTGCACATCTCTACTAAAAACAGCTTGGACTTTGCCGTCTAATTCCTAGAAGCCTAAGTGATGAGCTGTCCCTGGTGGATAAAGGCACAAATCTACTAGGGTAGGGGTGTAGCACTGGGGAGTTCCTGCGAGCAGTCTGTGACACGCAGTTAACTAACAGTTTCTTCAAAACACCATAGACTGGTTCAATATTTTCCAAGTTCTTACTTGAAAGCGAGACAACGCTCCACTGCAGACTGGAAATGATTTTTCCTTTAGCTAAAAGCATAAAATTGCTACGGTCATTTTTTTCATCATTATAATAAACTTCATTTGAAAGTCATGAACTGATGACATGCAGTAATTTCCAGACAATAAAATCCCCAAATTGAAAGAAAATTTATGTTTTGCCTATTGAGGGAAGTAAAATGAATTCAAGCCGTTTCAAAGCATATAGAAATAAAGTCATAATGCCAGTCATTATTTATGCCAAGGCAAATAAGCCGTCTTCTCTGCCTGCATTAAATACATTCTTGGTTTATACTGCCTTATGTAGATGTGTGTCTGTGACCCTGCTCCACTGCAAGTCTATCAAAAATGCATTGTGGACTTACTGCTCTGCTAACAAAGTTTGATTCATTTTACAACCTCTATTCAGGGAAGATATATAACCTTTATGTACTCCGAATATACATGATAAGTGCACCCGTCGCCTGAAATATATGGCTTTGTCTATGCACCTGCCATACACTATTAATGTCCTCCTTCTCCGCTGCTGAATTATCATGTACAGTACAGTGCATCACAGAATAGACTGCCAGGCCTGGAAACAAAGCAATTTGTTACCAAAATGTCCCCAGCTCACACCTTTCCCAGCGTAACAAACCATTCCTGCTCCTGAGCTATTTTATAGAGCTGAAAGAATCAAAAGTACAAATGCTGCTTCCGATTTCTTAATCAGGCAGAATTCACCACAAAGCGGACAATACCTTCAGATACAAATGGTGCTGTCCATTGCTTTCACTAAGCCCGACCATATAGCTTCTCCGATTCATTTATTATGCTGACTGAGAAACCTCCAGAAAACAAATGGTTACACTGGTTATATCAGTTGTCAGTTACTCCAAGGAGGAACGGTTACTAAAGTGGTTACGGCTTCAAGTAGTCAAAACCAGCCCAAATTGTTGCAAATCATGCCGCTTAAAGACACCCCAGGGAATGCATTCGGATAACCGGCGGATGGAATTCCAGCGTCCTGACAGAGGGAATAATAACTTTCCCCTGCGCCCCCAACCTTCCCTGCTAGTGTGACTAACCCTAACCCTACGTCCTCAAAACCTCCCCCCCCCCCCCCCAGCCTAAGACTAACCCACCGGTATATGTACATTCGGGATGCCGGCATCAACATCTTCAGCTACAGTATGTTGGGACTCTGTCGCCCGTCTTGTGGCCGCAGTATGCCGATGACCGTATTCTGACTGCCAGCATCCCACCTGCCAGAGGACGAGGTGTACTAAGCCTTGAAAATTGATCAAACGGAGTGATAAACCACCAACCAATCGGGTTGGCGGGACCTGTTAATCCACAATGTGTGGCCCTAGCCTTAGACAATTTACTTCCCCTTTTCCTTTGTTGGCAATAAATATGGTCAGTTCTTCTACATGGCAAAAGAACACTGTATACAGCTCCACATTTTGACTTAGAACAGCACTGCATTATTACTTCTATTCATTGAGCTGGAACCAAAAACAAACCAAAATGTGGGTATTATAATTCCCATCTAATGTGTGTAAAAGCAATTTACATCATATTTAGCACATTTAAAAAGGGACAGGTCTTGCACTGTTTTTTATTGTCAGATTCACATACAATATAAAAGGGGCAGACTAGATGGGCCAAGTGGTTCTTATCTGCAGTCAAATTCTATGTTTCTATCATATAAAATACAGGTTGAGTATCCTTTATCCAAATTATTTTGAAAATCATAGTTTCAAAAAAAAAATTCTATATCTTTTTTGGGGTTAAAATCTTACTGGGTACATATGTAACAGCACTACTTGGGACATGATATGTAACTGGCACTAAATATGTGCAAGAAAATTATTTCTTGTCATTTAAATTCAGTGCCCGAGAAAGTACACAAACGTTTTGTTTCATGTTTTAAAACCTTGTTTCATACACACACAAAAAATACATGTGTGTGTGTGTGTATTTCATGTGTCTGATGTGCGTATACAACAAAGATACCTCAAGATACATCATTGAAATATGAAAGTATTCTGAAATACGGAATAATCAGTTATCCAAAATACTTCTGGTCCCGAGCATTTTGGATAAATTCTCAAATATCATGAATGAATAAAAGCACATGATTTTGAACTTGCAAATGTACAAAATATATTTCACATGTATGTGTAAAAAGAACGCTACACCACTATAATGTAATATTACTTTGTGTGACCAATCAGGCACACAGACACTGCAACAAGCTTATTTTGTATAACAAATAATACACATCAAGTCAAATCTGAAGGTATGTTAGCCATTATAAACCTTTGTAATAATAAATCTTATTCAAAATGTATGTTTATCTATCAACAGCTATCCCATTAATGAACATTAGTGTATGATATAATTCTTATTTAGTTTGTACCTCATTGTTTTTCTTTTTTTTTTTACGGCACATGATATTTAGCAAACGTCATCATAAAATGAAACCATCAAAATCAATATATAAAATGGAGGAGCGCACAAATCAGTAAATCATAAAAGCACTTTTACTGCAATATTTAGCTCACATACATGAAAGTTAATAGCAGTGAGTGTTTTACTATTCATTCACTGGGTCAGAGCCTGGATGCGCGTGTGTGTGTGTGTGTGTGTGTGTGTGTGTGTGTGTGTGTGTGTGTGTGTGTGTGTGTGTGTGTGTGTGTGTGTGTGTGTGTGTGTGTGTGTGTGTGTGTGTGTGTGTGTGTGTTTATATAAATTTATTGTGACATGTGACACCAGTCCCTCAATGCTTTGTAAAAGCAGTGGTCTATGTGCAGGCCTCCTGCCTACTCAAAGTTCATGACATTTCACCCATTGCATAATAAGCAAATTTATAGTCGCACCATATTGCCTCAGAATGCTGCCTATTTATTTGTTTTTATATATGATTTTCAAAAATTCTAAATACTGTAAAGATTATTTTGTTTGAAGAAATAACACGGATTTAGATGTCACACAGGCCAGAGCAAACGTTATGTTGCCTGTAATGCAGGGAGAGATCCACAGTACAATAAGCAGAGGAAGAGTCAGTGAAGAGTCTGGCTGGTAAATGGAGAAGTGTAAGTAGAAGCAGCCCTTTGTCTATGTGTTTCTGTGTATGTACAGTTACACAGCAGTGAGCATCAGCCTATTGTTTAGCTCAGTCTAGGTGAACATGCTGAGGGGCTACCAACCCTTCCCCCACAATCCATCCCTGAGGCAATGGCTAGGGATATATATTGCAGCTCCAGACGAGGTCAAGGAGGATTCACATAATCCATCATGTGGTGACATTTCCCTGTACCCACCGCCCTCCTCATGTCTACAGTATGACGTCAAATCACATACTGACAGAAATGGCAGATTTGCTCTCCCCTTTATAGAAAGAAAAGGACACTTTAGCCTGTGGAATTTGCCTTACCAGTCATTGCTTCTGAATGCTGGGTACAGACCTTCCATCTTATTTATTTATTTATTTATGAACAGGTTCTTATCTTAAAAAATGCCAATGTATTGCTGTATTCAAGCATTAATGTAAACATTCATTATATTGATAGGGATATCCACAATGCATGAATTGTTATGTCATTTAAAAAAAAAGGTGGTGAGCGGATGTATTAGTTACTGTATAAACTCAACTAAAAGCAATGTGAACCGACATCATCAGCATCAACAGATGTGCTCATTAGTAGCCCACAGTACCACGCAGTGAGCCCAGCAGTGGCGGAGCTAAAATAAGAACCTACTGATAAATAACGGCAATGTGACTACAACACAGTTAAGAGTCATCAAGGCAACTACTAATAGTATATTTTGTTGGAGATTGCATTATATGAGCGCATCCACCTGTGAGTGCAGACCTATAAAATGACACCATCATGAACAAGGACAAAAAAAAGACCAGCCATAAAGTAGATATTGCCACTTTAATTTACAGTAGAAGTGGATCATTTACAATGAGTGGACTTATCCTTATTGGATATGGTGGAGGTAATCAGTGCAAATCTGAAATTATATCACACAACTGTGCAAAAATATACAGGTTTAAAAAGGAAACACTTTTGTATTTGTCAGGTAAGAGGACATTACAGAGGGGAGAAAGTGAGCAGATAAGGAGCATTCCTTGCAGAGTACAGATAAGGTGCAGACATAGGTAATAGACGTTTCCTAGGTCTTCTCACATTCAGAATAAATAATAATACTAATAATACTTAATAGTGCTCGATACAATAAAGTCATAACAGCAGACCTCATCTCATCCAATAGACCTGCCCAGATTATAAGTGGGTGAGCAAAACCTGTGCTTTCAGTAGATAAGTAATTTTTTTCCCGGTAGCCAAATTGGATTGCCAGATTAAAAAAAATATATATAGGATAAACATCGGGAAACATGGTGATAAACATCCTTTTCTACTATTTTTACATTTTAAATGTACAATGTTAAAGGACTTTAAAAAAAGGGACCCATACACTAGTGTGAGGTATCACATGCGCTCACCCGGCAGCTCCCAGGCGGCTGGACCTCAAACAATACATAATATGCAGTCCGATGTATTATATACATCCCAGTGCCGACTGCGGGATCCGACAGATCCTTGCGGCACCCATGACAATATCTGGCTCTGATCTAACGCACACAGGACTGCGCATTGCATCGGAGGTAAAACACATGCAATTTGACACTTTTCATCCGAGTTCTGGCCCGATGCCTTCACTCTACAGTACCTACAGTTATAGAAAAAAATATAACAGTGTTCATTCTAGCACCCGCCATCTTTGAAAACCCATGCAGTTCCTGTTCCCTGCCTGGGGTGTCGCCATCTGCTGTGGTGTTTCTAGCACAGATCTGGTTTTGCAAATCAGTGCTAATATACAGACCACATCGTGCTAGAAACACCACAGCAGACAGCAACACCTCAGGCAGGGAAGAGGAACTGCATGGTTTTCAAAGATGGCGGGTGCTACAATGAACACTACATTATACATATATGTTACTTAACTAAATACCAGTTCATATGAAACTGAAATGAGCTACACTTCATCTCGCAGATAAAAATGTGACCAAGTGGATTACAAAAACATCACAATAAGGAATGTCTCCACAATCTGGAATTCTTGTAACTATGTTAATTCATACCCCTTAGTTACTATGCAAGCCAGGTTGCACCCGGGATTTTGTACCTGGGGGCGGCCCAGCTTGCAAACCCTTTCCCACCAGCAGCCCAACCAGGTATAAAGCCCCGCTCATGACGTAATTGGGAGGCGGGCATCTGTCAGCGGCGGCTTTCACATTGCAATGAACGGGTTACCATTTTCCACTGCTTCTGGACCAGGGGCGTAACTAACTATTTAGTGCCCTTCCCCGCCGCACGTTTATTCGGCGCCCCCCCCCCCATAACCTGCCCCCCTTCTTACCCACGGTCTGCGTCTCGCCCAGCTCTCTGTCGGGACCTTCCTGACCGTCACGGTCCCGGCCGGCTCCTGCTGCTACAATGAAAACGGACTCTTAGAAAATGACTGCCCCCATACTGCAGACAGAAAACGGTTTGCAGTATGGGGGCAGCCATTTTCTAATTGTCAGTTTTCATTGCAGCAGGAGCCGGCCAGGACTGTGACGGTCAGGCAGGTCCCGGCAGAGAGCTGGGCGAGACGCAGACCGCGGGTAACTATAGCCCCGCAGCCCCCCCGGCGGCGCCCCCAATTTCTCTGCGCCCCCGCCACCGCCGGGGCTGCGGAGCTATAGTTACGCCACTGTTCTGGACCTGGGAGCATCCCGGGTCCAATCCAGGTACCCCCCCGGGTTGTAGTCCAGGGTTGATTTTGCCTTGGGACACGTTTCCACTAGCAAAAAATCCGGGTTGACATGCGTCCCTGCGCAAAATCCCGGGTTATTTTGCTAGTGGAAAAGGGGTATTAATAGCGATATCACAATCTAAATAAAATAACAAAACACCAGAAATGCGTGGGGCATCTGCCAAAACAGATTATGCCAGGGTTATAGTCAACATGCGCTTTCACCCCATTAAACCTTGCCAATCAGCGCTCATCCAAAAAAAACATTCCTTTGACATTCACATGGATGATCCAAATATGCTCATTTTTTCATTAATAACTGAATGCACCAGTGTCACTTGTATATTACAACAGACAAACCTGCTAAATAAACCTTGACTCATTCTCTGCAATGCTCCTCTCATTGAACGAGTCAGATGTTCTGCTGATTAAAAATTGATCCAGTTCAAAATCTAATCAACAGTATAGTATTCTTTCATATGTTATCAAGTCAGCAGCGGACATCAGAAACTAAAACCTGTTATTAACCTACGAACCTCTGTGACCTGCGCTAGACTGGTCTCTCCCAAATGTAAATTATTCAGCAGCCCAAGAGCAATGTTGTAAGCCAGATGAATTTACACACTGGCTGCAGTCTGTGTAGTTTAAAACCAATAATATTGGTCCATTGGACCCGAGGGAGTGAGGTTCACAAAAAGCCATACTGTGTCATGACTGTGAATACATTACTGGTATCTGCACAAAGCCTACCTTCCCCAAGTCACCCCTTACTGCTAAATGTAGAGTGAATGGGGATTATAGAAAAGCATCAGAACAGCAAATGACACGCACACAGCTTGCAAGTAAAAAATACGAACGAGGATCCTTGCAGCAGCAGACATCTTTAGGTATTAATGCAAACACATACACATGTACACATCAAGGGGCAGGCCAGATTGGTTTCAGACATAATAAGAACTGCATAATATTATGGTTTGCGCCAGAGGCCTTTATTTACACAAATACCCATAAAATAAATAAAAAAGCAAGGATGTCTGTCTATATTTAACACTGGATTCAGTTATTTGGTATTAAGGGGAAGATGTATTAATCCTGGTAATGTGAAAAAGTGGAGGGTGGTAATGTACCAGTCAATCAATTGCTTGGAAAAATGACAGTTAGGGTCTGACCGGGTGGTGCGTTATCACCTTCAACTAGAACACTTTACCAGAATACATCTCCCATATAATTGCCATTCCAGACTGATTAAATTGTGACCTTAAACTTAATAGTGACCAGGGTCAAGTTCATTCAGCTTCTCAGTAGAACAGTAGAGTTCATTACTATTTAGGGAATCATTAGTATAGAATACATTATTATTTTAATGCAAGGATCACAAAATGCAGGTGTACAACAATTTGGGACAGTTAAGAGCCTCACAAAAATGAAAATAAATCTGACTAGATGTAAAGCACTTTCTAAATGATTATCCTCTTTTACCCACAAGAACCACCATATTTAATGCAATACAAGACCGATTTGTAATGAAGAAACCCAATTTGACAAATAATTCAGCCCCTTTGTCCGGGCCCCAGATTTGCTGTTTTGCCATCTATAGATGTACTGTAGGTATAAAGTCAGTATGCTCCACACATCAAGCATAGATGCTGCCAGTGTCTGTTGTGGGACACAATCAAGAAAGGAGGAACTTCCAGCACTTCTAGTGCTGTCTGGCATAAAATGACACCGGCCTCTCTTCTTCCTATCCAGAGCGGATTCAGTCATCATTCCCAGTCTACAGCTGCAGCAGCCAGGTACAATAGCACCAATTGCTGCACAAGAAATGAAGAACTACTAATCTAGCCTTTATTAGTTAATAACTACCAAGCAGGAGTGAATAAAAAGCAAAAATGAGAAGATAATCCGATTTATTAAAACACATCACTATGGGCAGGAAGAAGTGTTTTGGTATACCTGAGCATTTTGTCACAATACTTACAAATTAAAGTGCATGAAATGATGGATTCTGGAATGAAACGGATTACTGTATCATAAAATAAACAAATATCGCTGCCAACAAAGCAATTCAATTGCTGCTCGGTTGAGTGCGCACGCAGCCAGGGAGATTCAGCTCACAGCCTCCTAAGGTGTGAGCTGCAAGGAGCGCCGTAAACTCTATGGTTTTAGCACTCAAATGGGGGTTTCAGTGCCGTAACCTGTACTTTAGGTGCTACTGAGCATGCATGCATAGAGGGCATGCACGCCCACTGGGGCTAAACTTGAATAGCCCGGTAGATACCAAACAACTGCATTTGCCCCATTCTGTACATGACTTGCAAATCATTCAAAAACTTATGGTATACGGTCGTTAGGTCGACACTATTAAGGTCAACATGCATCGGGCCGACCACTTAAAGTCAACATATGAAAGCGGTCGACAGGGTCAAGAGGTCAAAAGGTCAGCACATGCATTATGTTGACAATGGGAAGGTCATCAGTCAAAAGGCCGACATGAGTTTATCACTTTTTTTCCAAACAGACATGTGCCGACAGGCGGTATTTCATCCCCTACCATCCACTAGGGCAGCGATTTTCAACCTTTTTACCTTTGCGGCACATTTAAATTCCCAAGGCACACCATGAGATCCCCACAGGGAAAACACATTGGCCCCCACAGGGAAAAAAACAAACCTATTGGCCTCCATATAAAAAACAATTACATTGGTCCCCACAGGTAACACAACTAAAATACATAGGCCCTTTACATGAAAAGAAGAGACCAGTAAATAACAGTTGAACTGGTGGTGGCTGTAAACTGGTTTGGGCATCTCTAGATCTGGGGGCACACTTGAGAGCAGCTCAAGGCACACTAGTGTACCACGGCACAGTGGTTGAAAAACACTGCACTAGGGCATGGAAGGAGAATAGAATAGTATGCCGAACGTAGCGAGGTATCGCGGTGCACTTTTTTAGTATCCATGTTGACTGTCGTCATTCGGGGCAAAAAAAGTGGAAACCTCATGTTAACCTTTTGACTGTTGACCTTCCCATTGTCGACCTTTTGACCAGGTCAACCTTAGCCATGTCGACATTTTTCATGTGTTGCCCCTAAGCGCCGTCGTCCCAATGCAGGTCAACCTTAATATAGGTGACCCAATGACCCATACCCAAAAAGTATAAGGAAATTTAAACCCAAAGTGAAATACAGGAGGGTACTTGTGTACTAGCACAGCGCCCATCGCATCACAGACCATAAGGCATGCGATGGTATGCAATGCGATGTTGCGCGATGGCAGCCGATGCTATACAATTTTAAATTGTACACCATCGAATTGTATGGCATTGTATGCCATTCTATCGCATATACAATGGTATGCGATTTAAAATTGTATAAGCACCCTAAAGGGTTTTCCCATGTTAAAAGTGGCCCCTATAAGTTAAACGTGTTGGGTGCTTACTATGTTAAAAACACCCCCAACGGAACCCCCACTATCAACGCCAACCTGAAGCGTGGCGAGCGCAGTGAGCCCGCGAGGGGGCGCGGTACACGTCGTACGACCTTTTCATACCCCCACTGTCCACGTCAGCGTGGAGTGGATTTTATATAGTGTGGCGAGCGCAGCGAGCCACCGAGCCTGAAGCGTGGCGAGCCCTGCAAGGGTACGCGGAATACATGTAAAGTAATACGACTCCACTCGGGTGGCTCGCTGCGCTCGCCACACTATATAAAATCAACTCCACGCCGACGTGGATAGTGGGGGTATGAAAAGGTCGTAGGATGCGTACCGCCACGCTTCGGGTTGGCGTTCATAGTGTGGGTGCATTTAACATTGTAAGCCCCCATTAGGGTGCTTATACAATTTAAAATCGCATCGCAGTGCATCGGGTGTATGCAATGGCATGCAACCTAATATGGTGGGCGCCGTGCTAGTACACAAGTACCTACAGTAGATTTGTAAGGGTCAGGTTACTAAAAAGCAAACAGTGAGGAGATAGAGCCGCTGCTTTTTTTGTAAAAAAAAAAAAAAAAGTTAATAAAAAAAAAAAAAGAAGAAGAGCTTATACATTTTTTTATTTTCCCCACTACAGTAAATCAAAACACATTAGGGGAGCTGATGTATCTTCCATCTGAATTGTCATATTTTAATACAAGCTGCTGTCAGTGTGCATTAGCGGCAATGAGATGCGTAGACAGTCATTATATGATTTTCTCAATATTCCTTGAACAGATAGGTTTCAGGTTGCTTAGAGAACCGATAAAGTGGCAGTCAAACAGTTTTATGGTACACGAACAGCACATTTGTTATATGCTGTTGATAGAAAGCAGCAAAACAATCAAACAATTTAAAAAAAAAAATGTTTTTTCCTTTTTAGTGGAGCATTAAACTGTTCCCTGCAGATATTACTAATCTAACATCTAAATCCTTTATAACCAGCCAATCCCTATAGAGCAATTAAATTCTTCTCCCTTTAAAGCACTTCGTACTCCGTCTGGGGACTAAACCGGAAGGAAAGAAAAAAAAAAGTCTAAATTCATTTGATAAATTAAACAGGGACGGGAGAGAATCAAGCTTTGTTCTAGATTTTTTTTTAATTATGGAATGCACAATGGCTGCATAATGTTTAATAAGAGCTATGAAATTCCTAACAGTATTACAGCGCAACACAAAAGAAATAACCTGGTTACCATGAAAAATTGCATATTTAATTAAGAATAGAGACTTTGAAACTACCTAGAGGATTTCAAAGTGTGGTAGCCTAAGGGGCTGAATTATATGCTTTGCAGTAATGCTAACAGCAGTCATTACCCCTGCGCTCCCATTAAGTGGCATGCCCACATGACACTAGGATTGATTCATGAAAGGGCCTGGCACAAGAGCCACTTGGGTAGTTAAAAAGTACCAATACTGTCCTGCTGGTATAAGTCATATCCCACATTGCTAAAACTAATAATTAAAGAATGTTGTTAATTAGCTGGGGATTTTTTTTTTTTATCTGAAGAGAACTAGCTGGAGATTTTCCAAGTCCTACTTCAATACCTTTTGGTTCTAAGCTACGTGACAACATTTTAGATTAAACACCCTCCCCGGAGTTTCTCATCTTTATTAGAAAACCAGCTGGGCTGCAGAGTATGAAGATGTATTTACACTTTAAGGTGAAAGTCATCTGAAGGTGTTGATTAAAATTTAGGATTTAGCTGATACATATGGGTATTCCAGGCTACCTCCTTAAATCTCCGGATACTGGAGTATAAACATGAAGTGCCTGCCCTTAGTGACAGGGTGTTACACAAGGTTCTCAGTGGCTGGGATGCATCAAAGAAGGATCAATATGAGAAGTGTCATGGAGGTCAACGGCAGTCACTATGTAATCACCATGCAGCGCACGTCATCGCGGTGTGATTAATCCAACTCAGTAGACACTGTCAATGCAGCAAAATAATATTATTATACCCACCTGGCATATATATATATACACACATACACATACACACACACACACACACACACACACACACATATATATACACACACACACATATATATATATACTTATTTCCTACTTAAAAGGTAACATTACATTTCATTATGATGGCACTCAAAGGGTTAAAATGCTTCACACCTTTAATTTGAATTAAATGTACACTGGACACTATAAAAAATGCTTTGGAATGGGCCTTAATGCATGCTTTCAAATGGGCATGGTTCAGACGCACATTGACAACCATCTGCACATAGGCTCCCTCCTATCTTTGTATATTTGAAATTGCAATTTCTTAGCTTGCACACTCCTTGGCAGCTTCACAGGTTTATCTGACCCAGAGCACTTGCTTACTTTTACAGCCACTGGCTCTCACCCTTACCACGAACATTGTATGCATACATATAAGACAGGAGTGTAATGTCATAGGACAACAAAAGCAGCTTGTGTATTGTAAGCATCTACTCATATCCATACTTGCCCATTTTACTGAAATAAACTCGCACACATCGTCATCCACATCCTCCGTCGGCCTGAGAGACATCGCTAGTGAGGGGCCATGCTGTCGAATGCAGAATGGCCTTAATATTACTCCATTGGCATCAGCTAGTGTGTATGTACTTGCAATGTCACTGGATACACACACATCGTCTAGTGTATATCCAGGTTTAAAATGGTTTACCCCACAGACAATGCACGGTACAATACTAAAATGCTATCAAATAATAGACAATGTACCTCAGATATTAATTAAAAAGGTGATAACTGATGTAAAGCCTATAACTGGAATTTGATTAACTACAGAAGCCAACAAAGGCGGGCGTAAATGCTCCAGGCAGTCAGAATCCAGACTGAATAACCCCCTTAATCTTTAGGAGTTTTAGCAATAATTTGCCAAAACATAGAAACATCTACTGTATGTGTTCCCATGAATTCATTTGGAAAACACTGCTCACAAAGACAGTTTTCCAGTGCACAAAGGGTCATTTTTGCATTTAACATTAGCCATCTGTTCTATAGGAATATAGTTTATAAGAGATTGACAAGTTTAGAAATGCATTTTCACTTGTGTTCATATTGTGTTGAAACGTACGGTTAAATTCAAGTGGCTTATGTTCATAATTCAGTCCCACTGAAAATAATGGACATTTTCAAGTTGTTAAATTGACTGAGGGAAAAATGCAGCACAACTAGAAGCAAGCGTGAGTATATATAAACGTGAGTGAGCTTGGGGGTTACTGGAAACATGGATGGGGGGGGGGATTCAATTGAACGCTAGGTTGTTTTAGTGTTGACCATAACTAGCCGGTAGATCAGGGGTGTCCAAACTTTTTGCGATGAGGGCCAGATTTGGTGAAGTGAAAATGTGGGGGGCCGACCATTCAGCCTGACATTCTTTGAATCATGAATCACATCAGAATGGTCCCCCACTCTGCCCCCATTCACTCTGTCCCACACCCTGCCCCCCTTCTCTTAATGTCCATTAGTGCCTCCATTCATTGTATGTCCCCAAGCATGACCCTCCTTCACTGTATGACTCCCATTCACTATGTACCCCACTCTGCCCCCATTTACTGTATGTCCCCCAGCCTGCCCCTGCTCCCCCTTCTCTGAATGGCCATCACTGCCTCCATTCACTGCATGTCCCCCAGCCTGACCCTCCTTCACTGTATGTCCCCCACTCTGCCCCCTCCCTTCTCTGTATGTTTCCCAGCCCCTTGTGTGAGCCAGATGAAGGAGAGGCAAAGCAGGCACTGCAAGGACAGGAGATGCTTGGGCTCCCGCTGCTGCCCTCCTCCGCTCTGCATGTTACGGGAGCAAGCTTCCCCCTTGCTGCCCCCCTCCCCAAACACTGCTGTCACTGTGATTGTGGAGTAGGGTGATATACAATTGCAGCAGCAGGGGTAGGACGCCAAACATCTGACTGTGGTGGCCAGCACCTCCTCACTGCAGCAGACAGCAAGGTAAAGGCACACTCGCTGGGGCCCCACCTTTAGTGTCCTGTGCTTCAAACATCTGATGCTCTACCCACTTCCAGCTGGAGGCTGCGGACCACTTGAAATGACAGCACGGGCTACAATTGGCTCCCGGGCCTGACTTTGGGCATGCCTGCGGTGGATGCTATAGGGTGGGAGAGAAATCTTGTGATGCCCAGGCATTTAAATCAGATATACACAGAAGTATTTCTATTTTCTTTGACTTCTGGTATTGGTGTTACATGTCTGCTTATTATCAGTATGGTACAAACCGTGTCAACTGTCTCTGCATCCTTGTCACCTATGGATGTTTTGCCCCAGATTGAACTTTTATGTTGGTATGTATGTGCATTTAATCCTGGCCTTAGTCAATGCACTGAACAATGCACAAAAAAAGCACAATTCCGACAGGAATTCTTGGTATACTGTAAAAAGCATTCTTCCGGGATCTAAAACATCAAGATTAACTTCATTTCGGCTTTGAACCAAATCATTGTCAATTCCTGCTGGGATAGCTTTAAAACAGCCAGGCCCCAGAGGGAAAGGGCTTTAGATCCACTACACACAGAACTCAAGGCCGCCTCTTTGCCCAATCAATGGTCTGTAACATTGATGGCTTTCCCCCCATTTTTTTAACTATAACTTAAACTCTAGTTCCAAAGCCAAATGAAGGCAGAAAACACAGGAATGACATGCTGCAGGCTTTGCTTCAGAAAGCATCCTTGGATTAAGCAAAGAAAGAGGTTACACAGTCAACTTACAGCATGGCTAGGCAACGATCCTGTGTGCAGCAAGGGTACAAATAAAAAGACTATCATTTCAGGTAATGATGTATCATTATGACAAATCCAGAAATTCAGACTTCTGCAGAAAAGCTCCAGCTAGCTGAATTGATGGCTTATTTACTGCCGTCATCTACATAAAGAGAAATTTTGACATACTGCTAAATGATAACACATTTAGATAAGTCAAGCTGTCATATCATTTAAAGGATGTTGGAGCCGTTATACAGCAAATATGTAAAATGTATTCAATTCTGAGCATTGCAAGGTTATGATATTTTAATCACATTCCAGTAAAGTATTTGAGCTGCAAACAAGTAGATTACATTCCACCTAATAAGAAACATTATCCAGTTACCCAATGGCAGAGAAAATTGCCACCAAATCCTGCTAGTATGATGGACCAATCTCCAACAAGTACTTATCATTAGGAGTGGCCTCTTCATACAAATTTAATATTAGCAATTCAAAGATGACAGGACAGCTATAGGATTTATACGGCCCAAGCCTCACCCTGGAATACCCATGAAGCAGACTGGATGAGATCATGGTCCTTATTCTGTTTGACTCGCAAGGCTGCACATTTCACCAAATTGTGACACCCCATTTTGCAAACTGCATTTTGGGATGCCAACCAATTAAAGCCAAAGGTCTTGTTTCTCGCAATAATCCATCAACCTCCCATACAGAAAATAATTTTATTTTCTGTATTTAGACCTGATTGCGCGGCTACAAATTCGTACAGTAGACAATTATTGATACACTGCACATGCATCAGGCCTTCCTGCAACTAGTACTGTTCGCTGGTGGAAGTAAAAGGAAAAATACTTGGCGTGCCAGAAAAAATACTGGGGGTGTCAGGGAAAATGCAGGAGTGCCAAGTGGAAGGTTTGTAACATCAGCTTTAGCCTGGATGTGCCAGTTTTTCATTGCAGTGCCGAGCAAGCCTCAAGCTACGTGGCATCGAGACATCAAAGGGTGCCAAAGCTGTGAAGCTCGCACCCTCCCTGCTCTGTCCTGCTAATCTCAGCTGCCGCCCTGTCCGCCGCTATTAAGTCTCCTGCTGGACCACTAGACAATAGGCGCTTGCTGCCCAGCAGCCAATCAGAAGCAGCATTGATAGCTGCTGGACCGCAAGAGTCTATTGGCTAGCGGTCCAGCCGCAGCGGAAGACTTAATTGAAAATAGCTGTGGACACGGGCAGCTCAGCCGGGTAGAGCAGAGAGTGGGCAGGGAGCAGGAAGGGGGGGAGCAAGTCCCCCTTGGCAACAAGCAAATCTAGTCCCCCTTGGCAACAAGCAAATCTAGTCCCCCTTGGCATCGAGCATGAAGCCCCTGGCATTGAGCATGAAGCTCCTGGCATGCTAAAATATGCAATGGGACTTACGGTGTGTGGTATAATGTTAGGCCGAGCCCCCTTTTTGCTGTGCAAGAGCCCCGCCTACTACAAATCAGGCGGGCGCGAAACATGCCCTTGCTCCGGGCACCGTGGAACCTAGCTACATCACTACCTATGTAAGAATCATTTCATGGTGCGCCTGTTACAAAGGATTGCGGACATATTAGCACGGGTGTGAATAGATGTGCACCCATACACCTCCATTCACACAGCGAGCACATTCATTTTCAAGGTGGGATTTCACTGGAGCAGGGCGGTGGCTTAACTGATCACTGAGTGCTGCAAATTTGCAGCCGAGCAATCAGGTCTGAATTACCCCCTTTTTCTGGACATTTCATTACATGTTTTTTGTAACTATACATTTTATCACTTTTCAAGCTTAGTACATCTGTCCCTCTATGAGAGAATATGGTCATCAACTACTTACTCAATAAGGCTGTCATTATTTTTAGTAATGACACATTAGTTACTTGTTAAGACTACAGATGCGTCCAGCTGTATGCGCAAATCTGTGACCTTAAAGTTTTTAAATGAACACAGAACATTGTGCATTAGTCAACCAAATAAAAGTCAGATAGTCAGTGAATCATGGGTGCATATCAATTAGCTGCTGGACTTAAACCCTGTACACACTAAACGACCCGCGGCACCACCGATATCTGTAACTATATCGGCAGTGGTTGTAGGTGAACTACAGACCATACACACTGAACGAGCGCACATCATTAACGACATTGAGCATACACACTAGACAAGATTTTTAGAAGTGCAAAAAGAGTGTAAATATAAATTTCTCTAGGCGCAATGCAGCACTGAATAACTATAACCCCAAAGATATTACCACAACTCCAAAAGAATACAGATAAACCAAGAAGGGCGGGTAATAGTTTGATATCAGAGGCGCCCCTTCAAAACCTTAATACAGTCCTTTTTGAATGGATGCAGTTCCAGTGGACATTCCATACAGTATTTATAACTTCACAGGGCTTTGAATCACACTGCTACCTACCCCCTTTTTGTTTTATCAAATTTTTAAAAGATCAGAAAGCACCTTGTGAGCGATATAATCAACGGCTTCCTGTTACAAAAAAATTGAATGTCATCTTTAATATGCATAAATGCAATACTGAATAGCCCCAGGCATTTAACCCCAGTGCCACAGATGATTTAATTCAGAACCCGGGTGCGCATATCTGTTTGGAAGTTAAGGGTCATAGTCAACACCGCGCAGTATGTGTTTGCCCCATCTGCTGCAGTCTCATCTACAACTTTATGGTAATATTAGTATAAGCTCTACCCTGGTGTGCATCTGAATGTGGGAGAACTAAGATGCCTTATTTCTGTTCCTTACCATAACAATCAGACGCACCATTGGAACTTGCATCAGCTTCATGCTAGGTGAATGTCCATCAATGTACACTATTAAGAGCATGAATTATCAAATCACTTCTGCGTTATACCCATGGGGGTGCACTTTTCTCAGACGGGCAACATTAATAAACTGCACCAGTGCAACATTCAGCATGGTTGTGGTAAATTGCAACACTGAACATTAAATAGTGCATTAATAAGGAAGCCAATGACGAACAGACTTCTTAGCATGAAAAAAGCTGGAGTGAAGGTTAAAGTAGCGCTTGATGCGTTTTAAGTTCGCCCTTCTGAATTCCTTGGGGTCTTACCCTAAAGTCCCCCATAAAAACAGACACTATATATACAAATTGGATTCAGATACTAGGCACTCTTCATATGGGCATAGATTGGATCTGAAGGTATAATATATAAAAATAGTACTTCCCTTGGTATCGAGATAGAAGAACACCGTCAGAGGAGGATACTTTTTCTTTCTATCTTCCTTATACTCTCCAAAGTATCACCATCAGATCAAGGTGTGCCGTTCAAACAGTCCCATCCTCTGGGGTAGACTTGATGATGTGGCCTTCTTTGCATAATTGGAAAACAAATGTGTAGTATGCCAAAATATGAGGGGGTGTGTGGTAATGTTGGACATACCTTTGGTATAGCAGTTCTAGTATTGGCTCTGATCCAGAGCCAATTACCGCAGGGAAACACTTTTCTCGCAAACTCCGGATGTGTTGAAAGTCTGTAAGTTGAACACCCAAACCTGGACTTTGACACCAAAACGGCAACTTTAGACTGTTTTAGTCTGTTTACGTGGCTGAGACCTCTGGGTTTTGCTGCACAAACTGCTAAGGGACATCTGATTGGAGCAGTTGTATTATATGTGAGGGACACTATTATGTAGAGAACATACATTTATTGGGAAGGGGGGAGGGGGGTTGAGTGTGGCACCCATAAGGAGATGTTGAATGGTCTTCAGAGGCTGTGGAAGAGGTCAGCATGCACACAGGTGCAGGTGAGCAGTGTCAGAATAGCATATGGATGCTTTTTTTTTTTTTAATATTATTGGTAATTCAATGTGCACATCCTTTTTCATCTGTGTTAGTGCAGTTTGCAGTGTATATCCATACTAGAGATCTCAAAATAGGATCTTATTGGCTATGTGCTGTCACATGTGTATTGCTCCAAAACATGTGACAGCTGGATAGCCAATAAAATCCTGTTTTGAGATCCGGTAAATCTGGACCTGCACATCTCTAATCCATACTAATAAATCCATGCTTCGCAGGTTGGAAGCAGTTATTTACCACACATGAAATAACGCCATAGTAGAGAAGGTGCGGTCTAACCGTGTATTCTGATAAAATCCTTTAAAAGTAGCTAAATGTATGCATTGTGTTGATTTCTTGAACATGTGTAGATTATGATGTGCAGTATATGCCACAAAATTGCCAAATATTGTTGCAGTCTATTAATGAAGAAACACAAAATGCACACCTTAATTTACTGTTAAACCTATTATAATGCTTCAATGAGCATGCCAAGAATAATAAAGCGACTACAGACCTCATCTTTTTCTTATTGTGCAATAAACATGGTAATGCCGATTCTACAGGAATTAAGATGTCACAATTATTCTCTCTATGTTGGTATCACTCAGTCATCAGATCATTCATCGTTTACGGCTAGCTGCATTCACTGGTTATTACTAGCATATCTTTGCTATTTGGGGCAGCACGGATGGTGTAATGGTTAGCATTACTGCCTCACCATCATTGAGGTCATGGGTTCGATTCCCACCATGGCCTAACTGTGCGGAGTTTGTATATTATCCCCGTGCTTGCATTGATTTACTCCGGTTTCTAACAAAAGTTTATTTCACTCTGGATCAGCACCCTTTATAATAACACACTGCACCCCCTGCATACCCCTTGATATACACACACCTCCTACTATGCTACAACCCTAGGTTAGAGGCCATCCAAGGACTTGGCAGTAACCATGAAATGGGTGCTGGAACCAACAGATTGTCCCACTGTGCTCAGAGAGGAGGCACCGGCGAAATGTGTGGCCACTTACTAGCAGGGTAATCATTCTGGCAGGAAACAGCGAGACCCTGTGTGGGGTGAGTAAGTGTGGTTGTGCTGGGGCTGCAGATGATGCAAGTGAGGAGTCAAATATCCATCTCCTAAGGTCATACACATCGCAGCATGACGTAAGGTGCACCAGGATGCAGTGGAGCGACCCTTTCAAGATTTTGCTATGGAGTCTGCAAAGTTCTAGTAACGCACCTGTGTTGTATGAAAAAAATTTAGTGGAAGAGACATGAGAAAATTGCATTCCTTAATCTGTATTTTCTAACAAGAAGATCCAATTTGTTTTTACTACGGAAAGGTTTGCTTCATTGCAGGCCCCCCCTTTATATAACCCACTGCCTCTCCCCATCGCCCCATCACCACTGCCATTCACTCCTCCCATGGTGCCACCCACTACCTTCCTTCCTCTACCTGGCGTATGGATTTCCACCGAGACCAGACCGAACATTTGTGAAGCGAGTGTTAAAAAAAAGGTACATGTAGAAGCCCTCCCCTCCACCCTCCTTCCCCCTCAACACTCCCTTCCCTTGTCTTGATGCCCCCTGTCACTGTACTGTATCTACCCCGGCTACATCTGCACTTGGTGTCCAGCAATAACGCAATTGGATGCATGTTCCTAGGGGACCCACCAGATCAAGGGGGATCCCTATTTTAAAGGTAAAAAAACATGAAACTTCGTTCAGAACCACTGGGACAATGCCCCACACTCCCCACCACCATGACAATCAACGGTTTTAATTTTTTTTTTTATTTGGCAAAATTCATATGTAATGTTTTTGGGTGAAAAAAAATGCAAAATGGGGGTACAAGGTATGGTAAAGGTACATTGGGCTGCTTTATGAATGGGACAAGTGGTTATAGGCTTGCAGGTGGGAGTATTTTTTGGGGTGTTTTCTTGAACTATTTTAAGAAGTGCCTTCAAAATGCTCAAATCTAAACTATATCCAAATTTCATATAGCCCTAATATAAGAAGAGTATTAATTTTACGCAAAAAATATATATATTTCTCTAATTTTGAAATTTTTTCAAATAATAAATATACAATAGTAATTATTGAAAAATTAAGAACCTCAAATACTTTTGTATGGCCAATAACAGACTTTTAAAAGGTTATGTTAAACTAGTTGGTTTTTTTTTTAGAATTAGCTCATGAATCCCAATTTTGTGATTTAACTTGTGCAATTAAAAATGTGTGCATAATGGCAATAAGCAGAGTTATCATGCAATAGGGGTGTTAATTTAATACGGCTAATTGAATTCCCTCAAAAGGCATACATACATTAGGTCCTAATGTCAGCCCTGACTTCCCCTGAGCACCCCTGGCAGCTCCTGATAAGATTTGGCACTTGATGTGCCATTTTTTACATGTGATAAATCGATCCGATTTTTTCACATGTAAACCTGGGGGAGCTGCAGGAGAGCAGGGTCTTGGGGGAGCTGCAGGAGGGGTAGTGGGCTAGTGGCAGGAGAGGTAGCAGCAGATGGGGAACACAGAGCAGAGTTCGGTCCCCGCGGCGAGCAGCGGGTGAATAGAAAAAAAAATCTTATTCAAAAGACTGGGTGGCTGCTGATTGGCTGAGCCCTCAGCCAATCAGCATCTGCCCAGTCTTTTGAATAGGATGTTTTCTATTCTCCTGCTCAAAAGACTGGGCAGACGCTGATTGGCTGAGCCCTCAGCCAATCAGCAGCCGCTCAGTCTTTTGAATAGGATTTTCTTCTATTCTCCCGCCACAGGAGCCAGACTCTGCTCTGCGGCTCCGCCTGCCGCTACCCCTCCTGCAGCTCTCCGGACCAGACCAGACCCTGCTCTCCGGTCTCTGGTCCCTGCCGGCTGCACATAAGATTTATCTTATGGAATATGCTGCGTTATATAAGAAACGTAATAAATAAATAAATGTGCAGATCGTCCGACCTCTGGATCGGATCCGATGTGCACAGGACCGCGCATTGGATCAGATCAGATGTCATACCCTACGCGATTTGAGCAATTTCATCCGATTTATCGGCCCGATCCTCCAGAATCAGGTGAAATCGGGCCCACATCGTGTAGTGTTTGGGGACCGTAAGGCAAACACCTAAATGATAGATCAGTCATCCACCAGGCTACTGTTACAAGTGACATCGTAAAATTTCCAAATCCTAGGAATATACTGTAGCACACAATTCAAATGAAACTAGTATAATCTAAAAGGTTCTAATAATTTATCTTAAAACCAAAGTGGGTGATTTAATTGTTTTGTACCGTGACTATTAATTATATAGATTGTAAGCTTGCAGCAGGGCCCTCTTACCTCCAAGTCTGTCTGTTGTTACCCAGTTTGTTCTATCACTGTGTAAAATTATAAAACGCAACAGAATCTGCTGCACTATAGAAGAAACTGTAAATATATATTAATGTTGGGCACACAACAGTGCAATTCCAGGGCTGTTGAGCTGAAATGTGCAAAAGGTCAGCTGTATTTGGGTGCCCAAACAGCACTTTAACCATCGGACCCATTACTTTTGTTGGGCTTCGCTGCTTTACACGGCTAAACACTATCTACTTGGGCAAAATAATTAAAGGGAAAAGGATCAATTGAATTGCAACTATAGACTCCAACTCAATATCACAGCTTAAAAAATATAAATGTTTATGTTGTTAACCACAGGTGACTTCTAATACAAAGGGGTACATTTAATGGTTTGCATGCATAGATAAATGAATTGTCCAAAAAAGAAAGACTCTGGTCTAAAACTTTCCTGATCATTTTAAGAAGCTAGTTGATAGAAATGGTCTTTTACGTCCCAGGATTGTGTGTGTTCAAAATATGTGTGGCTACCCGTAAAGCTTTTTAATAAATGCAATCTGAAAGAACAAGCAGGGCAGGCTTGCACGCTTGGCACTGCCCTACAGATGGCTGTCCCTAGCAGCTCTTTTTTTGCCACAGAGTTGTATAAGCATCTATAAGAGAATATTTTCATTTTTTTGTGCTAATGTATCAGAACACAACTGACAATTGTCAAAATAATAAAATCCTTAAATATTAGTTGAAAAGATTATGTAATACCGAAGTTTGGCGTAGTTTGCAGTATGGCTTAAGATGGCCATACACTGGTGCGATTTGGCCACTTTTTCACCAGATTCCGACGGATCGGGCCGAGACATTGATTGAAAAGCTACCAAATCGCATGTGTTTGACATTTGATGTCCCAGGTGCATCTGATTGGAGTCCGAGAGCAGATGTGCTGCATGATTTGGACAGCCTCCCGGCAGCGGGGATTGGGAACGCATACAGAGAAGTCACACAGTGTATGGGGGGGCTTTAGTTTGGCTGCTCGGCATAACCAGATGTTGTTGTTGTTTTTTTTATAATAAGGATTATTGGGATAAACAGAAGTAGATGATATAAAAAGATACCTCTAGGGTCACAATAATAAAATCCAATTACTGGGCATAAACCTGGTTGAATGCAGTACAAAAGCAGTTACCCAAGGTCACATATGCATTAGCATGCAGTAAGGAAGACCAAGGACCAGATTTGGGATGTTATGCTCTAGCTCCAGTGGCATGGATCCCAAGTCTTAAGTTAGTGGTTTTCCAGTGGGATGCAAGTGCAGATGGACAAATAGAAGCCGCATGCCCTCTACCCATAGCCTTGGGTCTTCGGTACATGGCACTCCAGATATGGGAGCAATCAGATATCAAATTATTGCTAGGTTATTATCCACCACCACCCTCATGCAGCTATAACAAGCAGGAATCTGCTTATATCAATGTCATGTAACCATATGCTGCACATGTGTATGGCATAGTCAACTCTGAACATGCTGACCTTGGGTATGTGTCTCTGCTTTGGATCCTTTGATAACTAACGGGTCTTTAAACGGGTAAGAGCCATAAAGACCCTTTCCCCCTTTCCCGTTTAATGCTGCTTTCCCACTGCCTACCCGGGTAAAGACCCGTTTTTTTTAAACGTGTCTTTACCCGGGTAATAGCCACAAAGACCCTTTCCCACTGCAGCTTTTAAACGTTAAAATAACGTTTAAAAGCAGTTTTTGTCCCATTCACACTTACCCGTGTAAACCACAAAGCAACACGTTTAAACTCTCTAGTAAACCTTGCCTGTCATTAAAAACATCACATGCACCAATCATGTTCTTAACCTTTATTATTATTTCTAAATACCGTTTAAAACCCTTTCCCATTGCCAAAAAAACGGCTCTTACACGGTAAAAACACTGCTTTTTACCCGGTTAACAAATACCGGTATTTGTTACCCGTGTAAAGCAACCTGGAGCTTTCCCACTGCAGCTCTAGCCGTTTAAAAAGGCTAAAAAAACGGTATTTTACTGTGTAAAGCCTGCAGTGGGAAAGGGGCATTAATGATAAATTGCCGTTTAAATACTGTTTTTGTCACATTCACATTGTACCCGTTTAAACCACAAAGCAACCCGTTTAAACATGGGCTGTCATATAGAATGGACTTTTCTTGCCCACAGGCAAGAAATTGTGTTCTTAACCTTTATCATTATTATTACTAAATACCGTTTAAGAACCTTTCCCACTGGCAAAAAACGGCTCTTAAATGGGTAAAACACTGCTTTTTACCCGTTTAACAAATACTGGTATTTGTTAAATGGGTAAAGCACCCTGGAGCTTTCCCACTGCAGCTCTACCCATTTAAAAAGGCAAAAAAACGGCAATATACAGTTTAATGCCCCTTTCCCACTGCAGGCTTTACACGGTAAAATGCCATTTTTTTAGCCTTTTTAAACGGCTAGAGCTGCAGTGGGAAAGCTCCAGGTTGCTTTACCCGGGTAACAAATACCGGTATTTGTTAACCGTGTAAAAAGCAGTGTTTTACCCGTGTAAGAGCCATTTTTTTGGCAATGGGAAAGGGTTTTAAACGGTATTTAGAAATAATAATAAAGGTTAAGAACATGATTGGTGCATGTGATGTTTTTAATGACAGGCAAGGTTTACTAGAGAGTTTAAACGTGTTGCTTTGTGGTTTACACGGGTAAGTGTGAATGGGACATTTACTGCTTTTAAACGGTAATTTACTGTTTAAAAGCTGCAGTGGGAAAGGGTCTTTGTGGCTCTTACCCGGGTAAAGACCCGTTTAAAAAAAACGGGTCTTTACCTGGGTAGGCAGTGGGAAAGCAGCATAAGAGATGCAGTGGGAAAGGGGTATAAATCATCCTGCATTAAAGGCAGAGATTTTGGCTATGTATGATTTTGACTTTGCAATTTCCATTTAACTCCCAGGAGCCCAGAACCATACAATCTTGATTAGATTTACCTGAGAATTTGACTATGGACGATTTCACTATACTAGAACACTAGACTGTATAGTTAAATTTGGCTTGCCTGCACAGTCTATTTTTTCTTGCAATGCCAATCCCATGAGCAATTGCATTGCAAGCAGTATACAGACGGTGTGATTTGTGCTAACTTTTCTTCCGATCTTGATAATACAGATGTAGCCACGTTCATCTATCCTGTTGGTCCACCATCTGGGCTTCCCTTTCCAGCCATAAGAAATGGTGCACAAGGTTGAGAAATCATAGGAAAGCACGTAATTGCACTGGTTCGCACCTGGGTGGTGATTGTCAGTGCTGCAGATAGATACCGTACAGTATCTGAAGCACCATTGCTTCCACTCTTTAATGCTAAGTAGTCGCACATTCAGCCCCAGACAACAGACATCTGAAAGTGGTCATGAAACTTAATTTCAACGGCAGAGTTTGAAGAAGAAACTCAGGGAGCCCGAGGTGTGCTCCCACCACCACCAGTGACGTGACTAAACGCGTGCACAGGGGGCAGCCGTACGAACGTGTGGGCCCTCTCCCAAAGGAGAAAGGCCCCATGGTTCCCCTGACCCCCCTCAACGATAAGGCCGAGGAAGGGAAAAAAGGGATCGGTGGGTCCTCTTCGCCGAAGCTCAGAGGGACCCGCGTTTCCTCCACCCCCGGAAGGGTTTCGGACGGTGGGTCCTCCGCAGCCCGTGCTTTGGAGAGACCCGACTTAGGCTTCCCTCCGCCTTGCGGCTCGGGGTTGCCCTCGAGGGAACCGGGACTCTCCCCAAAAGGTGAAGAGTCCCAGTCACGTTTGGGGAACGGAAGGCCTGTTAGGGACAGCCGCACTACCCAAATAAAAAAACGTGACAAACTAACGAAAAACGTGAAGTGCAAAACGTGCAAATCATAAAAAGAAAAGAATAAGGCCCTAGCCAGAAGGCCGGGGGGGGGTGTGAAAAATTGTCCTACCCCATCCAAAAGGACAGGGTAAGGACGTGAAGCGCTAACCTAAAGGGAAGTGCGCAGTGCAAGTGCCATTCGTGCAAGGTGACTTGGGATCACCCGTGCATGTCCGGCACCCCCGAGTTTCCCCGGGGGCACAGTGCAGCCTCGGACTCCAGGCAGCCAGCCAGTCAGCGTCCGACCAAGTGTTTCTCCGTCTCAACAGCAGGCACTTTCCAGCCCCTGGCATGGGAATGGGTACTCCACTGGGCCTTTCGAAAGACTCCCTTAGGGGCTGCACCCCCTCCGGAAGAGCAATCTACTCAGTCCCAGTGTTTCTCCGCTCCCAGGGTTAAGGTACTAAGCTGGGCCTTTCGCGGTCTCCCCATCAGAGGCTACAAACCTCTGGAACAGGAGCCATCTACTCAGTCCCAACCTTTCTCCGCTCCCTGGGATTGGATACTAAACTGAGCCTTTCGCTGTCTCATCCTTCGGGGGCTACGAACCCCGTCAAGAGAGTCAAACTACTAAGCCCAGTGTTTCTCCCCCCCTCCTACCAGTGGGTTTACGGAGCCTCCTACCACTGGCAGAGGTGAAGATACTTAGTGAGACTTTTCACTACTCCCGGGAAAAAACAGAGGGGTCCCACACCCTCCGCCCATCAGAGCAGCTACTCAGTCTCACCTTTCTCTATTCTCTGCCAGAGGCCAGTCCATACCCAACTGATAAGAACAGATACTACACTTGATCTTAGCCAAAAGGCCGAGAAGAATTTCAACGGCAGAGACTCCACTTAATAGTGAAGCTTCTCAAATGAGCTCAGTCCAGCCTAAGTATGAAAAACTCTGAATTCCGTATTACTCTCCTAAGTTACTGTGCCACTATTATCAAAAAACACCTGAATACTATTGCAAAGTAGATTTTACACCAGGACAGATACAGAGGTGTCTACATACATCGATCTTACAGGTGGTAAAAGTCGCGTTATACAACACGAGTGAACTCCTTGTAACTCTAGTTCTGAGAGTCATTTGTCACTTTCTGTTGAAATGCGGCTTCTTCTGAATAAAATAAGCAGTATCAACATTTTTTAATCAAAAGCTGCTTGGCAAATTTTTATGGAAACAGTCGCAAAAATAAAAAAACGACTGAGTAGCCCTTCGGCACGACACAACTAAAAGGGCTATTTAACACAAGAGGTGGCTTGATGTACGTGGAGACGTCAATAGTAGTGCACTTACAATAGGCAGACCGTGGACAGTAGAGCCTGATTTAACCACAAAGTAGGAATTTCATTTTCCCTAAATAATGACCTACTGTACAATACAATTAGAAAAAAAAATGTAAGCTTCACACAACATACAAACAGCTTACCCTGTCCACATTAACAGCTACATGTAAACAACAAATAAGCTACCTAGACATGCAGTTGTATCTGAAAAGGTGGCCCTTGTCAGCCACATTGGAAGACAACTGGTATGTCTGTGCTTCAAAGCAACAGATCCAAGGGATGAATGGAATAGGATGACAGATTCAGAAAGGGAGAGATTTGGTAAGAAATCTCCAGTTTTTTAAAGCGGCAATCATTTACACTGCAATCTCAAACTGTTTTGTTTTTTTTTCAGTGTAGATGATTGCCGCTTTAAAAAACCCCTGGAGATTTCTTACCAAATCTCTAACTTTCTGAATCTCTCATCCTATCAAAGTTCACCTAAGTTGTCACCTGCCTTGGACTGTTTAAAAGTAGTCCTCCACGTTTAAACACTTTCAAAATTCATGTATTGTACTTGTTTTTATTCCTGCCCAACAATTAAATCTGCCTTATTCAGCTGTAATGTTTGTCCAAAATGAAGTATGACTGCGCTCCTTCAGCAGTCAGACCGAGTACGAAGACTACCTCATGTAGTCATATGTGTGGCCGCTTTTACAACTTAATTACTCCTGTTCGGTTTGGCATTATGATTTCAAAAGATCTAATTCAGCTCAGAACAATAAAATATAGTGTTTTATTCAGTCAGGAAAATGTAAAACATAGACTTGTCCCAGAGACACTTAGCAACTGTATCTCTGAAGTCTCTAGATTTCATACCGAAATCAATGGATTACACCAATGCTCCTGAAGAATAAGGAATCACAGAAGTATTTTGGAATCCAAGGTTATTTATTTGGGTTATCATTCTAAAGTGACGTAGGTTGTTTAAAGCTTAGCTCAAATTTTTTTTTTTTAAAGACATAAAGCAAATACCTTTTTCCAACAAACACGTCAGCAAAAAGCTTCCAAGTTTTACTTATCAACCTCAGATTCAGAGATTTCAAATATAGAATTTGTTCCTAAAGCCCTTAATGCATTATTGCCAAACCTAGAGCAGCTCTATAAAAAGAATTGTGTTTTGTCCCTTTCCAAACCATTTGTATATTGTGATTTCCTAGAGGGATAAGCTTGTTTAATATCCATGTAAATGAGCCGCTACACAGCAGTTTGAGATTAAACAAAGCAAGTCATTTTTTGTTCTGTCTGTAGTATATGCACCAGCCACTGTTTAATGCTATGGGTTGGTTGTATATGATGTACACTAAGCAAATATACACCACAGCTTTGCCACCAGGTCAGCTGTCTTCTTATACATTGGAACAAAAGGCTTATTGGTAATTTCACAGACCAATACCGCTACAGCTGCACGCATAATTAGGTGACCCGAAGAGGACTGGATGGGGTCATTTTAATCTAATAAAATGTATAGCTCTAGGAAGCTTAAAAACAGAGGCAGCCAATCACAGCACTAAAAGCACACAGACTAAAGGTTAGAGCACTGAATATTAGTTGCTTAATGAAAATGTTGTTAACTGACATTCAGGGATGAATGAATCCAAATACCAGGGCAAGTTGAAAACCTCCAGACCTGAATAACAATAGGGGGATCGCAGCCAGCCCTGAGCACATCTGAACCTGCTCTTGTTTTCTCACATATCTGTTTGCTATGCTCTTGTCATTCCTTATGTTACAGAACATCAATCATAAATAAAGAGTCACTGCCCTAAGAATGCCCAGGACTGATTTACAATCATTAGCAGGGAATACAGTTACCATTTCCGATCACAGCCAACCCAGGCTTAGACAAACCGTTAAAAACATTACCGCTGACTGTAAAATTTAAATTTCCAGATATTTTATGCCCATTATTGAAGGTTTGGTCTGATATCAAGTCTGTAATCATCCAAACTGATTTCAGTACATGGAGAGGATGCTTGTATAATACATAGACACACAATAATATGCATTCATTGCAAAGCAATCAAATCAATATAACTAAGCATCATAATAGATACATTTGCTTCAGTAGGTGTGACAGAACAAATGTGACAAGGAGGACAAAAGAGAGGCTAATATGTATAATACATGTACAAAAGAAAAATAAAAACGTTAGAAATTCTCTCTTAAAAATTATATATGCTATACAGTTTCCATTACAGAGAAAATGGATTACCTTTATGTTACATGGGCAGGGATCTTCTTTGCATGGCCAAATCAATTAGGTAAATCAAACAACAATATTTCATAATTAGGTACAAAAATAAAGTGCATCTATGTTGAGACAATTTTAGCAGCAATAAAATGCAGCACCTAGAGTATATTAAGGTCATGCTAATTGCAAAGCAGGGGGGTCCTATTGCAGCCTGGTCTTAAGCACGATCTATATACAGTATAATTACAGTAACTTTAGTGGTAAAACATTAATGAACCAGCAATACCATGCAAAAGATGCACTGGGAGTGAAGAAGTTAACCTGTGAAAGCCAGGTCTAGCAGGAGGACACAGCGGCTCTGTGAACAGACACAGTCATCTCTGGATGTGCCCACACTACACTCAGACAGGAAAATCAGTAAGGTCTGAAAACCTGTTTTGCAGTGAGAGTGGCCACAATAATACACGGTGTCTGTATTGTACACGGCAGAGACCGCAGGAATCATTAGGGCAACTTTACTTCTGCAGTTGTCTGGCAGTGGTGCTGTATTCTATTCCCACATCACGGCCACCGTCAGCCCAGGGCAACTGGGCAACTAGAACTTAAAGCCCAACATGTTACTACAGGCAAAATAAAAGCCAAGTTAAAGAGAATAAGGAGTGCTGGCACATGTGTCCCCCCGGATCACCCCCAGAGGGGCCACACACAGGCTTCACAAAGTGACTTTCACAAGTGGACAATTCACCTGCAGTGATAACATGGAAATAGGAACACTCATTAAAAGTGAGTGACATTCAGAAGAGCCCCTGTCACACTGACCTCTGCCCCCAGCATGGTCCCGACCAGCAGAAAGTGTCAGTACAACTCACACCTGGGGTCCCTCAGACCCAAAAAGGCAATACGAGGCCAGCGGCTCCCCAACACCACCGTATGCTGTAAGTCCAGGTGTGCCAGGCGGGCAGTGCCCGGTGTGCCAGGCGGGCGGGCAGGACCCCGGACAGAGTCAACCTAGATGGGGCTGAGCCCGGCCAGACACCCACAGCGCCCGGGCAGCACACACTGGCTGAGCCCTATGGATGCTGCCGCTGCTGATCAATGACTGAACGGAACAAAGGCAGAGAGAGGATCGATTCCTGATACACTATCAATGCCAGAGCCCCCCTCCTCCTCCCCCTCCCGCTCCCCGCCGCCCCCCCAGCCCCGCTCCCACTTCTCCCTCACCCCACACAGCCCCGAGCCCAGCGCCTCGGTCACCCACCTGCAGTCGCCGCAGATCAAACCTCTTCCAATATTGAAACATTGATCCCACATTGGCGGCCATCTTGGGGGATATTGAAGCGATATTGTCTGTGCGGGGATGTTTTCTCCTCTCCCACCGGCTCACGCACGGGCTGGACCAGTCTCCTCTTTCTCCCTCCTCACCTAATCCCTTTCCGCCAAATCAGGAGCCCCCCAGCCGGGGGAGTGCATGCTTTGTAATCCCCAAAGTGCAGCCGCGTCCTCCGCAAGTCTCCGGGTCACCCCGGGACTGATCGGCGAGAACTTCAGTCTTTTTCCGCAAAACTTATCGATAGTGACGTCACGCGCGGATCGATACACCCTGGGAGAGAGGGAGGGGATGCGCGATTCAATTACCGTGTGTGACTGGAGATGCTGCACGGGTAATGCTCCCCTCCCTCCCTCCCTCGCTGTCTGGTGGTATAGACTGCACATACTACAGAGCAGGGCAGCCTGGCCATGGGGTGTACACACACTGGGCTGCTGCTGGTAGTATCCGTTCTTATCATTAAGTTCAGGTTTATATTGGAGAATATCACTGTATGCATGTGTATATAGGTATATACATGGGACATACTGTATATGTATTCGCACAAATTATTTTTTTTGTGGGTGGTTTTTGTGCAGCTGAAGTGTGCTGTATGTGTATGTGGTTCATAGTTGAATTAATAGTGCATGCATCTTCCACAGCACTTTGCAGAACATATTTAGTCACTCACACAGGGGAATAAATAGAACATTGTGGGCCCCATAGCATCAGTTTGAAGGACCCCCCCTTCCCATTGCCTCTTTAGAAAAACACCTCCCTCCACTGTACTTGGTCAGTTTAAGGTCCATACACACTGGCCGATTATGCTCAGTGTGTATGGACTGCGACAACCGCTGTCATCGCATCGCTGGGGGGAAGCCGGCCAGTGCATACACACTGAACGGCTGTTCCCCTGGCCGGTGCTGCCAGCATGGGGGGGAGGGGGTGGCTAGGCTTACGGCTTTGCATAGCACAGAGCTATGCAAAGCTGTCTTTAAAGACACTCACCTGCTGGTAATAGCAGCAGATGAGCGGCTTTCCCTGTGATGATGCGGGAGTGCGCAGCAGCGCTCATCGCTGGGCTGTACATTCTGGGTGGCTTTGAGCTGAAAGCCACTCAAACTTGCTGTTATGAGCAGTTTTCAGCTCAAAGTCGACCAGTGTGTATGGGCCTTTATGCGCTATGATATCGCCATAGTTCATTTTATGCAATGTACAGTAACCATGCCCTATTTCACTTTATGTTCCATAGAAATGCACTAGTACACATTATAGCACACAGTGCCATATAATACCACATTGAATTGCCCCAAGTTAACAATATGCCACATTGTAGCCTGCTGCAATCCCTCCTGTCCTGCCCGGAGCAACATCCCCAATAGGTTTCCATGGAGGATGGGATGCTGCCTGATGTACCAATATCGGGCAGTATCGCATTGTCTCCTGCATTTTGAGATGGTGGTAGCCCATTGTAACCCATTGTTAAAGTGATGAGGAATGGGGTGGAACTGAAAAATGTGCAGAGAGAATTCTATGCAGGGTAAATACTGGCTGCTTTATTTTTACACTGCAATATAGATCTCATTTTGAAGTAAAACCCCACCCAAATCTAATTCTCTCTGCACAAGTTACAGCTGCCCCACCTGCAGTGCACATGGTTTTGTCCATCTAAGAAGGATTTTGTCAGAAAGAGTGAACTAGAATAAGGCCTTTAGTTCCACCACCTCTAATGGTAGGGGTAACTGAGATCCACCTCTATCACAGCCCTGTACAGTAATTCCATCAGAAAAGCCTGTCCCAGCAGTTTCTTCTTTTGGCACATTGCATTTGATGTCATGCCATCACCACTGCTGAAGTGAAGAAAAGCCACTAAGACGGGTAGGCTCTGTGCTTGCTAATGACAGGGTGCGAGGCAGCTGGAGGGACACAGATGTGAGGAAGCTGCTGGAGGGACATAGGGCATGAAACTTCTGAGGGACATGGACAGTGAGCTGCTGGACTGACAGAGACAGATAAGCAGCGCAACTGTGGACATTATGGGGGAAATTTACTAAGATGTGTATTCTACTTCACATGTGATGTTGTTGGGGGCAACCAATCAGAATCTACTTATTTATTTAGCACCCTCTAGAAGATAGTAGACAGGATCTCATTGGTTGCCCATAGCAACATCACATGTAAAGTAGAATACACATCTTAGTAAATTCCCCCCTATGTGTATAAGAGGCACTACTGTGTGTTTTAATATTAATCAAGGGCACTACATGCGAATATGGTTGGGATACAGTCACTAGGTCGACCACTAAAGGTCGATATGCATGAAGATCAACATGACTGAATTTCGACATGCATGAAGGTCGACATGACTGAAGGTTGACATGAGTTAGTTCGACAGGATCATTAGGTCAACACAAATATTAGATCGAATATTAGGTCATGGTGGTTTTCACTTTTTTTAGCCGACATGTGTCGACATGCAGTATTTCATACCCTACCATCTACTAGGGTGCGGTACACTTTTTTAGTGTCTGTGTGGACTGTGTCGACATTCGGGTAAAAAAGTGAAAAACCTCATGTCAACCTTTTTGCTGTCGAACCTTCCCCATGTTGACCTAATGTTTGTGTCAACTTAATGACCCTGTCGACCTAACCCATGTGGACTTTCATGCATGTCGACCTTCAGTTGTTGTACTAATAATTGTAGACCTAATGCTTGTCTAACATATGATCCATACCCCTCTCCAAGACCACTTTAGGCCCTGCTTCCAGAGCACTTTTAGTTCCCAATCCACCCTTGCTTATAAGGCCTGGCCTGTGTGTGTTTTTGGGATTTATTATTCAAATATACGTACATAGGTGCTAAGTACCACATTTTTTAAAGAAAATGTTGCTGAGAATGAGTCTGAGGCATTCCAAAGGCTGACACTCAACTTTATTTAAGAAATGAATTACTATGTCTAGCTGTAGCTGAGTGGATCAAACCCTTTACCCGGGTTTGGCCTAATGGCAGTGTGTGGTAGTTAGAGGTAGAATATGATGATATTCCATCCTGTGCTGGCCATGCTCCTCAAGCTTGTGCTGGATGCCACCGCTGCAAGAACATGCAGAGCACCGGAACACTCTGGGCGGCTCAGTGGTGACACCTGAAGCCCTTTAGGCTGCGGATTGCCTTTGTATACATTATGCACAACAAATGCTGGTGCTAAAGGGAAACAATGGTGGTGCCCCCCAGGCCATATGCTGCTACAGTGCTTGCACACATTTAAGACCTTATTCTGGTCCGTTCGCAGCCGGCGTTCGTTCGCACAGGGACCAGTGTTTGGCATATGTGCATCCGTAGTCACATTTCTGTGCATGTGCATACACTGGGTGCGTGCGGTCATGGCGAACAGACTGTTCGCTGGGTGCACACACCCAAGGTTGCAGCTAGGGGGTCTGGGGGGGCAACGGAGAGTAACGCCCAGCGTTTCATTGGTGTTCCCATGTAAACGCTGGGCATTCCCATGGTAATCAGGCCGTGACACTGGATGTCAGATGCTTGCCCACACTTCCTACCCAGGGTGCACGAAAATCTAAGTGACCCGAGAGTCATAGATGTGCATGCACGTTCCACACCACTCCATGGTCAGTGACCATTGGCTGCGAATGGATGTTTATGGTAAACATCCAATCGCAGGCCCTGCATGCGAACACACACACACTGCAAGGGGGGGTGGGGTGGACATTTACAGGGCAGGTTCTCGCAAGGGTGCGAATTCGCATCCGAGTGAATCAACCCGAATAACCCCCTTAATTATGACCAGGGTCAGATAAACAATGGGGCGGATTGAGCTGTGCAGGCCTCCACATCATCATGACCGAATGATGATCACCAGACAGACACCAGCTGGCCACATGGTTGGCCATAAATCATAAGTGATAAATTGCATTCCTATTATACACATTATGCATTTTTTGGACTATCAACAGGATCAAAGGTCGATATAACAATGATAGGCACACAATTGGTCAACGTTTTTTTTTCCAGTTCCCCAGTTGATACCAACCAACCAACCGTTGAGAAAATATGTAAAAAAAAATCAACCATTCAAAAAAGTGTTGAACATTTGTGTGCCAATCGCTGTCATGTCAAACTATTGATCCCATCCACCTAATGTACATCAACCTATACAGTGTCTATCTATCACCAATTAATATAGCTTTTTTTTCCAGTAAGACATTTAATTATTGCATGTGACTGGAACGTCTATTGATATTTCCCCTCAGATCACTTTAAGAATGTTGTACAGGTTGAGTACCCCTTATCCAAAATGCTTGTACATACTTACCTGGTCCCCTCCAAAGGTCCCACAGCGTCTCCTGGCGTCCTCGGAGTCCCCCGGCATCCACGGCAGCCTTCAGGATATTCTCCAGCGGTCCCAGTGGTGAATTGCGCACGTTTACAGGTGCGCAGGTGAAGTCACTGGTGCACCCACGCAATGCACTCCTGTGACAACTGAAGATGCCAAAGAAGATCCTGAAGGCCAGCATGGGTTTGGTAAGTATGTAAAAAGGGTAAGGGGGGGGGAATCCGATTTTTAAAAAAAAAAAAACACGATGTTTGGAATATTTCGGATAAGAGATCTCTGGATACGGGACACTATACCTGTAAATGTATTTATTTATTACTATTTACATAGCGCACACATTCTGCAGCTCTTTATAGAGATTATTAGCTCATTCACACCCGTGCCTGCAACAGAGGAGCTTACAATCTATTCTTCTTCTGTAGTATTATTATTATGGTACTTGTGTAGTTTCACGGCGACAGCGTGTCTGAGACGCTCCTACGTATCACACAGATGGAGCGCCTCTCCGCCGGCGCCCGCATGATCCCATCTCCACAGAAGAGAGGCGCTCACTAGGCTTGACAGGAGTTTAGGATTAGCAGCGCTGGGCTGCTGCGGAGTCAGCATAGGACGCTGATAACATACATTACAGAAGTAAGGCAGCTGGCGAGCTGCCCGGATTCAAACAGGCGCTACGCTGATAAAGTAGTTTAAGGCAGTCTGGCAAGCTGCCAAGATTCATAGCTAGAGAGGCACGCGCTGCCACCGTGAAACTAAATAAGTACCATTATTATTACTACCATCTATCAGGAGTTTACCACCCATATATCATTACATTATTGACTTGCAATAATCTTTAACATACTGTATGTTGTCTCCCTACCAATCCTTGTTTACATATAAGTCAGAGGCATTGATTCATTCTCATCATTTCTCCAGAAACTCCTCTCATTTGTATTGTTACAGTACCTCAGTTTTCAGGTTCTGACCTGCAGAACTCACACCTTTTCCTCTCCCTACCATGGTATTACTTCCCATACTATGCCCTGATTTACCTCACCAGGCCTCACTTCCGCCTGTTTGACACTGAGCATTATTTAATAAAAATAGACAACAAGCAAAATATATTTGAAAACTATTTATTTAATTTAAAATTTTATTTTTTTTACTCTGCATTTTAATAGTGAATTCTGGACCGAGATTGATTCAAAATTCTTACTAAAGCCCCATACAAACTACACGACTGCAGCCAATGCAGTTAACCATATAGGCGGCGGTCGGCCGATATTGCCCATACACACTGAACGATGTCGGATGTCACCGAGACCTTCTTAACATGCAGGTTTGGCTATGTTGTCAAGTTCACCTCCATGTTCAGTAGATATCAGTCATCGGTAACGACGCATTAGTAATGATATTGAGTGTCTACACTAGGCGATATTGTTAATAACATTGCCTAGTGTGTATGGAACTTTACTTGCACTATAAGAGGAACAAGATGTCAGAAGCCTTGTGATTCACAAAGAATCATCCTTCAGCACTCAGGAGAGGAAAAACCCAGTGAAGGAAACCTCTGGGGACCCAAGGCTGAAAGACTGCCCATCCCTCTGAGCATTAAGAGGCTATGCAGAGTGTGCCCAAACCAACCACCCACTAACCTGCATAGCTTTTCTGACTGTCGAAGAATATCTGCATTTTGATGGGGTACATATATCCATGGTGAGAGATCTAGAAAAAAGAGAGAGGGAGAGAGACTGGTGAAACCGGTAGTGTAGTCTGAGAGACAAAGTAAGATAGAGAGGATGAAAGAAATATAAAGAAAAAAAGAAAGAATTAGAAAGAATGAAAGAAATAGAAATAATTAGAAAGGACAAAAGAAATAGAAAAGAATAGAACAAAATAGAAAGAAATAGAAATAAAGGGACTGAAAACTCCTGGTAGTGTGATTGCCAGGTAGTGTATTGCCGGGTCCCTTGATCTGTATGAAATAAACAACAATATAAGTCAGAGGCATTGATTCATTCTCATCATTTCTCCAGAAACTCCTCTCATTTGTATTGTTACAGTACCTCAGTTTTCAGGTTCTGACCTGCAGAACTCACACCTTTTCCTCTCCCTACCATGGTATTACTTCCCATACTATGCCCTGATTTACCTCACCAGGCCTCACTTCCGCCTGTTTGCCACTGAGCATTATTTAATAAAAATAGACAACAAGCAAAATATATTTGAAAACTATTTATTTAATTTAAAATTTTATTTTTTTTACTCTGCATTTTAATAGTGAATTCTGGCCCGAGATTGATTCAAAATTCTTACTAAAGCCCCATACAAACTACACGACTGCAGCCAATGCAGTTAACCATATAGGCGGCGGTCGGCCGATATTGCCCATACACACTGAACGATATCGGATGTCACCGAGACCTTCTTAACATGCAGGTTTGGCTATGTTGTCAAGTTCACCTCCATGTTCAGTAGGTATCAGTCATCGGTAACGACGCATTAGTAATGATATTGAGTGTCTACACTAGGCGATATTGTTAATAACATTGCCTAGTGTGTATGGAACTTTACTTGCACTGAGGCCCTTATTCTGATCGGTGCGGATATTCCCGCATTCTTACGGAGCGGTCCGCACGCCACGGTGTTTTGCCGCATGCGGCCATCGTCCGTAGAAACGCCCACGTGTCCTCCGCATTCGGACGGACTCACTCTTTAAGAACAGGGCGTGTTTACGGACGACATACAAACCATGCGTGTGCGGGAGAAACACTCCGATTCTGCACGGTATTACAGAGTATTACAGAGTATGCTCGGGAATACCGCATCCGACCGGGAGCCAAGCGGTGCTACCGCACGTAAGCGGAGTATTTACGCCAAACAACCCACTATTAAGTATATTCTGCAATACATCACATGACCCACTTATTCAATTACCTATCCTCATAAAAAACTGCTTATTTGGAATTGGAATCAATTAGATGCCAATATATCCTTACAAGCATGCCTAACACATGCATTGCACACATTAACCCTTACAGCAATTTAAGTGCAATGGTTTGTATTAGACCCTGTGTAAAAGATTATAAACAATCTACACATATACTGTTTAATGTGCAAAGAAAACCAACAACTGTGAACTTGCATAAACAATTTATTCGAAAACCCAATTAACATATAAATAAAAAAATATCAAATAATAAATTAAAGCAGGAGACCTCTGAGGTCCTGCAGGTCGGCTAGCAGTAGCCTCAAATGGTGGTCTGCCCGCAGGAGGGCCCCACGCACCCCCTCATCTGCCGGTGTGGTGTCATCTGTGGGCATGTGAAAGGGGCAAAAATTAGTCATGTTATTCATGCATACATTTCACATACTGCGACATAAATTGCACAAATGCTAGGTGACATGTGTGTGTATATATATATATATATATATATATATATATCTATCTATGTAGAGAGATAGAGACACACATAGATAAATAGATATGACACATACATATATACATACATGCAAACTTATTTACTACATACTGTCTTTTTTTGCCTCTACCCTTTACTCTGCAGAAGACATAACAGTCATAGTGTTTCTTCTCAGTCACAACCCACCCATGACTAACCAATGACAAGCATGTCATGGCCTCCGTCAATAAGAACTTGTCACAATCTGCTCAGTCTAAGTTCAGTGATGGTTCGTGGCATGGGAGTTATGCAAATGTCAGGAATGCACAGTACACATCCTCAAAATCATAATTCTGTCTAAACCAACCTACAATTCGGTGAGGGCAAAAAAACAATCTGAACTACAGGGGGTGTTTAGGTAGAGGAGGCTCCTGGGACACTGGCAACTTCTGACTCCATTCCAAGGTAGGCCGGGCCATACTCCATTTATAGCATACATCCTAGAGTTTATAAATAACATTCAACAACAATATAGATTCCACTATTTGATGGGTCATAATCTACGATTGCAGCAGGTGAATTTAATCCACAAATGATCCACTCATCCCTTTACTCCAGGATCCTGTTTAACTACAACGGTTATGTGGCAGTCAAAATGGAGCTCCAACCCATCCCACAAACCTGTGTAATTGAGAGGTGTCCTGGATGAAAGGGATGCCTTGGACACCCCATCTAACCCGTACCTGTATCTGTAGCTACCCACTTTGGGGTCTATATGAATAGTATTGGAACAACATTTTTTATCACCAGTGCTACATAACAAATACCAGTACAACTACTTCATGAATGATGCATTATGTAAACATACCGATCTGCTGGGACTCCGGGGCTTGGCACGCCTCCTCCCCCTCGGAATCGGAATCCTCTGGGGCAACCGTGGCCTCCTCAGCCCCCTCCTCCGCAAGCTCCTCTGCCACCATGACCACGTCCACCTCCTCCGCCACAAGCACCTCCTCCTCCACCTCCTCCTCCTCCTCCACCTCCTCCTCCTCCACCTCCTCCTCCTCCACCTCCACCACCACCACCTCCTCCTCCACCTCCTCCTCCGCCACCAACACCTCCTCCTCTGCCACCAACTCCTCTTCCACCTCCTCCACCACCACCTCCTCAGGCACCTCCTCCTCCTCCACCACCTCCTCCACCATCTCCTCCAACATTTCCTCCTCCTCCACTTCCTCCTCCTCCACCCTTGCCGCCACCTCCTCCTCAGGGTCTTGGGCCTCCTCCTGGGCCAGGGCTGCCTCGGCCTCTTCACGGGCCTGTCGGGCTCGGGCTCGTGCTGTGTGGTAGAAAAAAAAATCATGGTCAATGTTGGGTCATTGGGGCACATGTATTAATCCATAACAAGACATACATGGAAGGGTGATAATGATGGCAAACGATGCAGGCAAGTAGCTCCTTACTGTTAATGGACTCAAAAATGTGACATTTAAATTATTATGTGATTGTTAGTAATTTGTTCAAACATTACAACCCTGGCATTTATCAATGTGTAACACATATTAGATCTGGCACATTGTATGCATCAGAATCCTCAATGCTATGTCATTACATATAAAAGCCACATGACTGCATGTTAACCAGGAAGAAGCACACATAACAGTCTATGGACTTTTAAACCCATGGACACCCACTTATCATGAGACACCTGTTATTGTTTATATATGCTATGTTGTAAGTGCGAAATTTCATAGCTAAAATACTCACAATCAGCAATTTCGCCCCTGATTTGCTGCAACAGCTGGGGCTGGCGCCTGCGGAGGTCCGACCACCGCCTCTCGAGCTGCCCGAGGGACCTCCGCACCCGAGTGCGGGCGTAAATACGGCGCCCTGCCGCAGCATAGGCCCTCCGCTTATGGCGGTTACTGATAAAGGGCCCCGCACGGCCCAGCCTTGTCTCCATGACGGAGACCAGAACCCTCAGCTCCGCATGTGAAAAGGGGTCTGCCCTTCTTGTCTCCGCCATGTTAACAATGGCATCTATCAACCAATCAGGTGGTGTCATTGGTTTATCACAGTTATTTGTGTTAATAACTTTATTGTTCATCTTGACATGAACAGCGTCTCTGCGCCAACACAAATGGTGACAAATTCGCATGCCTTCAAAACAGTAGTGCTGATGTATGGCAATGAACAAATCTGATATATATAAAACACAGTGTGTATGCACTTAGCAAATCCAATGACGCCTCGCTCCGCCAAGCAACGCGTGCTATAGCTTAGCAACGCATACCTGTACCATGGAAGAGCTTACCTTAGACCCTGACAAGTCCAGATCTGCTGAAAAATGATTCTAGCAGCAACTCACTATTTATAGGCCTCTCACATGTGTGGTCTATAACAGTAGTGATGAGTATTGCATGATTTGTGGGCTGGATTTTCTAAGGGATTGGGCTACTTTTAGGTTGCAATCAAACTCCACAATACCACAGTAGTCATGAACCAAATGTCATGTCATGCTAGCAAATAGCATGTGTATTGTGCAATAGTCACAGGTGTATCAGAAGATTCTATGCAATGTTAGAATTGGTGACCAGTATTTCATGTCGAAGTTTCGCCAGGTTTTACACAATGGAATTTCCGCCACCGTATGCGGCGCGAAAAAACAGCGACGTACGCACACGCACGGAACGCAGCTGCCGCTGATGTCCGCCAAACAGGCTACACAAACAGTATATAAAGGTGTATTAGAAGGTGACAATGTTGTTGCTAACATGTCTGGATCACAACCAGAGGTGGACCCAGACCTGCAGCAACTATTTGACCAGATGGACTCCAGCACCACCTATGTGCCACTGCACATGCGGCCAGTGGGTAATGAGGAGGCTGCTGGCCCTTCTACAGCAGGGCAATCTGCACCTGACCATTCTACAGCAGGGCAACCTACACCTGGCCCTTCTGCAGCAGGCGAACCTGCAGCTGGCTCATATGCACCATCAGCAGAATCGTTTGGAACACAACCGGGGACTTCACAAGGTAGTACCATGGCCAGCACTTCAAGTGCAGCGACACGTGACAGGGGGCGTGGCCATGGACGTGGCAAGGGGAGAGCCAGGGCAACAGAGGAACCACCAAAAAAAAATAAGGCATATGAAGCACAGGAGCTTGCCATCCTGGTTCCCCGAGCACGTGATTGGATTGAGTGTCCATCGGAGAAGCTGACACACACACGCAGATGGAAGATTTGGGAACAGATAACGGCAGAGATTAATGAAGTTGCGCCACAAGTTCGTGAGACGGACCATGTGAAGAAGAGGCAAGTTTTTTTGTGATACATGTGCCCAGTAATAGGCAAGTAATGATTGAATTCATGCTTAGATGGATTTTGCAAATGGCCCGTGAGGTTGTTACGATACACAGACATTATTGACATGTTATTTCGTTGAGAGTTAGAGTAGGGTGATTGTGAATGTGTATTGTAACGGTTGATATCATAGTTGCATGTAATATTATCTATTGGACATTAATCACATGTCGTAATATGTAGCACAGAGCAATGGCTGCAACAGCTAACATCTGGAGTGACATGTATTAATATGTCAACTTACATTGCAGGTGGCAGGACTTCAAAACCAACCTGAAGAGGAAGATGACCAAGCGGTGGGAACACAGCCAGACATCTGGGGCCGGGCCCATGCCATCAGGGCTAGAGCTCACCCCCCTGGAGTTGATGGCTGAGAGCTGTATATCAGTTGAGGAGATCAGGGGGGTGAGCACGATGGATAGCGAGGCCCCAGCTGAAGTGTTTGCGTCTTTTATTGAAGGTAAATATTGGTCATGCCATAAACTTGTGCAAGTAATTATCTTAGAATGTGTCCTAATTTTGTTTATCTTTTTCCACAGACAACCCACCGCTTGGTGTCGACTCTGCTCAGGAGGTGGAGGAGTCCGTGCCACCTGGCCCCAGGGGTAGGCCTGTGCAGCAGCAGCCATCGGCCCAAGCCGATTTGGCCGCCTTGGCCAACATGCTTGGGGACATCAACCAGCAGGGAGAGTTGGCATCAGAACGGATGCATAGGACAGAGGAGATCCTGGCGAGCTTGGTCAGCACCCAGCAGGCCATCGCTGCGAGCATGCAGGCCATGGCTGAGTCACATCAGGCCATGGCTGCAAGTGCTCAGGTGCTGGCCGAGCAAGCCACCCGCCAAAATGATCTCCTCCTCCACCATAATGAGCTTATGGTGGAGCTGGTTACCAGCAACAGGGTCCTAATGTCATCCGTTTCTGGTGCATTACCACCGGCAACACTCCCTGCTGGCAGGAGGGGTAGACCAGCCAACCCCTCAACATCATCTGCTCCACCTGCCCCAGCATCTGCCCGTGCCAGAAGAGCTGCTGCACAGGCCAAGGAGCCTCCCAAGGCCAAACGTGGTCGCAAATGAACTTGTGGCTGCATTAATCTCCACCGTTATGTGGTCCCAAATCTTCCATTGTGCTGTGTGTGTCAGCTTCTTGTGTCCAATCACGTGCTGAGGGTAACCAGATGAGCCCTTGCTTCATATGTCCTTTTTGGTGCCCCTGTTGCCCTCTTTTGCCTGCCATTACTGTCAGCTGTACTTGAAGTGATGGCCATGGTACTATCTTGTGAAGTCCCCGGTTGTGTTCCAAATGATTCTGCTGATGGTGCATATGAGCCAGCTGCAGGTTGGCCTGCTGCAGAAGGGCCAGGTGTAGGTTGCCCTGCTGTAGAATGGTCAGGTGCAGGTTGGCCTGCTGTCGAAGGGCCAGCAGCCTCCTCATTTCCCACTGGCTGCATGTGCAGTGGCACATAGGAGGTGCTGGAGTCCATCTGTGTGCAATTATATTTGTTTTGTATTCTTATTTATTTTTGTACATTCCTGCCATGTTGTTTTTGTTTGGGATTTTTTATTTTTTTGTCATTGCATCACAGTGGCATTGACTGTGAAATTTATATAAATAAATTGCTTTACTTTACAACAATTGTGTGGTTTAATTAGTACATGTCGCATACACATGTGTATTGCTAGTATTAATATTCAGTCATGTCCATTGTTAGCAGTTTTAAAGTGTGTGACAAGTACAGCATATGTGGGGGATTAGTACGGTTTCCTTGAAGCAGCAATGGTTTCAATTAAAGCACTGACAAGCGTCCTATTAGTGAGTAATGAGTAAAGGAGTCGATTCTATTGGGTTCAGGTGTTAATGCTTGTAGTCATTAGGCGTACGTTCGCCTACCGCATGAACGAGTGGTGTCCGCAAAGCAATAGTACACTTGTGGACACCGCACATTTCTTCCCTTTTTGATCGCGTGCATTCGGAGTGGTATCCGAATGTACGCCCCCCAACATAAGTGTACTCCCCCGTGTCCGCCCATGTTTCCGCCCCGTTTTGCCCACTTTGAAACTACGCCCATGTGTCATTCCGCATGACGCCCATAATACGCCCATATTTCCCGACTGATTGCGGTGACCAGTTTTGGACGGGATTTGGCCGAACAGGTACGGAGTCAAGGCGTGGCACATGCGCGTTGCGTTCTCCACGCATGCGCAGACGCCGTAAAGACGCGATCCGAAAGTATGCGGTAAAGTCCGCGTCAATCAGAATAAGGGCCTATAAGAGGAACAAGATGTCAGAAGCCTTGTGATTCACAAAGAATCATCCTTCAGCACTCAGGAGAGGAAAAACCCAGTGAAGGAAACCTCTGGGGACCCAAGGCTGAAAGACTGCCCATCCCTCTGAGCATTAAGAGGCTATGCAGAGTGTGCCCAAACCAACCACCCACTAACCTGCATAGCTTTTCTGACTGTCGAAGAATATCTGCATTTTGATGGGGTACATATATCCATGGTGAGAGATCTAGAAAAAAGAGAGAGGGAGAGAGACTGGTGAAACCGGTAGTGTAGTCTGAGAGACAAAGTAAGATAGAGAGGATGAAAGAAATATAAAGAAAAAAAGAAAGAATTAGAAAGAATGAAAGAAATAGAAATAATTAGAAAGGACAAAAGAAATAGAAAAGAATAGAACAAAATAGAAAGAAATAGAAATAAAGGGACTGAAAACTCCTGGTAGTGTGATTGCCAGGTAGTGTATTGCCGGGTCCCTTGATCTGTATGAAATAAACAACAATAGCATAACACTGATTTAGACATTATAACATCACAGAACTATTATGACATCACAGCGTGATTGGACAGATCCCACCAGACTGGCCAAGACAAGTTTGATGCCCCTGTTGTTTTTTACATGACTGACTTGTTTGACTTCAATCCTTATTTAAAACTATTACATTCACATCAAAATGCTATAATTGTTATGTCAGGATTTCCCCTTTAATCTGGTTATCAAATCAAATCAAATGTATTATATTATAATAATGCATAAGTGAAATTCACAAGGAAGAAAAAAAAGAAGAGAGAGAAAGAAATACTCACAATTCAAACTTAAAATAACAGATGGATTTTGCATGCTAAACCCTCCCAATTAAAATCCAGCCAATACGATAACCTCCTCCTTTCTTCCACTGTTTATGCATGGCGACGTGCTAGGAAATCTCTACATTTAAAACATTATCACTCCTTGTCTCTCCCTCTAGTCGGCAACCTAGAATTTCAGAACGGCAAAGCCATGTCTCCTTTTATTTCTTGGCGCTCTTTAGGCATTTTATCCCTGCGCCACTTACTGAACACTTCACAAGAACCACGAACTTTCGACTAAGCCATGTCACGCTTTCATTTGGCCCCTCAACATAAATTTGCTTACCTCCAAGCCATTCACTACTTAAGATACATACTGCCCAAACTAACACCTCAAGACATTACGAACCCTCTTGATTCCGTCATCCGCACCCGTACACTTACCATCTACATTATATGCACGAATACGCCCCGAATTGGATCCTGATTCGGACCTTACGAGTCTTCACAAATGGACTTCACAAATCACGACCCTTGACCCTGACACCATTTTATCCACATTCCTTTTAAATCTGAGGCTCATCCCTGCTAGCTCTTATCAAGAAATGTCCTACAAGATCCTCCATAGGGCATACTTTTCCCCTAAACGTTGCCACCTGATGGGTACTGCTGATTCCTCTGACTGCCCAAAATGTCACTCACATGGGGCAGACCTATTCCACTGCCTATGGTCCTGCCCCCATATTCAAACCTTCTGGAATACCCTGCATAATTACGCCGTCTCCTCATTGAAACTGACCTTTCACTGCAGTGACTCCTGGGCTTTGGGTATGTTGCAGACCAAACTGATGTCCCCAAACATGATAAAAAACTTCTTGTACTCTTATCAGCGGTGGGTAGGAAGGCTGTTCTACAGCAGTGGATACATGACACTGCCCCCTCACTGGAGATGGCAACTTCTCGATTACTTTTCCTATTTACCATGGACTGGTTGGAGGCATCTCTTCACAAAGAATCCATGACTTCGGTCCTGTTCCAAGTGTGGGACAAATACATTCAGACCTTGCCCCCCAGGACCAAAGAGGCCATCCAGACCTGCTTCCAGTCCACTTCATGGTATAACCTTCAGCTTCTTCAGAACAGAACTCCTATAGTTATCTAACTACTAGGCCTATGCTACTCTCTTACCAGCTCTCTTCCTCTTTCACATAGCCCCCTACCTCTCTCCTTCTTCTTTCCTGCTGGACGGCTGGATCGATCCATGGATGGGTTGTTGGCTTGGAGTTGGGAGCGGACAGTTGATGTTATTGTTCTTTGTTTTTATTATACATTTTTTTTATTATTATTATTAATATTTTTTATGATTATATCTGCAATTGTTGATTTTGGTAACGCCCTTTTTCAATGATTGGTGACGCCATTGGCTTCACACACGCCATATGTATCCTTATACCAATATTATGCTTAACACGGAATTACTAATAGAGTTACCATATTATGTTCCTTCCTCTGTTTATACATGTTTTGGAAAATTTGAAAATGGTGAATTGTTCCTCACTTGATACCTTTTATATTAGCTTCATTGTATGTATCATTTATGACTTGTGAGATTCAATAAAACATATTTTGAAAAAAAAAAAATAATAACAGATGGGAAAAAACTGTTCCGCAACTGACTAGTACGGCAACCTAAGCACCTGTAACGTTTCCCAGAGGGCAACAGGGAGAAAAGAGAATAACAAGGATGGCTAGGATCTAAACAATTTTATTAGCCTTAACTTTTCCCCTCTTTAAAAAAAAAAACTGCCATCATAGGCAAGGGTTGGCCAATGACTTTTCCTGATTCCTTGACTATCCTGTCTAGGGATCTCCGATCAGGGCACTTAGAATTCCCATACCATAACGCAATGGCATAAGTCAACAGACTCTCATTTACACAACAATAAAAATTCATAAGCATTGGCCTAGATAGTCCAGCTGCTTGTAATCTCTGCAGAAAAAAAAAGGCGTTGCTGAGCCTTTCCAACTGCTATTGCGGTATGTGAGGACCAAGACAGATCTTCAGTAAACGTAACCCACAAAAATGTAGTATTAGTAACCCTCTCCACCTCCTCGCCATTCAAAAACAGCAGTCTGATGGTTGATCTTCTGGATCTTCTAAAGACCATGATCACCTCTTTTGTCTTTTTACCATTTAGGAGTAAGTTATTAACCTCTCCCCATTTAATCAATTGCTGCACCTCCATTCTATAACTTTCCTATTATGAAAAGTGTTGTCCCATCACAAAGTAGAAGTTTTTTAAATAAGTAGATAAATATGTCAATTCAATTGTCATTTTTGAGGAGTCAGGAAAAGATCTCTTTCCTTGACCTATTGACTTATATATAAAATGATAAACTAGAAACTAAAACCTTCAGAAAGGAGACAGACTCCAATAGCTTCATTGAAAACTAGTTCACATCATGCTAATTGGCTGGAGGGAATACCCTTCAGCCAATTCACTCGGATAAAGATAACTGTACCTCTACTTCAGTGTGTGAAGAACAAATAGAAGAAGTCTCTATGAGACTGACCAATAGAGGTTACGGGACCGAGTGTCTGGAGAAAGCAAGAAACAGACTTAAGACCATTGATAGAAACCAACTATTAAAGGAAAAAGAAAAAACGGTACTTATGTACTAACTGGGCTGCCGATTTTGAAATCGTGTCCATCGCATTGCATCGCATCCGACCATATCGCATGCGATGCGATGCGATGGACCCGATTTTTCCATAGGATTCAATGTTAAAATGGACTGAGTCCATTTTAACATGGAATTCAATGGGAAAAGGGGTCCTTTTCATACCCCTACTATCCAAGTGGGCATGGAGTTGGATATAAACCTGTGGCGAGCGCAGCGAGCCACCAAGCCCGAAGCGTGGCGAGCGTAGCGAGCCCCGCGAGGGGACACAGAATACCGGCCCCTCGCGGGGCTCGCTTCGCTCGCCACGCTTCGGGCTCGGTGGCTCGCTACGCTCGCCACAGGTTTCTATCCAAATCCATGCCCACTTGGATAGTAGGGGTATTAAAAGGACCCCTTTTTCCCATTGAATTCCATGTTAAAATGGACTCAGTCCATTTTAACATTGAATCCTATGGAAAAATCGGGTCATCGCATCGCATGCGATATGGTCGGATGCGATGCGATATCGCATCGCATCGCATCTGATTGTATGCCTTAAGTTAAGGCATACAATCAAAAAATCGGCAGCCCAGATAATACATAAGTACCAAAAAAACCATCCCTGATAACAAATTTCAATGGTCTTTTATTTCCCGCTACAGTTCTTGTTTTAAAGATATTGAGAAGATTTTTAGATCTAATTGGAAAATTTTACTATCTGATCCAGTTTTATCAAAAGAATTACCCCGGTGCCCTTCTTTTATCTATAAAAAAGCACCTTCTCTGAGGGACAAACTTGTCCATAGTAGTATAGAGCCAGAGATTAGACAGAGCATCCGCACCAAGGGTTTTCACCGCTGCGGCTGCTGTCTGATGTGTAAGACTGTAAAAAGTGCCAGCAGCAAGATCGTTAATTTTACAGTTAATGGGCAGATTTATGCTATTAATGAATTCATTACCTGTAATTCTCGCAATATTGTATATGCTATCGAGTGTTCTTGCCACCTACTATATATCGGCAAAACCACCAGGAATTTAAAAGTAAGGTTGGCGAAACACATATACAATATAAGGAAGGGTTTGGATACACATTCCGTGCCCTCACATTTCAAAGACGTACACAATAAAAAAGAATGCGCTGTTATTGGTTTTTGGGGGATTCAACAAATCCTACCAAAAGTAAGAAGTAGGGATTTGGAGAAACGCTTATCTCAAGCTGAGATGAAGTGGATCCACGATCTAAAAACAATAATCCCCAAAGGCCTTAACAGCGATTTTGAATTTAAATGTTTTTTAACATAGACTTGCTGCTAGGTGCTTTTTAATGTCAACTTGGTTTTATGTGTGAATCGTTTTTAATATCTTTTAATCATACAGTTTTAGGATTCTTTTTATACCCACTAAAGTTATGTAAATGCAGCATCTCATCCCTTTGTTTGCACTAATTCACTTTATTTATTATTATTCAGTGCTGGAACGCAAAGGCACTTTAGCGTGTCCAAAAGTCTATAATATTGGCTGACTTCCTGATTCCACGGAGACGTGGAACGCATGAATGGCACGCAAGCAACTTCCGGAAGACAGCAATGACATAGTTCCGCTTCCGGAAATCGCTGATATGGAACGCAATTAAAATTTCCTCTTTCAGCTGTGCAAACAAACCGGATATTGCCGCTGCATCACTAAGGGTATAAATATAAAGTCCAGGACACTAATCAACACACTTCTGACGAAGGACCAGAGCGTCCGAAACGCGTTAAGTGTGTTGGATCCCCCACTGTGGACTTCCGCTGCTGCATCCCCATTGTTGTCGAGGTGTCCTGAGCCGGCTATCGGACCCTTTCAACCTGTCACCGCGCTACATCTTTGGCTGGTGAGGAGAACTGTACGGGAAGCTAGCCCAGCTGTTGTTGCCTTGTGGGATTTGTTTACATGCCATTTTACCTCATATGTTTGTGAGTGTTTTTAAACCGAATAAATTGTTCATTGTTTGATACCAGACGTATTGCACCAAATTTGTCTGAACTGTCTCCATTCACGTTACACCTCTTTATGAGAGTGTTTGGAGGCAATTTATATTGTTTCAGGTTCCTCCAGCATCTGAAGTCTCTGGATTTTTACCTGACTGGGACACGTATTTATACTCTATGTACACCTATTGTGAACAGGAGGGAGCGCTAGTGGTTCTGTAATATTGTTTGATCACTTTGTATTTTTTGGTGGTGGTTGTCAAAAACACCGTCATTACAGTAACCTAGTTGCACACCTTTTAATTTGCGCTCAGATCCATTAATCCACCTTTTCTCAGATTGTGTTTTGCTCTTTTTGATGAATTTCTGGTATTTAAGCTGCAAATATGTTCTCATATAAAGAAAGCAGGAAAGAATTGATATCCTCCAACTTTATTAGATCACCTGTCTCTAGTAATCTTAGTGATGAGAATCTAGAAACCATTTTTTCAAAATTGGAGACCTTAATGCTTAAAGAGAATAGGCTTTGGTGGGAGGTCATAACATTGGAAAGATATAAAGCGGACCAACTAACCCCTTCCCGACGAGGCCTTTTTTGTTATTTTTTTTTTTTTTTCCTCCTCGCGTTCAAATAAGCGTAACTTTTTTAATTTTCCGGCTATATAGACACATGAGGGCTTTTTTTTTGCGGGACAAGTTGTACTTTTTAATGGTACCATTTACTATACCGTATAATATTCTGGGGAATCAGGAAATAATTCAATGTGGGGTAAAAAAGAAAAAAAACGCAATTCCACAATTTTGCGCTGGTTACGTTTTTTTTGGAGTTCATAGTTCGTTTAAAATGATGGGTTATCTTTATTCTATGGGTCGTTACGATTCCGGTGATACCAAACTTATATAGTTTTCGTTATGTTTTACCACTAAAAAAAAAAATAGAAACTTTTACGGTTTTTCTAATTTGCGTCGCGTCGCCATGTTCTGCGGCTTATAACTTTTTTATTTTTCCACCTACGGACCTGGGTGAGGGCTCATTTTTTGCGGGCTGAAGTGTACGTTTTAATTAATACCATTATGGGATATGGGCGACTTTCTGATCTCTTTTAGTTATTTTTTTTTGGGTAGGCGATGCGACCAAAAAATGTAGTTTTGGCGTTGGGAATTATTTTCCGTTTACGCCTTTAACCGTGCGGGATAACTAATGTTATATTTTAATAGATCGGACTTTTAGGAACGCGGCGATACCAAATATGTTTATTTTTTTATTTTTTATTTATTTTTATTTGTGAAATGGGGAAAGGGGGGTGATTTGAACTTTTAATATTTTTTTTTTTTTTTTTTTTTTTAAACTTATTTTTTTTTTTTTTTTACTTTTACTACAAGGCCCCCTAGTGTACTTGACCACTAGGGGGCGCGATCGCCTGTACTAGGTTCAGCCATAGAGCTCTATGGCTGAACATAGTGATTTTCAGCACTTCCTATTACATCCTGCCTCAGGCAGGATGTAATAGGAATGCTGACACGGCCAGCACAGGGGTCTACATTAGACCCCTGGCTGCCATGGCAACCGATCGGCACCCTCCGATCTCGCCGCGGGGGGCCCGATCGGCGCCGGAGGGGGGCGCCCCCCCTCTGATCAGCTATTTAAGCACTGCGGGCGCTTTGCCCGCGGTGCTTAAAGGGTTAAACGGCCACGATCGGCGAACTCGCCGCTCGTGGCCGTGAGAGCAGGTACCTGGCTGTAATATACAGCCATTACCTGCTCTCTTTCAAGCCAGCTCACTCCGTGAGCTGGCTTGATTCCCCCGCAACCAACATATGACGTAAATGTACATCATATGTCGGGAAGGGGCTAATCCCTAAAGGTCTTAAAATCACCAAACAACCATCATTTGTAACAACTGATGACCAATTTAAGAAAGAATGGAATGATATTCTAGATGCTTGTTCATGTGCCCTTATTTCTTTGATTATAAAAGAATGCCAGAATGCTCTTGTTACGACTCTCTGATGGAATCTGGGTAAGGTGACAGCTGGCAGGAGGAAAGAAGTCAGGCGTGAGCCCGTGGCTGGGACCGCTGTTTAGGACGGCCACAGCAAAAACCTACACTGACTCTGTTGAGTCTCCCGGGCAGATGGAATACCCCTGCGGAGTGCTAGGCTTCGCCTGTAGCCGCCGCGTTCGCAAGAGCCAGTTACGCCGGCTCTCACCCCGATGCAGCCAGGTGTTAGGATAAGACAAGGGGTGAGCGATCGCCAGGGAGTATCTCAAAAGGATAATCTGACTACCGGGCCTAACTGGGAAAAACCCCTAACTACCGGCACCTGGCCAAGACCGGGGAGACGCGACCCAGTCGCAGGCACACAAGGGAGATAGGGAATCTCAGACGGAAACACTAGAAAGACAGAGGTTCCCCAAAACCAGGTACAGAAGGAAAAAGGGAATTCCCCTGCCTAACAGGAGCTAGGGCGACAGGCAAACCCACAGTGTAGAAAATGATAATAACAAACAAACCCACGGAGGGGCGCAGCCACTGGGGGCCTGAGATGTGAAAGTAAATAATAACCAGGCTGCAGGAGAGCACTTACGTGACCTCAAAACAAGGAGGAGAACGTAGAGGAGACGTGGGAAGAGCCGGGAGCACGATGAAGATCTGGAGCCCAGAGCGTCTCTAAACCAGACTGCAGAACTTTGAGGGTAAGGAACAGGAATAATCCTGGGGCCGGGAACGCAGGAAGCTGTGACAGCAATAGCTATAACCGGCGTCTGTGCCCAGCAGACGCCGGCTATTTATTTGTATTGCGCGCCGCCTGCCTGACGTCAGGCGGCGCGTGGTCCCCGGCAGGCTGGGCGGAAGTTCGGGGACGTTGCCCAGCAACGCCCCGACGCCTGTCTCCTGAACGAGGCTTGGATCGCTGCTTGGCAACGCCCCCTGCCTCCGACCCCTGCCTCCGACCCCTGCAATGGAGCTGCCGTCCGTCCGGGAGCCGCCATACCCAGACGGCGGCGCACAACAGCTCTATCAATATTAGATGGAGAAATTCAGGTCTTACAGAATTTAGTAAAACCTTTTTGTGAATTGGAAGATTTTAAAAATCTGAACAATAACTACTGGCTAAAATTGATAAAAATACTAAAGAACTAAGGGATAAGAAACATAAAAAGTATGTTAGGGACACGCAAACTATTATAGAGAGCTCTAAAAAGGAAGAAACTGCCTTAGTTGTAAATAGTAAAATAGTAGCAAAGACACCGATTAAAAAGAATATTATGAAACATCAAAAGACTACTAATTTAAAAGGCACCCCTTTGATTAACCCTAGAGGAAGTCTAGAACAGACATCTAAGTATAGAAAACCATACAACTCAAGAAGGTATGGTAACACCAATTGGAGAAATAACTTCAACCGTGAACAGAGACAACCCACCAATTTTGGTGATAGAAATGGGTGGAGAGGTCAGGGGAGAACGGCGGACCCGCCGTGTCCCAGGATCCCTCTATCCAATAGATATGAAACTTTAACGGATGAAGATGGTCCATCTACTTCCTATAGTTCTTCTTTTTTAGACAGGCGCCCGAATCACTTAAGATTCAATCGACCGCAAAATCGATATTAAAAACCCGTACAATAAGGGGTAAAAGGGGAGGTTTAAAAAGGTTGAATAAAATTAAAAACGAAAAGAGAAGGATAAACAGGTATTTGAATAAAGAAACACCATTAACTCAAAATCCATCATTGAATGGAGATGAAGCCAAAATATTTAATTTGAGTAAGAAAGTGTTAAACGATAGTGAAATAACGGTGTTGAAAAAGGGCTTGAAATTTGCACCCTCTTACAGACCTGATGATTTTGATTTGTTTGTGGACGTGCAAAAAATGTATAAGGAAAATGACTGTTAAGCGTTTTTTCATTGGAAAAAGTGATAACGTAACAAATGAAGAGGCAGTCACTAATAACAAATTCAAAACGCCATCCACTTTTTATCCAATACAAACAAGAGGCAGCCAATTAGATTGCTTCAATCATGTAGTCTGTGAGGAATTTGAAAAAGTAGTCAAAGCACCTCAAAAACATAACAGGTTTAAACAGAGCTTTAATTTAACCAAAAAGGAATTTGAAGCAGTGAAATCTCTGAGTAAGAATGATGAACTGATAATTAAGCCGGCAAATAAGGGGGGGGGGGGTAGTCCTGATGGACAAGGACAAATATATGGCCGAAATCTATAAACAACTAAAAAGTGGAGACACTTACCGTAAGTTAAAGGGTGACCCCACGTTTAAAATAGAGAAAACTTTGGGTGAATTTTTTGAAAAGGCACTAAAGGATGAGGTGATCACTAAAAAAGAACTTGATTTCCTCTCCATAAAAAATCCCTCAATTCCAACAATATACGTCTTACCCAAAGTCCATAAAAACCCCCTCGAACCTATCGTGTCCGGGTGCTACAGCCTAACATCAAATCTCTCGGCACTCATTGATTTTTACCTACAGCCACTGGTACAAAAAACCCGGGCTTTCATTAAGGACACTGGCGATGTTCTACGAAAATTAAATGAACAGCAATGGAGGCCAGGAATGTACATGTGTAGTGCCGATGTTAACACATTATACACAGTGATTAAGATGGAGCATGGGCTTAAAGCAGTGTCGTATTATCTGGAAAAAAGTGATTTGAAACCAACTCTGCAGATTTTTATTTTAGAAGGTATAAAATTGATTTTAACCAATAACTATTTTTTATTCGATGGCAATTTTTATCTCCAGCAAGTGGGGACTGCTATGGGTACTAGGTTCGCCCCCAGCTATGCCAAACTGTTCATGTCATATTGGGAGGAACATCAGATATGGCAGGGAGGCCTCCTGGGGGTGGGCTTAGTATCCTGGCAACGATTTATTGACGATATTTTATTTTTTTGGGATGGTGACATTAATGCACTGGACACTTTTTGTAAAAATCTGAACCTCAACGGTATGTCAATTCAATTGTCGTTTGTGAGGAGTCAGGAAAAGATCTCTTTCCTTGACCTATTGATTTATCTAAAAAATGATAAACTAGAAACTAAAACCTTCAGAAAGGAGACAGACTCGAATAGCTTAATTGAAAGAACTAGTTCACATCATGCTAATTGGCTGGAGGGAATACCCTTCAGCCAATTCACTCGGATAAAGAGAAACTGTACCTCTACTTCAGTGTGTGAAGAACAAATAGAAGAAGTCTCTATGAGACTGACCAATCGAGGTTACGGGACCGAGTGTCTGGAGAAAGCAAGAAACAGACTTAAGACCATTGATAGAAACCAACTAATAACCCCTTCCCGACATTTGACGTACATTTACGTCATGGTCGGGATGTACTTCCCGACACATGGCATAAATGTACGTCATGCCATTAAACTGTCACCGCGTCTATAGACGCGGTGACAGTTTGGAGATGTCTGCTGTCCCTGACAGCAGACATCCCCCCTCGCCGCCCAGGGGGGGCAGGGATGCCCCCCCCGGTCGGCGATCGCTGCGATTGGCTGTTCAAAAGTGAACAGCCAATTGCAGCGTTTTCTGTGTTACCGGCGGCTAAGCCGCTCGGTAACACAGAGATCGGTGCTGTTAAGTACAGCACCGATCGGCAGCCCTCCCTGCCTCCCTCCCTCCCACCCGGCAACCTCCCTCCCACCCGGCAGCCTCCCTCCCACCCAGCCAGCAGCCGCAGCGCCAGCCCCCCTCCCACCCCCCCGCCAGCCGCAGCACAGCAGCATTAATAAAATGAACTATATATATATATATATATATATGTGTGTGTGTATATATATATATATATATACACATATATATATATATATATATATATGTGTGTGTGTATATATATATATATATATATATATATATATATACACATATATATATACACACACATATATATATATATATACAGTGATCGGTGCTGTTAAGTACAGCACCGATCACCACCGATCGCCAGCCCCCCCCCCTCCCACCCGGCAGCCCCCCCTCCCACCCACCCGGCTGCCGCAGCGCCAGCACCCCTCCCACCCCCCCACCAGCCGCAGCGCCAGCCCCCCTCCCAAAGCTGGTGAGCAAAATGGGGTCACATGTGGGGGGGTTCCACTGTATTGGTGCTTCGGGGGTCTTGCTAATGCGACATAGCACCCACCATTCATTCCACCACCAAATATCACTCCTTCCCTTCTGAGTCCTGCCATGCACCCAAATGGTATTTTTTGGTCACATATGAGGCATTGCCGTACTCGGGAGAAATTGGGGCACAGATTTTGGGGTGCTTTGTCTCCTTCATTCCTTGCGAAAATGAAAAATTTTGAGCCAGAACTGCATTTTTGTGTAAAAAAATTAAATTTTTTTACACAAAAATGCAGATCTGGCTCAAAATTTTTCATTTTCGCAAGGAATGAAGGAGACAAAGCACCCCAAAATCTGTGCCCCAATTTCTCCCGAGTATGGAAATGCCTCACATGTGACCAAAAAATACCAGTTGGGTGCATGGCAGGACTCAGAAGGGAAGGAGTGATATTTGGATTTTGCAGCACAGATTCTGGTTGAATGACCCCTGAAGCACCCATACAGTGGAACCCCCCCACAAGTGACCCCATTTTGCAAACTACACCCTTCAGGGAATTCATCAGGGGGTATAGTGTACATTTCAAACCCCAAGGGGTTTCACCAATTTTGATACAACTGAGCTGTGAAAATGAAAAATTAAATTTTTTCATTTTCACAGCCCAGTTGTATCAAAATTGGTGAAACCCCTGGGGGTTTGAAATGTACACTATACCCCTAAATGAATTCCCTGAAGGGTGTAGTTTGCAAAATGGGGTCACTTGTGGGGGAGGTTCCTAACTTTTAGCATGTTATGGTGCCTAGAAACCTACATGGTGCCTAAAATATAATCTCATAAAAAGGAGGCTCCAAAATCAAGTAGGTGCTCCTTCTATTATGAAGCCTGTGGTTTGGTCAACGTGCACACTAGGGCCACATATAGGATATTTATGAAAACAAAAGAATTGGGGGAATCAATTTTTAGTCACATTTCTCTAGTAAAATGTACTGTGTTCCTTAGAAAAATGTATTAAAATTGCAAATCTGCAAAAAAAAATGAAATTTTGAAATCTCACCTACACTTTGTTTTAATTCCTGTGAAACACCTAAAGGGTTAACAAACTTCCAAAATGCTGTTTTGAATACTGTGAGGGGTGCAGTTTTTGAAATGGCATCATTTATGGGGGTGTCTCACATACAAGTCCCTCAAAGTCTCATCAGAACTGCACTGGTCCCTAAAAAAATCAGTGTTTGAAATTTTCTTGAAAATTTGAGAATTTGCTATTCATATTGTAAGCCTCCTAGTGTCCAAAAAATTTAAAAGGAAGTTGAAATAATGATGGAAACATAAAGTAGACATATGGTCTATGTTAGTTATTAACTATTTTGAGTGGTATGATTATTTGTCTCACAAGCAGAAAATTTTACATTTTGCAAATTGCTAAATTTTCCATTTTTTTGCGACATTTTGGTATTTTTCACAAAAAAACAAAGACTGTATCGACCCAAATTTACCACTAACTTGAAGTACAATGTGTCACGATAAAACAATCTCAAAATCACTGGGATAAGTAAAAGCAAAAAAAAGTTATCCCCACTTAAGTGATACATGTCAGATTTAAAAAAAAAGGGCTCTGTCAGGAAGGCAAAAACTGGCTGTGTCAGGAAGGGGTTAAAGGAAAAAGAAAAAACCATCCCTGATAACAAATTTCAATGGTCTTTTATTTCCCGCTACAGTTCTTGTTTTAAAGATATTGAGAAGATTTTTAGATCTAATTGGAAAATGTTACTATCTGATCCAGTTTTATCAAAAGAATTACCCCAGTGCCCTTCTTTTATCTATAAAAAAGCACCTTCTCTGAGGGACAAACTTGTCCATAGTAGTATAGAGCCAGAGATTAGACAGAGCATCCGCACCAAGGGTTTTCACCGCTGCGGCTGCTGTCTGATGTGTAAGACTGTAAAAAGTGCCAGCAGCAAGATCGTTAATTTTACAGTTAATGGGCAGATTTATGCTATTAATGAATTCATTACCTGTAATTCTCGCAATATTGTATATGCTATCGAGTGTTCTTGCCACCTACTATATATCGGCAAAACCACCAGGAATTTAAAAGTAAGGTTGGCGGAACACATATACAATATAAGGAAGGGTTTGGATACACATTCCGTGCCCTCACATTTCAAAGACGTACACAATAAAAAAGAATGCGCTGTTATTGGTTTTTGGGGGATTCAACAAATCCTACCAAAAGTAAGAAGTAGGGATTTGGAGAAACGCTTATCTCAAGCTGAGATTAAGTGGATCCACGAGCTAAAAACTCTAATCCCCAAAGGCCTTAACAGCGATTTTGAATTGAAATGTTTTTTAACATAGACTTGCTGCTAGGTGCTTTTTAATGTCAACTTGGTTTTATGTGTGAATTGTTTTTAATATCTTTTAATCATACTGTTTTAGGATTCTTTATATACCCACTAAAGTTATGTAAATGCAGCGTCTCATCCCTTTGTTTGCACTAATTCACTTTATTTATTATTATTCAGTGCTGGAACGCAAAGGCACATTAGCGTGTCCAAAAGTCTATAATATTGGCTGACTTCCTAATTCCATGGAGACGTGGAACGCATGAATGGCACGCAAGCAACTTCCGGAAGACAGCGATGACACAGTTCCGCTTCCGGAAATCACTGATATGGAACGCAATTGAAATTTCCTCTTTCAGCTGTGCAAACAAACCGGATATTGCCGCTACATCACTAAGGGTATAAATATAGAGTCCAGGAAACTAATCAACACACTTCTGACGAAGGACCAGAGCGTCCGAAACGCGTTAAGTGTGTTGGATCCCCCACTGTGGACTTCCGCTGCTGCATCCCCATTGTTGTCGAGGTGTCCTGAGCCGGCTATCGGACCCTTTCAACCTGTCACCACGCTACATCTTTGGCTGGTGAGAAGAACTGTACGGGAAGCTAGCCCAGCTGTTGTTGCCTTGTGGGATTTGTTTACATGCCATTTTACCTCATATGTTTGTGAGTGTTTTTAAACCGAATAAATTGTTCATTGTTTGATACCAGACGTATTGCACCAAATTTGTCTGAACTGTCTCCATTCACGTTACACCTCTTTATGAGAGTGTTTGGAGGCAATTTATATTGTTTCAGGTTCCTCCAGCATCTGAAGTCTCTGGATTTTTACCTGACTGGGACACGTATTTATACTCTATGTACACCTATTGTGAACAGGAGGGAGCGCTAGTGGTTCTGTAATATTGTTTGATCACTTTGTATTTTTTGGTGGTGGTTGTCAAAAACACCGTCATTACAGTAACCTAGCTGCACACCTTTTAATTTGCGCTCAGATCCATTAATCCACCTTTTCTCAGATTGTACTGCAACAAAATATATTAACCCCTTCCTGACAGAGCCAGTTTTTGCGTTCCTGACAGAGCCCTTTTTTTCAAATCTGACATGTCTCACTTAAGTGGGGATAACTTTTTTTTGCTTTTACTTATCCCAGTGATTTTGAGATTGTTTTTTCGTGACACATTGTACTTCAAATTAGTGGTAAATTTGGGTCGATACAGTCTGTGTTTTTTTGTGAAAAATACCAAAATGTCGTAAAAAAATGGAAAATTTAGCAATTTGCAAAATGTAAAATTTTCTGCTTGTGAGACAAATAATCATACCACTCAAAATAGTTAATAACTAACAAAGACCATATGTCTACTTTATGTTGACATCATTATTTCAACTTCCTTTTAATTTTTTGGGACACTAGGAGGCTTACAATATGAATAGCAAATTCTCAAATTTTCAAGAAAATTTCAAACACTGATTTTTTTAGGGACCAGTTCAGTTCTGATGTGACTTTGAGGGACTTGTATGTGAGACACCCCCATAAATGATGCCATTTCAAAAACTGCACCCCTCACAGTATTCAAAACAGCATTTTGGAAGTTTGTTAACCCTTTAGGTGTTTCACAGGAATTAAAACAAAGTGTAGGTGAAATTTCAAAATTTCATTTTTTTTGCAGATTTGCAATTTTAATAAATTTTTCTAAGGAACACAGTACATTTTACTAGAGAAATGTGACTGAAAATTGATTCCCCCAATTCTTTTGTTTTCATAAATATCCTATATGTGGCCCTAGTGTGCACGGTGACCAAACCACAGGCTTCATAATAGAAGGAGCACCTACTTGATTTTGGAGCCTCCTTTTTATGAGATTATTTTTTAGGCACCATGTAGGTTTCTAGGCACCATAAGATGCTAAAAGTTAGGAACCCCCCCACAAGTGACCCCATTTTGCAAACTACACCCCTCAGGGAATTCATCTAGGGGTATAGTGTACATTTCAAACCCCCAGGGGTTTCACCAATTGTGGTACAACTGGGCAGTGAAAATGAAAAATTATTTTTTTTACACAAAAATGCAGTTCTGGCTCCAAATTTGTCATTTTCAGAAGGTATGAAGGAGACAAAGCACCCCAAAATCTGTGCCCCAATTTCTCCCGAGTACGGCAATGCCTCACATGTGACCAAAAAATACCATTTGGGTGCATGGCAGGACTCAGAAGGGAAGGAGTGATTTTTGGATTTTGCAGCTCAGATTCTGGTGGAATTTTGGTGGGTGCTATGTCGCATTAGCAAGACCCCCAAAGCACCAATACAGTGGAACCCCCCCACAAGTGACCCCATTTTGCAAACTACACCCCTCAGGGAATTCATCTAGGGGTATAGTGTACATTTCAAACCCCCAGGGGTTTCACCAATTTTGATACAAGTGGGCAGTGAAAATGAAAAATTACATTTTTTTACACAAAAATGCAGTTCTGGCTCCAAATTTGTCATTTTCAGAAGGTATGAAGGAGACAAAGCACCCCAAAATCTGTGCCCCAATTTCTCCCGAGTACGGCAATGCCTCACATGTGACCAAAAAATACCAGTTGGGTGCATGGCAGGACTCAGAAGGGAAGGAGTGATTTTTGGATTTTGCAGCACAGATTCTGGTGGAATGAATGGTGGGTGCTATGTTGCACCAATACAGTGGAACCCCCCCACAAGTCACCCCATTTTGCAAAGTACACCCCTCAGGGAATTCATCTAGGGGTATAGTGTACATTTCAAACCCCCAGGGGTTTCACCAATTTTGATACAAGTGGGCAGTGAAAATGAAAAATTAAATTTTTTTACACAAAAATGCAGTTCTGGCTCAAAATCTTTCATTTTCAGAAGGTATGAAGGAGAAAAAGCACCCCAAAATATGTGCCCCAATTTCTCCCGAGTACGGCAATGCCTCACATGTGACCAAAAAATACCAGTTGGGTGCATGGCAGGACTCAGAACGGAAGGAGTGATTTTTGGATTTTGCGGCTCAGATTCTGGTGGAATTTTGGTGGGTGCTATGTCGCATTAGCAAGACCCCCCAAGCACCAATACAGTGGAACCCACCCACAAGTGACCCCATTTTGCAAACTACACCCCTCAGGGAATTCATCTAGGGGAATAGTGTACATTTCAAACCCCCAGGGGTTTCACCAATTTTGATACAAGTGGGCAGTGAAAATGAAAAATTACATTTTTTACACAAAAATGCAGTTCTGGCTCAAAATTTTTCATTTTCAGAAGGTATGAAGGAGAAAAAGCACCCCAAAATCTGTGCCCCAATTTCTCCCGAGTACGGCAATGCCTCACATGTGACAAAAAAATACCAGTTGGGTGCATGGCAGGACTCAGAACGGAAGGAGTGATTTTTGGATTTTGCGGCTCAGATTCTGGTGGAATTTTGGTGGGTGCTATGTCGCATTAGCAAGACCCCCCAAGCACCAATACAGTGGAACCCCCCCACAAGTGACCCCATTTTGCAAACTACACCCCTCAGGGAATTCATCTAGGGGTATAGTGTACATTTCAAACCCCCAGGGGTTTCACCAATTTTGATACAAGTGGGCAGTGAAAATGAAAAATTACATTTTTTACACAAAAATGCAGTTCTGGCTCAAAATTTTTCATTTTCAGAAGGTATGAAGGAGAAAAAGCACCCCAAAATCTGTGCCCCAATTTCTCCCGAGTACGGCAATGCCTCACATGTGACAAAAAAATACCAGTTGGGTGCATGGCAGGACTCAGAAGGGAAGGAGTGATTTTTGGATTTTGCAGCTCAGATTCTGGTGGAATTTTGGTGGGTGCTATGTCGCATTAGCAAGACCCCCAAAGCACCAATACAGTGGAACCCCCCCACAAGTGACCCCATTTTGCAAACTACACCCCTCAGGGAATTCATCTAGGGGTATAGTGTACATTTCAAACCCCCAGGGGTTTCACCAATTTTGATACAAGTGGGCAGTGAAAATGAAAAATTACATTTTTTTACACAAAAATGCAGTTCTGGCTCAAAATTTTTCATTTTCAGAAGGTATGAAGGAGAAAAAGCACCCCAAAATCTGTGCCCCAATTTCTCCCGAGTACGGCAATGCCTCACATGTGACCAAAAAATACCAGTTGGGTGCATGGCAGGACTCAGAACGGAAGGAGTGATTTTTGGATTTTGCGGCTCAGATTCTGGTGGAATGAATGGTGGGTGCTATGTTGCACCAATACAGTGGAACCCCCCCACAAGTCACCCCATTTTGCAAAATACACCCCTCAGGGAATTCATCTAGGGGTATAGTGTACATTTCAAACCCCCAGGGGTTTCACCAATTTTGATACAAGTGGGCAGTGAAAATGAAAAATTACATTTTTTTACACAAAAATGCAGTTCTGGCTCAAAATTTTTCATTTTCAGGACGTATGAAGGAGAAAAAGCACCCCAAAATATGTGCCCCAATTTCTCCCGAGTACGGCAATGCCTCACATGTGACCAAAAAATACCAGTTGGGTGCATGGCAGGACTCAGAAGGGAAGGAGTGATTTTTGGATTTTGCAGCTCAGATTCTGGTGGAATTTTGGTGGGTGCTATGTCGCATTAGCAAGACCCCCCAAGCACCAATACAGTGGAACCCCCCCACAAGTGACCCCATTTTGCAAACTACACCCCTCAGGGAATTCATCTAGGGGTATAGTGTACATTTCAAACCCCCAGGGGTTTCACCAATTTTGATACAAGTGGGCAGTGAAAATGAAAAATTACATTTTTTTACACAAAAATGCAGTTCTGGCTCAAAATTTTTCATTTTCAGAAGGTATGAAGGAGAAAAAGCACCCCAAAATCTGTGCCCCAATTTCTCCCGAGTACGGCAATGCCTCACATGTGACCAAAAAATACCAGTTGGGTGCATGGCAGGACTCAGAACGGAAGGAGTGATTTTTGGATTTTGCGGCTCAGATTCTGGTGGAATGAATGGTGGGTGCTATGTTGCACCAATACAGTGGAACCCCCCCACAAGTCACCCCATTTTGCAAAATACACCCCTCAGGGAATTCATCTAGGGGTATAGTGTACATTTCAAACCCCCAGGGGTTTCACCAATTTTGATACAAGTGGGCAGTGAAAATGAAAAATTACATTTTTTTACACAAAAATGCAGTTCTGGCTCAAAATTTTTCATTTTCAGGACGTATGAAGGAGAAAAAGCACCCCAAAATATGTGCCCCAATTTCTCCCGAGTACGGCAATGCCTCACATGTGACCAAAAAATACCAGTTGGGTGCATGGCAGGACTCAGAAGGGAAGGAGTGATTTTTGGATTTTGCAGCTCAGATTCTGGTGGAATTTTGGTGGGTGCTATGTCGCATTAGCAAGACCCCCCAAGCACCAATACAGTGGAACCCCCCCACAAGTGACCCCATTTTGCAAACTACACCCCTCAGGGAATTCATCTAGGGGTATAGTGTACATTTCAAACCCCCAGGGGTTTCACCAATTTTGATACAAGTGGGCAGTGAAAATGAAAAATTACATTTTTTTACACAAAAATGCAGTTCTGGCTCAAAATTTTTCATTTTCAGAAGGTATGAAGGAGAAAAAGCACCCCAAAATCTGTGCCACAATTTCTCCCGAGTACGGCAATGCCTCACATGTGACCAAAAAATACCAGTTGGGTGCATGGCAGGACTCAGAACGGAAGGAGTGATTTTTGGATTTTGCGGCTCAGATTCTGGTGGAATGAATGGTGGGTGCTATGTTGCACCAATACAGTGGAACCCCCCCACAAGTCACCCCATTTTGCAAAGTACACCCCTCAGGGGATTCATCTAGGGGTATAGTGTACATTTCAAACCCCCAGGGGTTTCACCAATTTTGATACAAGTGGGCAGTGAAAATGAAAAATTACATTTTTTTACACAAAAATGCAGTTCTGGCTCAAAATTTTTCATTTTCAGAAGGTATGAAGGAGAAAAAGCACCCCAAAATCTGTGCCCCAATTTCTCCCGAGTACGGCAATGCCTCATGTGTGACCAAAAAGTTGCAGGACTCAGAAGGGAAGGAGTGATATTTGGATTTTGCAGCACAAATTCTGGTGGAATGATGGTGGGTGCTATGTCGCATTAGCAAGACCCCCAAAGCACCAATACAGTGGAACCCCCCCACAAGTGACCCCATTTTGCAAACTACACCCCTCAGGGAATTCATCTAGGGGTATAGTGTACATTTCAAACCCCCAGGGGTTTCACCAATTTTGATACAAGTGGGCAGTGAAAATGAAAAATTACATTTTTTTACACAAAAATGCAGTTCTGGCTCAAAATTTTTCATTTTCAGAAGGTATGAAGGAGAAAAAGCACCCCAAAATCTGTGCCCCAATTTCTCCCGAGTACGGCAATGCCTCATGTGTGACCAAAAAGTTGCAGGACTCAGAAGGGAAGGAGTGATATTTGGATTTTGCAGCACAAATTCTGGTGGAATGATGGTGGGTGCTATGTCGCATTAGCAAGACCCCCAAAGCACCAATACAGTGGAACCCCCCCACAAGTGACCCCATTTTGCAAACTACACCCCTCAGGGAATTCATCTAGGGGTATAGTGTACATTTCAAACCCCCAGGGGTTTCACCAATTTTGATACAAGTGGGCAGTGAAAATGAAAAATTACATTTTTTTACACAAAAATGCAGTTCTGGCTCAAAATTTTTCATTTTCAGAAGGTATGAAGGAGAAAAAGCACCCCAAAATCTGTGCCCCAATTTCTCCCGAGTACGGCAATGCCTCACATGTGACCAAAAAATACCAGTTGGGTGCATGGCAGGACTCAGAAGGGAAGGAGTGATTTTTGGATTTTGCGGCTCAGATTATGGTGGAATGAATGGTGGGTGGTATGTGGCATTAGCAAGACCCCCGAAGCACGGTGAAATTATGAACCTAATAATCCATAGATGTGTGGTATATTTTAAAACACTCCTTTATACATAGGCCGGGTTTGTCGGGGCAAGTGTCACACTGGAAAATAGTTTGCTTTCTTATTCCCTTTTTATAGCAAACTTTGCACCTTTTTTGTGTCCTGCCCTTTTTTCCAGTGGAGGGGATTTCATTAGGAAAATGCTGCCCTGGTACAATACGGGGGCCAGTACTAGAAGTACTGGGGCCCTCAGCCTGCTGGTTCCCAAATATTAGGCCCTTTATGACTTCCTCTTGAAAGTGCATAAATGTCCCCCTCTGGCCGGTAGAACGGAATAGCACGTAAGCGTTATACAGTGCCATCTGGATGATATACACGGCCAGCTTCTTGTACCAGATTTTTGTTTTCCGCAGGGCACTGTACGGCTTTAGTACCTGATCTGAAAGATCCACTCCGCCCATGTACCTATTGTAATCCAGGATACAATTAGGTTTTGAGGTGTGGGTACTGGTACCTCGTACAGGGACGGAGGTGGTACTGTCTCCGTGAATTGTTGTCAGTATAAGGACATCCCTCTTGTCCTTATATTTGACCAACAACATATTTTCGGTGCATATTCCCCTGCTTTCACCCCTTCTCATTACTTGGGCAATGTGCGTTTTTGGGAGGCCTCTTTGGTTCTTGCGCACAGTACCGCAAGCTGCTGTACCTCTTGAACCAAGGGCCTTAAACAGGGGGATGCTGGTGTAAAAGTTATCCACATAGAGGTGATAACCTTTATCCAGGAAGGGGTGTACTAAATCCCAGACAATTTTTCCACTAACACCTACGAGGGAGGGGGGGCATTCTGGCGGTTCAATTCTTGAATCCTTCCCTTCATATACCCTAAACCTGTGGGTGTACCCTGAGGTGCTTTCACACAACTTATACATTTTTATGCCATACCTTGCCCTCTTACTGGGAAGGTACTGGCGGAATTTAACCCTTCCTTTAAAATGTATAAGGGACTCGTCTATGCAAATGAATTTATCTGGGATGTACATGTCTTCAAATTTGGCACTGAAATGATCAATGACCGGCCTGACTTTGAATAGCCGGTCAAAGGTGGGATCATCTCTGGGTGGGCACTGTGCATTATCGTTGTAATGCAAAAATTTAAGGATCGTCTCAAATCGAGCCCGGGGCATGGCCATACGGTAAAATGGGGTGCTGTACAGAACATCTGTACTCCAATATTGCCTAATTTCTGGCTTTTTTACTATGCCCATATGAAACACCAGACCCCAAAACGTCATCATCTCTACTGCATCTACAGGGGTCCACCTAGCAAATGATGACGTGGGGTTTTGAGCAATAAACTGCTGGGCATATAAATTAGTTTGGTCCACCATTAAATTTATAAAATCATCAGAGAAAAATAATTTGAAAAAGTCAATTTCTCTGAGACCTGTGGAATCAAATTGGATTCCTGGCATGGCCAAAAACTCAGGAACCTGGGGCTCAAAATTGTCTGGTGGTGGGGTCCATACGAGATCAATTATTGGGGGGGGGTCTCAGCTGCTCTACGGGGGCGTCTTTGAGGGGGTCCCTCATCACCAGAGGAGGAAGAGGAGCTTAAGGCGAATCCTTCAAATTCCCCGCTTGCATCACTGGCTGTGTCAGAGTCAGAAGCAAGCAGGGCATATGCCTCCTCCGCTGAATACATTCTTCTGGATGACTGGGATGACATTTGGGATGACATTTGGGATGACATTTGGGATGCCATTTTTATTTTTGTGTTACTGGTAGTGAAATGTTTCAACACGTGTATAGTGTAGGGGGGGGGTACAAACTTTATTTCAACCCGGGGGGTATGTAGTGTGTAGTGTGTATGTAGTGTGCAGAAAAAAAAATACTTTATACAAAAAAAAAAAATGGAGGGGTTAAAAAAAAAAAAAATTGAAGGGGTTAAAAAAAAAAATTGAAGGGGTTAAAAAAAATTATTGAAGGGGTTAAAAAAAAAAAAAAAAGGTCCTGCGCCAAAAATTGAGCACAGATGTTGGTCAGTAACGTCCGTCACTGAACAGCGCTGAAAGGCAACAGGAATTTGATCAAAAAAAAAAAAAAAAATAGATCAACCCTGTGCCGAAAAAGATGATCAGTGATGTACGTCACTGATCCGCGCACAGCGGCCACAGGACACCCACAAAATCACAGTGTGTGTAAAAAAAAAAATTAAAAAAAGACCCCACAGCACACACAAAAAAAAAAAGGTGATCAGTGATGCGACACTGATTACCAGTGAGGGGCAGCAGGTGCAACTGACAGTGCAACTGGCAGGTATATATAAAAAAAAAAAAAAACCTCTGCACCCCTAAAAAGTTGCTGATCACCTCAGATATAGTGATCAGCACAAAAGGCGGGGGCAGCAGACACAAAATTTAGCACTCTCTATCACTCTCTGTCGCTATCTCTCTCTATCTCTCTATCTCTCACTATCTAACACTCTATGACACTGCAGCAGCAGCAGTGACAGGTATATATATATATAAAAAAATACCCTGCGCCCCCAAAAAGTTGCTGATCAGTTAATTTATACTGATCAGCACAAAAGGGGGGGCAGCAGTCAGTTATATAAAAAATATATAGCACAATCTGTCACTATCTCTATCTCTCTCTCTCTATCTCTCTCTATCTCTCTCTATCTATCTATAACTATCACACTGCAGCAGCACAAAATATAGCACTCTCTGTCACTAGGCCTCTCTATCTCTCTCTCTCTATCTCTCTCTATATCTCTCTATCTCTCTCTATCTCTCTCTATCTCTCTCTATCTCTCTCTATCTCTCTCTCTCTAACTATATCACACTGCAGCAGCACAAAATACAGCACTCTCTGACACTATCTCTCTCTATCTCTCTCTATCTAACTAACGCTATTACACTGCAGCAGCACAAGTTCACAGGAAGTCACAAGCAACAGGATCCAGGAAGCATCCAGCACACTACAAGCACAGATGAAGCAGCCAAGATATTTGCAAGGATCAGGTAAGTATTTTGCAAGGTTCTGGTCAGTATATCGCGGCAGATTGGCACGGTGACCGCACTGCACGCAATTCCAGACCGGAATGGCGTCTGCAGTGCAGTCACCGTTAGTTTAAACCCCCCTCCATGGCTGTGATTGGTCCGTCGGTCCGACGGACCAATCACGGCCTTTGGGGGCGGGCGGGGTGAGGTGGGGTGACACCAGTGTCACCCTTACACCCCGCGGTGATTGGTGCTGTACTTTACAGCACCAATCACCTCCGATCGCGTGTCACCGGCGAACGTTATTCGCCGGTGACACAGAAAACGCTGTAATTGGCTGTTCACACTGAACAGCCAATCACAGCGATCGCCGACGGGGGGGCGGCATCGCAGCCCCCCCTGGGCATGCACGGACATGTCTGCTGTCAGGGACAGCAGACATGTTGAAACTGTCACCGCGTCTATAGACGCGGTGACAGTTAAATGCCATGACGTACATTTACGCCATGTGTCGGGAAGTACTTCCCGACCATGACGTAAATGTACGTCAATTGTCGGGAAGGGGTTAAATCGCCAAAAAAGGGCCATTCCTATCCAATCACATCCCCACTGTTCAGGCCACATTCTGTGGGCGGGATACTCTAAACAAGAAATGTGGTAAAAACCCTGTTATCAGGATTTTTACAGCATTTCTGGATTTTCTAACCCCCCTCCGCAGTGTCAGCGCTGTGGAGGCAATCACCAGTAAGAGCTGGCGATTCCCTGCAGAAGCCTATGGGCTTCTTACTGCAACGCTGTGTGAAGGATCCATCCCTTCCAGCATGCCCTGCGGCTGGCACCATCGCAGACCCGGAAGTCCAGCTCTGTGGCCGCATCGCAAGGGACAGCACTTATCGCAAGAGCTGTCCCTTGAGTTAATAACCGCATATGTTAGAGCATATGCGGTTATTAAGAATGCGGTGCCTGGCGATACAGGGCAGCAGATGTTAGAACATCCCTTCCTGTATATCCTCTCATTTTCCATCCTCCTGACCCCTGCCCAAATATCTGGGTCACCGTATCATACAGCACACCAGGAACCTTTGCATTCTGGTGGACTTTATGCAATAAAGAATATCTACCCTTGTGTATCAATGCCTATTTCCCTACAGATTGAAAGCTTGCAAGCAGGACCTTCATACCTTTGAATGTATGTAAATATCCAGTATGTTGTATTACTGTCTCCTATTGTAAAGTGCAATGGAATATGTTGTGCTATATAAGAAACTGCTTATAAATAAATAAGTGGCCAGACCTACAGTATAACAAGGTAACAAAATTCTGCTACCGGCACATTGAATAGCTAACATTGATCAGGTCTTTATTTATGTCCACCTCTTGGCCTCATAGAAACATATCAAATATATATATATATATTTCCTAAGGAGGGTGTCTGGCCATACCTTTTTGCATTGCCCAGGCCCCATCTGAGTCACAGGCTATTACTTTTCCCGGTACTTGTGTAGTTTCACGGCAGCACTGCCTGCGGATTGCAACGTATGCAAATGTCATGCGATTCGCATACGATTTGCATGCAATGCGATGTAGCACATCTCCATTATCCACGTCAGCCTGAAGCATGGCATGGCGACCTATTCATACCCCCACTATCCACATCCACGTGGAATTGATTTTATAAGGTGTGGGGAGCGCAGCCAGCCACCAAGCGCGAAGCGGAAAACAAGCCGTAAATGTGTCGAGCAGACATGGAATACACGTCAAGTAATACACTTAATACACGTCAAGTAATCTGCGTCCCCTCACGGGGCTTGCTTCACTTGCCCCGCTTCAGGCTCATTTTCTGCATCCCCTCACAAGCCTCGCTGCGCTCCACACACTTCGGGCTCGGTGGCTCGCCGCACTCATCACACTTTAGAAAAACAACTCCACGCCGACGTGGATAGTGGGGGTATGAACAGGTCAGGAGGACGTGTACCGCGTCCCCTCCCGGAGCTCGCCACTCTTCGGGCTGGCGTGGATAGTGGTGGTGTGCTAAATCCCATTGCATGCAAATTGTATGCAAATCGTATGCGATTTGCATACGATGCGATCCGCAGGCAGTGCCGCCGCAAAACTACACAAGTACCCTTTTCCCCTTTAAACGGCCAATCTTCACTTTTTTGCACTGAAAGCCGTGAGTGCTGACTTATCACTTCAATACTACAGAAGGACTACTAAGTCCAGCAAGGAAGGCACCGGGTCACTTACAGTTCATCCACCTGGGAGTGCCGGATACATATATATATACATACACACACACAAATACAGGTTGAGTATCCCTTATAAAAAATGCTCAGGACCAGGTGCGTTTATCTGCCATTTATGTTGTGTAGACACATCAAACACCTGAAATACACACAAATATATTTTATTTGTGCATGAAAAAAGGTTTCTAAACATTAAGATAAAAAAGATGTGCATATACACCTGTGTCTCTCACCCGATGTCCAACTATCATCCCTACCCAATCAGGGCCGAATTAACAAAATAGGGCTGATGGAGCTGCAGCTCCAAGCCCACACTAAAATCGGCCCACAGTAGATAGAAAAAATAATCCTGCTACTGCAGTCTTGCAATGTTAATTAGAGGCCCCGCCCCTGTGACATCATAATAGAGTGATGTCATAATAGACACCAAACAGAGAATGCCTCATTTCTGTATACTGAGGCGAGAAAGGATGGATTGCTTTTTATTGCTCCTCCTATTTGTGACCAGTACCTTTACAGACATTGCACATGGAGATCAAAAATCAGGTACATTTATATTTATTTAGTCTTATCTGCCTACATATTATATTAATTTCACATTCTGGGTTACTGTAGAGTCACATCGGTTTGAAAGCAAATGCCTGAGTGCATCCAACTTTCTACGTGCACACAGCTAAATTGAAGTTGAGTGCCAGGATAATGCAGGAGGTATATATATATATATATATATATATATATATATATATATATATATATATATATACACATACATACATACACACACACACAGATACAGGTTGAGTATCCCTTATCAAAAATGCTCAGAACCAGAAGCATTTATCTGGCATTTATGCTGTGTAGACACATCAAACACTTGAAATACACACAAGTATATTTTATTTGTGCATGAAACCAGGTTTCTAAACAGGAAACAACGGTTGTGTATAGGGTGGCCAATCCTGAGATAGGGGGGGGATCCTGGGATCTGGCACCCAAAACACCGGGATTTCAATCCCGAGATTGGAGTTTCCAATCCCCAGGTTTCAGGATTAGAGTGCACATGCGCAGTCCAATTCCCAGCAACATCTGAACACCCGCTCAGATGCTGACCGGCTTCTCCCGCCCCTGATAGCATGGCTCTGCGCAGTGTGACGAGGTCAGAGGTCACGCTGAGCAGGCCACACAGCAGCACAGCCTGCCTCATCTTGGGCACGCTGCCCTCCCGCCGTGTCTATTGTATCCTGCCCGGCTTAAGGACAACAGCCCACCCACCTGGCTTCAAGCAGCATAATTAGGCTGTGGGAAGTTCGGTTTAGGGTTGGGATGCAAGCAGGAAGGGTTAGAGTTAGGCACTATGGGGGAGTATTAGGACCAGCCTGTGGCAGGGGGCACTACAAGTATTGATTCACATAATGTGCAAGTTACGTGTGACTCATTAGTATGCAGCACCAAGCCCACACTAAAATCGTCCCACAGTAGACAGGAAAAATAATCCTGCTACTGCAGTCTTGCAATGTCAATTAGAGGCCCCGCCCCTGTGACATCATAATAGAGTGATGTCATCATAGACACCATAATAGGGTGATGTCATAATAGACACCAAACAGAGAATGCCTCATTTCTGTATACTGAGGCGAGAAAGGATGGAGTACTTTTTATTGCTCCTCCTATTTGTGACCAGTACCTTTACAGACATTGCACATGGAAATCAAAAATCAGGTACATTTATATTTATTTAGTCTTATCTGCCTACATATTATATTAATTTCACATTCTGTGTTACTGTAGAGTCACATTGGTTTGAAAGCAAATGCCTGAGTGCATCCAACTTTCTAAATTTCCAACAAATAAGAATGCAATGTGGTTTTCTGAGAAGAGGTTTCCATGCAGTTTTTTTGGTACTTGTTTCTTAGCACGGCCACCCCGATTTACATCGGGGTGGTCGTGTCGGAAAAATCGGGTCGATCGCAATGCATGCGATTTGGTCGCATGCGATGCGATCGACGCGACCGACCCGATTTTTTGATTGAATGAAATGTAAATCGGGTCCCTGGGACCCGATTTTACATTGGATTCAATGTAAAATATTCCCTAGACCCCCAAATTTAACGGCGTAAACCCCACCCCACGATAGACGCCAACCCGAAGCGTGGCGAGCGCAGCGGTGCGCGTCCTCCGACCTTTTCATTCCCCTACTATTCACGTCGGCGTGGAGTTGAGAATAGAATAGTGTGGCGAGCCACCGAGCCCGAAGCGTGGCGAGCGCAGCGAGCCCGGCGAGGGGACGCGTATACCTGTGAAGTTATACGCGTCCCCTCGCGGGGCTCGCTGCGCTCGCCACGCTTCGGGCTCGGTGGCTCGCTGCGCTCGCCACACTATTCTATTCTCAACTCCACGCCGACGTGGATAGTAGGGGAATGAAAAGGTCGGAGGACGCGCACCGCCGCCCCTCGCGGGCTCGCTGCGCTCGCCACGCTTCGGGTTGGCGTCTATCGTGGGGTGACGACGGGGACATCTATAATGTGAAATGGGTCATATTGGCCCATTTCACATTTTTCACATTTTTTTAAAGGTGAGATGGACTTAATGAAGTCCATCTCATCTTGTGCCATTATAATGGCACAAGACCGACGCGATCCTCCCGATTTCAATGTTAAAAAATATTTTAACATTGAAGCCTATGGCAAAATCGGGGGCATCGCGTCGGTCGCATCAGGACCAATGTTAATGGTCCCGACCGACGCGATGCCCCCAATTTTGACCCTTTGCCGGCAAAATGGACCTGATTTCAAAGGAAATCGGGTCCATCGTGTGGATCGTGTACCTTAACTTAAAGGTACACGATCCACACGATTGTGGCCGTGCTAGGAAACAAGTACCGTTTTTTTTTTATAAATTTAAAGTGCACCCAGCTAAATTGAAGTTGAGTGCCGGGATATTGCAGGAGGTATATATATATATGTATATATATATATATATATATATATATATATATATATATATATATACACACAGATACAGGTTGAGTATCCCTTATCAAAAATGCTCAAAACCAGAAGCATTTATCTGGCATTTATGTTGTGTAGACACATCAAACACCTGAAATACACACAAGTATATTTTATTTGTGCATGAAACCAGATTTCTAAACAGGAAACAACGGTTGTGTATAGGGTGGCCAATCCTGGGATCAGGGGGGGGGATCCTGGGATTTGGCACCCAAATCACCGGGATTTCAATCCCGAGATTGGAGTTTCCAATCCCCAGGTTTCAGGATTAGAGTGCACATGCGCAGCCCAATTCCCAGCAACATCTGAACACCCGCTCAGATGCTGACCAGCTTCTCCCGCCCCTGATAGCATGGCTCTGCGCAGTGTCACGAGGTCAGAGGTCACGCTGAGCAGGCCACACAGCAGCACAGCCTGCCTCATCTTGGGCACGCTGCCCTCCCGCCGTGTCTATTGTATCCTGCCCGGCTCAAGGACAACAGCCCACCCACCTGGCTTCAAGCAGCATAATTAGGCTGTGGGAAGTTCGGTTTAGGGTTGGGATGCAAGCAGGAAGGGTTAGAGTTAGGCACTATGGGGGAATATTAGGACCAGCCTGTGGCAGGGGGCACTACAAGTATTGATTCACATAATGTGCAAGTTACGTGTGACTCATTAGTATGCAGCTCCAAGCCCACACTAAAATCGTCCCACAGTAGACAGGAAAAATAATCCTGCTACTGCAGTCTTGCAATGTCAATTAGAGGCCCCGCCCCTGTGACATCATAATAGAGTGATGTCATCATAGACACCATAATAGGGTGATGTCATAATAGACACCAAACAGAGAATGCCTCATTTCTGTATACTGAGGCGAGAAAGGATGGAGTACTTTTTATTCCTCCTCCTATTTGTGACCAGTACCTTTACAGACATTGCACATGGAGATCAAAAATCAGGTACATTTATATTTATTTAGTCTTATCTGCCTACATATTATATTAATTTCACATTCTGTGTTACTGTAGAGTCACATTGGTTTGAAAGCAAATGCCTGAGTGCATCCAACTTTCTAAATTTCCAACAAATAAGAATGCAATGTGGTTTTCTGAGAAGAGGTTTCCATGCAGTTTTTTTGGTACTTGTTTCTTAGCACGGCCACACCGATTTACATCGGGGTGGTCGTGTCGGAAAAATCGGGTCGATCGCAATGCATGCGATTTGGTCGCATGCGATGCGATCGACGCGACCGACCCGATTTTTTGATTGAATGAAATGTAAATCGGGTCCCTGGGACCCGATTTTACATTGGATTCAATGTAAAATATTCCCTAGACCCCCAAATTTAACGGCGTAAACCCCACCCCACGATAGACGCCAACCCGAAGCGTGGCGAGCGCAGCGGTGCGCATCCTCCGACCTTTTCATTCCCCTACTATCCACGTCGGCGTGGAGTTGAGAATAGAATAGTGTGGCGAGCCACCGAGCCCGAAGCGTGGTGAGCGCAGCGAGCCCCGCGAGGGGACGCGTATACCTGTGAAGTTATACGCGTCCCCTCGCGGGACTCGCTGCGCTCGCCACGCTTCGGGCTCGGTGGCTCGCCACACTATTCTATTCTCAACTCCACGCCGACGTGGATAGTAGGGGAATGAAAAGGTCGGAGGACGCGCACCGCCGCGCCCCTCGCGGGCTCGCTGCGCTCGCCACGCTTCGGGTTGGCGTCTATCGTGGGGTGACGACGGGGACATCTATAATGTGAAATGGGTCATATTGGCCCATTTCACATTTTTCACATTTTTTTAAAGGTGAGATGGACTTAATCAAGTCTATCTCATCTTGTGCCATTATAATGGCACAAGACCGACGCGATCCTCCCGATTTCAATGTTAAAAAATATTTTAACATTGAAGCCTATGGCAAAATCGGGGGCATCGCGTCGGTCGCATCAGGACCAATGTTAATGGTCCCGACCGACGCGATGCCCCCAATTTTGACCCTTTGCCGGCAAAATGGACCTGATTTCAAAGGAAATCGGGTCCATCGTGTGGATCGTGTACCTTAACTTAAAGGTACACGATCCACACGATTGTGGCCGTGCTAGGAAACAAGTACCATTTTTTTTTTTATAAATTTAAAGTGCACCCAGCTAAATTGAAGTTGAGTGCCGGGATATTGCAGGAGGTATATATATATATATACACACACAGATACAGGTTGAGTATCCCTTATCAAAAATGCTCAAAACCAGAAGCATTTATCTGGCATGTATGTTGTGTAGACACATCAAACACCTGAAATACACACAAGTATATTTTATTTGTGCATGAAACCAGATTTCTAAACAGGAAACAACGGTTGTGTATAGGGTGGCCAATCCTGAGATCAGGGGGGGGGGATCCTGGGATTTAACACCCAAATCACCGGGATTTCAATCCCGAGATTGGAGTTTCCAATCCCCAGGTTTCAGGATTAGAGTGCACATGCGCAGTCCAATTCCCAGCAACATCTGAACACCCGCTCAGATGCTGACCGGCTTCTCCCGCCCCTGATAGCATGGCTCTGCGCAGTGTCACGAGGTCAGAGGTCACGCTGAGCAGGCCACACAGCAGCACAGCCTGCCTCATCTTGGGCACGCTGCCCTCCCGCCGTGTCTATTGTATCCTGCCCGGCTCAAGGACAACAGCCCACCCACCTGGCTTCAAGCAGCATAATTAGGCTGTGGGAAGTTCGGTTTAGGGTTGGGATGCAAGCAGGAAGGGTTAGAGTTAGGCACTATGGGGGAGTATTAGGACCAGCCTGTGGCAGGGGGCACTACAAGTATTGATTCACATAATGTGCAAGTTATGTGTGACTCATTAGTATGCAGCTCCAAGCCCACACTAAAATCGTCCCACAGTAGACAGGAAAAATAATCCTGCTACTGCAGTCTTGCAATGTCAATTAGAGGCCCCGCCCCTGTGACATCATAATAGAGTGATGTCATCATAGACACCATAATAGGGTGATGTCATAATAGACACCAAACAGAGAATGCCTCATTTCTGTATACTGAGGCGAGAAAGGATGGAGTACTTTTTATTGCTCCTCCTATTTGTGACCAGTACCTTTACAGACATTGCACATGGAGATCAAAAATCAGGTACATTTATATTTATTTAGTCTTATCTGCCTACATATTATATTTATTTCACATTCTGTGTTACCGTAGAGTCACATTGGTTTGAAAGCAAATGCCTGAGTGCATCCAACTTTCTAAATTTCCAACAAATAAGAATGCAATGTGGTTTTCTGAGAAGAGGTTTCCATGCAGTTTTTTTTTATAAATTTAAAGTGCACCCAGCTAAATTGAAGTTGAGTGCCGGGATATTGCAGGAGGCATATATATATATATATATATATATATATATATATATATATATACATACACACACAGATACAGGTTGAGTATCCCTTATCAAAAATGCTCAGAACCAGAAGCATTTATCTGGCATTTATGTTGTGTAGACACATCAAACACCTGAAATACACACAAGTATATTTTATTTGTGCATGAAACCAGGTTTCTAAACAGGAAACAACGGTTGTGTATAGGCTGGCCAATCCTGAGATCAGGAGGGGGGATCCTGGGATTTGGCACCCAAAACACCGGGATTTCAATCCCGAGATTGGAGTTTCCAATCCCCAGGTTTCAGGATTAGAGTGCACATGCGCAGTCCAATTCCCAGCAACATCTGAACACCCGCTCAGATGCTGACCGGCTTCTCCCGCCCCTGGTATCATGGCTCTGCGCAGTGTGACGAGGTCAGAGGTCATGCTGAGCAGGCCACACAGCAGCACAGCCTGCCTCATCTTGGGCACGCTTGCCCTCCCGCCGTGTCTATTGTATCCTGCCCGGCTCAAGGACAACAGCCCACCCACCTGGCTTCAAGCAGCATAATTTGGCTGTGGGAAGTTTGGTTTAGGGTTGGAATGCAAGCAGGAAGGGTTAGAGTTAGGCACTATGGGGGAGTATTAGGACCAGCCTGTGGCAGGGGGAGGGGGCACTACAAGTATTGATTCACATAATGTGCAAGTTACGTGTGACTCATTAGTATGCAGCACCAAGCCCACACTAAAATCGTCCCACAGTAGACAGGAAAAATAATCCTGCTACTGCAGTCTTGCAATGTCAATTAGAGGCCCCGCCCCTGTGACATCATAATAGAGTGATGTCATCATAGACACCATAATAGGGTGATGTCATAATAGACACCAAACAGAGAATGCCTCATTTCTGTATACTGAGGCGAGAAAGGATGGAGTACTTTTTATTGCTCCTCCTATTTGTGACCAGTACCTTTACAGACATTGCACAAGGAGATCAAAAATCAGGTACATTTATATTTATTTAGTCTTATCTGCGTACATATTATATTAATTTCACATTCTGTGTTACTGTAGAGTCACATTGGTTTGAAAGCAAATGCCTGAGTGCATCCAACTTTCTAAATTTCCAACAAATAAGAATGCAATGTGGTTTTCTGAGAAGAGGTTTCCATGCAGTTTTTTTTTTATAAATTTAAAGTGCACCCAGCTAAATTGAAGTTGAGTGCCGGGATATTGCAGGAGGTATATATATATATATATATATATATATATATATATATATATATATATATATATATGGCAGGGGGAAGGGGGCACTACAAGTATTGATTCACATAATGTGCAAGTTACGTGTGACTCATTAGTACTGCATGTCCTTACGTGTGGCTCTTTCCGTACCAATGCAACTTATTCGCAGAAGATGCACATATGACGCACAAGCAGCTGCCACTTAATGTAATGATATGCGGATTGCCTATATTCTGTGTGTGATGGTGTATCTGCATACAAAATGCTACTTTAAACTACACAATGTAATGTGGCATTTCATATGCAGATACAGCCACGTACAATGTTTTGCAAATAAGATGGACTGGAACAGAAAAAGTTGCATAAAATTTCACTCGGCACTACCGAGTCAGCTGTATGTGGAAACAATGTAGTTACGTCATGTAGCACCAATCATGCTCTCTGCCTTCTACATTGTGTGATATCTTAAGTGACATCATAATGTGGTGATGTCATAACAGACATCAAACAGAGAACTCCTCATTTTTGTATACTAAGGCGATAAAGGATGAAGTATTTTATTTTCCTTCTCCTATTTGTGGCCAGCACATTTACAGACATCTCACATGGGGGTGAAACATCAGGTACATTTCCATCATACTTGCCGACTTTCTTCTTCTCCTCTCTGGGAGGAGACTTTCAGCATGCTTCTGAGGGGCGGGACCAGAGCATGTTGTCACCAAGCCCCACCCCCATCTTTAGAACTGTCACGGTTTGTGGGTGTACATGGAGGGGCGGGGCTAAAATGGTGCGATTTGCATCTTTTAGCCCTCCCCCTCCGCATACACCAGCGAATGCCGGTATTTAACAGGCAGGGTAGTAGTAGGTTTGGTGGGGGGGGGGGGGCGCGAATGTTGGTGTCCAGAGACTTGCGGGAGGGTTGTCCACCCTTCCGGGGGCCTGGGAGGGGGTCACCATTTTTGGGAGCCTCTTGGCCTTTCCGGGATTGTAGGCAAAGTTGATTTGCATCTACGTAGATAATAACATAAATACAACTAAAATGGTCACGAACTGTCCTTAAAGTGTTGGTGTTTTCTCATGTTCCCCCAGCTCCCATGTATGCCGCAGGAAAAAAGAACAGACCTGCACTGAATGGTAAGTACAGCTACAATAACCATGTAACTATAGCCATTAGGGAATGCTAAAACAGAGGCAGGACATGCTGGGATGTGTAGTTCCACAACAGCTGGAGAGCCGTATGTTGAGCACCCCTGGCCTAACTGGATGTACAGAGAGAGGCTACACAGCGGATCACCTGAGCCCATGTTACACAGGTGACATGAAATGCAGACGCTTCTGTGTTACACCCACGGCTGTACAGTATGCTGCAGATACGGAACAACAACATTACTTTAATGTATTTCTTGTATTTTCTCTTTCAGAGCCTATTATTGCTTCATCATTCGCTGAGATCAAGCCAGGTAAATAAACAAATAAGAAAATGAGAGAACCTGATGTATTGTGTTCTGTTGTGTGATGCCCATAATATCAGTCACATGACATATCCGGCAGGTCTGTGAGCTATGCAGAATTAATGTACTGGGTGATATAATGTACATTATCGCTCATTTTGTCCCTTCTATAATATTCTCCATTATATCGCCAAGTGTGTACAGGACATAGGGCTGCCAGGACAGGACATAAGGGCTGAGGTATTAGATACGCATACCTCCCAACATATGTTATCTTTAAAACGGGACGCATGCGCCAAAGAAGGGGGCGTGGCCTGTGAAAAGGGGCCGTGGGCTCATGTAATGATGCGTCTCAGGCAACACCCACGTTTTCATCCCTCGGCAATGCTAAATAGATGCTGTGCGCATGCGCACAGCGTCTATTCCGTTCAGGCTTGGTGGACTTCCAACTGCCCCCCCTGCCGCGGAACCGCCCCAAAATATCGGGACGGTCCCGTGAAAAACGGGACAGTTGTGAGGTATGGATGCGGCATCTATTGGTCTCTGTCATTAGATACAGTGCAGCAGTTATGAGACACCCTAACATCCCATCTCCCAACTCCCATTTTAGTAATCGGTACTTGTTTCCTAGCACGGCGCCCATCGGGTCCCATCGCATACCTTAACTTAAGGTATGCGATGGGACCCGACCCGATTTTCGGGCTTTAAAGACGTTTTAACGCACTTTGAAAATCGGTCGCATCGCATGCCATTATAATGGCATGCGATGCGACCGACACGACGACCCGATATTTACATTGGACTCATTGTAAAAATGGTCCCTGAGACCCGATTTTACATTGGACCCAATGTTAAACACCCCCCAGACCCGATTTTTAATTGTAAACCCACTCTGATGGTTAATTATGTCAAATGCCCCCCCCCCACCATTGTTAACGCAACGCCACGATCAACGTCACCCCGAAACGTGGCGAGCGCAGCGAGCCCGTGATGGGTGGCGGTACGCATCCTCCGACCTTTTCATACCCCGACTATCTACGTCGGCGTGGAGTTGATTTTAAATAGTGTGGCGAGGGGACGCATAATACGTCTGAAGTAATGCTCGCCATGCTTCGTGCTCGGTGGCTCGCTACACTCGCCACACTATATAACATCAACTCCACGCCGACGTGCATAGTGGGGGTATGAAAAGGTCAAAGGACGCGTGCTGCCACCCCTCGCGCGCTCGCTGCGCTCGCCACGCTTCGGGTTTACATTGATCGTGGCGTGGCGTTAACAATGGGGGGCATACAATGAAATAGAGGTCGATCGCATCGCATGCGATTTGGTTGCATGCGATGCGATCGACCCGATTTTTGTGACCCGATTTCATACAATTCAAATCGGTGGCGCCGTGCTAGGAAACAAGTACCTAGTAATCTTACCCCCGAGAATTGCAAATCAGAAACGTCATAATGTCTCGCCGCGCAAAAGGAATATATTACACAGAAATAGGTCTGGTCAGGTGCGGTGATACACCTGCTAGACACAACCTGGGGATATTCATCAGAGCTTGGAGAAGTATATAGTGGAGGGAGATAAAGTACCAAACAGACCGCTCCTAACTGTCATTTGTCTAGCACAGTCTGTAAGGTGACAGAAGCTGCCTTGTGTGGGATCTGGAAAATAGGTTTGCAGTCAATATGTAGCCATGAATAAGGTTGACATATACAAAAGGACGATAAGGTTTTATGTTTTTTCCCCCCCAAATATTTGATATTTTACCGTCCACGTGGACAATGATTGGGAATGGTAGGTGTGCCGATTGCTGTGGTAGTGGAGCAGGGCACCTGGCTCGGAGCATGGTGAGCAAACCAGAGCTATGCCAGGGTATACGGTAATCTAACTGGGGGCCACGTGCTCAGGTGTCAACACAAATACCAAAGAAACCTTGAAAAACTGTCAACCTTATGCATGTGTCAACCATTTGTTGTCGACCTATTGACTATAAACCCAGGCACTGTTGACCCTATGACCCATTGTGTCTCTTTACAATTTCAGCCTTTATTTAAAGTATCATTTTATGAATTAAAGATAGTAATGATTTTGCACCTTGACATTTCAGCTATAGAAGCATTGGAGACCCGCACAGACCATCTGCAGAAGGCACTGGAGCGTCAGAGAGAGCTTAATACCACAATAATATTCTGTGTGGTTGGCTTTAGCACCATGTTGCTCATTATCACCGCAGCGCTAATCATGTGTTGCTGCAGAGTGATAAGGTAGGGATTGTGTCATTTCTTATATTGTCCGTTTTATTAACGATCAAGATGAAGCTTCATTTATTTATCTCTTTATTTATTAACAGATCAGAAGACATGGACAAAGACATCGAAGGTGAGAAAACCTGCAGTTATCTATATGTGTCCTACAATTGCACAAAATGCGCACATTCAGCAATATAATGTTATTTATTTATCTTTCTATCTAGCTCCAGCATGTGATCCATCAAGCGACTCCAACTCAACTGCCAACTAAGAGGATGCCGGCCCTGTGTGCGCTGGTTCTAGCTGTGAGGTACTGTTGTAAGAAAGTGCTCCTGTTTAGCTATTAGCTGTAGCTAATGCAAGAACCCTTTCTTACAGCAGTTCCTCACATCTAAAACCATAGGGGTTAATATGAGGTTCTAGGTGTGAGGTACTGTTGTAAGAACGTGTTCCTGTTTAGCTATTAGCTGTAGTTATTCCAAGAACCCTTTCTTACAGCAATTCCTCACATCTACTATAGAACCGTAATATTTCATCTACTGTATATTACAACTATCCCCCAGCGCGCACATATTCCATCAGCCAATTAACCAACAGGCATAGGATAACATCATCTCCTCTCCTCTTTATTAACATCTAGTAATAACACCAGCAGTTGAATAATAATAATAAAAAAAAAAAAATATTGAGTTCTTGGTTTATCTAGTTCTGGGTATTCTAACATACAATAAATGTACACAGTGGTGCCTGGATAATGGCTCACAATGGTTCAGAAGTGCTATAACACCTTATGAGCAATTCTTGGGAGGTTGGGGCTACAGTCAGTCACTGGGTGAAAGATAAGGGGGGCAGGGAGGAGAAAAAGGTGGGGGTGGTAGGAGAGCGGGAAGAGACAATGCAGTTAAGGGGTAGTGGCATAGAGACACTGCCACCGCATAGAAGTATGTGTGGGGGGAAGGGGGGGGGGGGGTTCAGACAGCAGCCAGGTATAGTGCCCACTGCAGCATACATACAAAATATAAAATATATATCATTTACAAAGCAAAAGTTGACAAGGCAAGTGGTCTCAGGGTGCCTTGGTGTGGGGGGTGGGGTGTATGTATGTATGAATGAGAGCAGCAGTGCATGTATTTATTTATTTATTTACAGTTTCTTATATAGTGCAGCAGATTCCGTTGCGATTTACAATTGTAGACAGTGATAAAACAAACTGGGTAACAACAGACAGACTTGGAGGTAGGAGGGCCCTGCTGCAAGCTTACATTCTATAGGGATATAGGAGGGAAACACAAGGAGAGGCACCAGTAACAGCATAGCTTGTAGGTCTAGACGGGAATCTATATAATACATACGTGCCTCAGAGGGTTATGCATGTAGAACTTAAATATGATAGGCTTGTCTGAAGAGGTGCGTTTTCAGGGAACACTTGAAAGTTTGGAGGCTAGCGGAGAGTCTTATTGTGCATGGAAGGGCATTCCATAGGCAGAGCCAGATTAAGGTCTAAATGGGCCTGGAGCTGAAAATGATCAAGGGCCTATTATGCGCAATAATAGGGGTTGTGGCCAGCACCTAATAATGTGGGGGGCTTGGCCAGTGTTCTGGTTGGGTGGTCTGCTCATGGGTGTGTCTCTATTTGCGTAACTAATTTCAACTAATTACATATACCTGAAAAAGGCAGGGGGTTGGCATATGACAAATGCAGGGAGATATATTGGTGGGTGCCCTCCAAAGGTGCACCCACAGGATGCTGATATCCTAAGATCGTAAGATACTTGCGGGGTGAGGCGGCACTCCAGTAATAAAAAAAATACTGAAAGCCAAAATGTGATAGACAACAATTCAGCACCTTTTATGTGATCACCTAAGTTTACCACACCATATACCTGGATGTGGTCAATATGTCGGCGGTCGGAATCCCGACAGTCGAAATACCGATGCCGGAATCCCGACCGCCACAATGCCGGCACTTTGTCCCTCTTTGGGTGTCCACGACGCCCATAGAGGGAGAATAAAATAGTGTGCCGAGCGTAGCGAAGCACCGGGCTCGTTGTGTGGCCAGCGCAGTGTGCCAGCAAGGGGGAGCGATCCACAGCCCCCCCCCCGGTCGGCATTGCGGCGGTCGGGATTCCGGCGTCGGTACAGTGGGAGCCACTGCCATCTTTCACTATAATAGGATTAAGTGAGTAATTGGATTACTCTGCTTATCCCCTACTCTATTGTTCTATGTATTGTACTGCAGCTGAGAACAATAGGATAGCCATGGCTTGCCATCCTGAGCCATGGCCTAAGCAAGATAGATGAGATGTGCTCCTACTGTATTTTGACCGCCGGGATTCCGACCACTGGCATATCCTACCGGACCTCATATACTCCTTATACAAATCATGCAACAAAATAGTAACCCCTTTATACTGTAAGCCACGGTCAACGTCAACCTGAAACGTGGCGAGCAAAGCGAGCCCGCGACGGGCGGCTGTGCGCGTCCTCCGACCTTTTCATTCCCCCACTATCCACGTCAGTGCGGAGTTGATTTTATATAGTGTGGGGAGCCCAGCAAGCCACCGAGCCTGAAGCGAGGGGACGCGTAATACGTGTGAAGTAATGCGCGTCCCCTCGCGCTGCTCGCTGCGCTCTCCACGCTTCAGGCTCGGTGGCTCGCTGCGCTTGCCACACTATATAAAATGAACTCCACGCCGAAGTGGATAGTGGGGGTATGAAAAGGTCGGAGGACGCGTACCGCTGCGCTCGCCAAGCTTCGGGTTGGCGTTGATCGTGGTGGGGCGTTAACAATGGGGGGGCATTTGATATAGTAATTACCCATCAGGGTGGGTATACAATTAAAAATTGGGTCTGTGGGGGCATTTAACATTGTAATCAGTCATGAGGGTGGCTGTACAATTAAAAATCGGGTCGCATGCGATTTGGTCGACCCGATTTTTCTGACCCGATTTCATACAATTGAAATTGGTGGGAAACAAGTACCGAGCGAATAATCGATTTGCCGTGGCTGCTCGAAAACGGTGGCTGCACATAAATGACTATGCGCATGTGCAGTTGTGACAAATTACTCCCCTGCGAGTACACGCAGGGGAGGGTGTAAATCAGAATAGGGGCCAGTGTTTCAGGCACAACTTTCCTGTCCAGCTTACAATCTAATTGCATGAGAGAAAGTGACTTATTCAAGGTCGCAATAACCTGACTGACAGTGGAATTCAGACCAAGGTCTCTGGCAAGTCTATAATTGTAATGTTTTGTCATCTGCCTAGCCACTAAACAAGTCTGCTTCATTCATTCAGTGGATTTAATATGTGATATTTGGTGCAGAAAACACAAATGTTTGATTTATATTACAGGGTAAGTAAAGTAAATATGCATTCTGTAAGATTAGGTTCAGGGGGGCCTAATTCAGGACAAATTTGTTCTCAAAATGGGCAAAACTATGGAGCCGATTCGGCCCTGTGTTCGATCGGGGGGGGGGGGGGTTTGTGTTTGTGCATGTGTATACGCAAATATGTGCATGCGCAAACCCTGGGAGTGAATGGCTTCCGGGAGTTTCACACTCGCCATTCCGTTCCCTCCAGGAGGGGGGAAGTGGTGGAATGGGGCTGTTCCAGGGGGCGGCAATAGGGGCATCTCCATAAAAACGCTGGGCGTTCCCCTACACATTCATGTATGATTTGGTGACCCAACAATGTTGGTGCGGTGTCAGGAGGAAAGAGAAGTGAAAGAGAAAATAAGTGAGGATATGTTTGGACTGTACCAAGGGCGTAACTATCATAGGTGCCAGGGGTGCAGCTGCTATGGGGCCCAGAGCTGAAGGGGGCCCATCTTTGCTGTCTAAGTAATATGTTTTACATACATTTATCACCATCAGTTGCTAAATAGGGGGGCCTTACAAACTTTTGCTATGGGGCCCACGAACATCTAAGTACACCTCTGGACTGTACAGTGGTTATGTAAGTACAGATGGAGCTCCTCTCATGCTTGCTGGGCTCTCGCCAGAACGTCCCCGCTGGCGAGAGCCAGCAGAGAGGGATTCCATCACACGCATGCGCGTCCCAGTCTTGTGGCAGCTGGGCGGCGGGACAGGCAGGGTTAGAGGGAGGTCAGGGTGGCGATGGGGACCCTCAGTGGCGGCCGGGGAGGAAGCGGATGGCGGCAGGGGGCTCCGTCACCACGGGGGTATGTGACTGCCTTGTGCGTGTGCGCCTGCCGGCTGGCAATGGATTCGTTAGCAATCAGCTGTGTGAGCGGCGCTACATCTGTTCTTAACAAATATGGGAATTGCCAGGGCCAAAACTCGAATTTTTGTCACATGGGGTAAGGAATTCATTTGGTGTCACTCCATTACCTCCCTTTTTTTAATAATTTTTATAATTTGATCAAAACTACGTCCTAACTGGGCAATTACTGAACAGGAGAGTGAGAGTGGGCGCTCTACCTCGGTTGCCGGCTGCTAAGTCTGGTTTGTCCAAACCCAGGGTAAGTTAAATAACAAGAAAGTGACTAGCGCTCAGGCTATAACTTGATAACGGAGATGATATCTAGTGTGGTACAGCTTGCGTGTAAAGCAGGGTTATAAATAACAACAGTGTGCCAGTATAATGAAAGCAAAGGTGTTTATTGTCATTAGTAAAAAATGACATCCAATGGTGGGGGGTGGGGGTGGTGAGGGATGGGAGCCCTCTATAGGAGGGGTGTGGGGGGCTGGTGGTGGCTGCAAGAGCCAGAGTCCAGAGTCTTACAGTAAAAAGTACACCTCCTGCGGTGAACACAGTCTGTGTGCTGGGTGGAGATGGATGCTGTGGAGATATTAGTGCACAGAGAAATCGTTTGGCTGAAGATGGTAGGTCACAGTCTTATCATAGGGTCATGGTAAGTGTCCAGGTGTCGCTCAGGTTAGAGAGCGTCCTCTCTGCTGGCCAGGCGGTGCACCTAACACTTACCTGATACCGCTGATGTCCTCAATCCTTCCGTCCCTCGCCGCTTCGCCACTGAGTGGACTGTATCCTGCTGGTGTCTGCACAGCCGTGCAGATCACCAGTGAGTCACCGCGTCGCTTCAACAGAGACAGAAGTACTTCCGGGTCCCGCTGGCTTGCGTTCGCCGGGTGCTCCTGATCTCTGGAGTAACTCGGGCTGCACTCCCAGAGGGGAGGAGGCTTGTTGTAGATGGCTGTGTATGAGGTGCTGTCCAACGCGTTTCAACCCCGCTGGGGTCTTTTTCAATACACTGTCAATACACTGTAAAAGTAAAACGAGCAAGCACACTAGCACACATACTGTATACTGGGGTGCTGGCTGCACATGGCACAGCCTATGATATCCTATCTAAGGGGGAATATAGCAAAAGTGCATCCTGGCTCTATGTACAAGTGCCCAGGGAAATATATAGTGACAAATATAGGCACTCCAGTTAGTGTCGGCAACATTTATCAAGACAGAACATTGTTATATAACTGACCTTCCTGAAAAGGGGGACCTGCCAGAACTCATATATACGTGTTGATCTTTGACTTTCCCTCTTAATAACGCCCCACACTGATATGATCCATCGACCACAACCACAAGTACATTGAGACTGGCGCTGTAGGAGAGTAGGCTTTTCCTTGAAGGCTGCCAAACATGGCTTAGCCATATAATACTGAGGAGCTGCCAGTGGGATAAGGTGAGATATGATATACTGTATCAGACTTCTTTGTAGGATAAGGCTGCCCTATCGGGTGATATATTCAGTGTGTAGTATCAGTATTGTGTGTAGTGGATGTTATAATGGTAAGAAGGGTGTGTGTAATGGATGTTCTATGTAGTGGATGCTATAATGTACAGGGAGCACTGTTATGTGGTATAATATGAACTTGAGGCCAGGGCCGGTTTGGCAGCTTTAGGCAGCTGCCAAGGTATGTGGTCATTAGGTTGACAGTGTCTAGGTCAACAGTCATTAGGTCGACCTCTATTTGTTGCCAGTTATTAGGTGGGATCCCTTAGAATTGCCCCATAATCGCTAGGCCCTATTATGAAGCATACCCTTGCTCACAGATAAGAAGGCATCTTATTCTTATCTGTGAGTGATGGTATGCTAACTAATGGGCCCCACACACAGGGTGACATTCTGGCATTTTCTGAGTGATTTTACTAAATGGCCGCGGACAGCCAATCACGGCTTGCCGCGTCATTGCCCCACCCCTAAAGCTGGCTATATTAGCCAGCTTGAGACAGGGGGAAGCCAGTCCGATGGTGGAGGAGGAGCAGAGAAGAGCTCTTAAAGAACAAATCCTGGGAGGTGGTGGCCATGCAAAAGAGCTTTAAAGGCTGCCGCCCTCAGGTGAAGAACACAGATGAAGAGGCTGAAGCCCTGGGAAACAGCGGACATGTAAAAGAGCTTAAAAAGCCCTTGCTCCAGGAGAAGATGCCGCAGAAGCCCTGGAGGGTGGGCCTCCCTGGGTAAAGACAAGATGCAGCTCAATAAAATATTTTAAAACCCCTGTTCATGTTTTTATTTTAATATTTTCTTTACAGGGGGCTATAGGTACCGGTGGGCCTTTAATGCCCCACATGCTAGTATCTGTGGTTCTCCCAAGTACCAGCATGTGGGGCAGGCTTGCTGGGACCTGTAGTCCTACTGTAAAAGACAGTATTACTGTTTAAACAAGCTATCAACCCTACACCCACTGCCCAGGGGTGCAGGGAATAGACCCGGACTTCAGTCCAAGCCTGGGGTGCCCTGGAGAGGGGGGACCCCTTTACTTGGGGGGGGGGGGGTTTCCCACCTCCCCATAAACTCCCAGCCTGGGCTGACTAGTTAGGGTGGGTAATGCTTTGGCCACGGAACCCCATAAAGCGTGTACCCCGGCTATGTCATTATACCCCCTGCTAGTGGAGCCTGGTGCTGGTCCCCAAAGTACAGGGGGCCCCTACTCATTTTGTCCCCTGTATTTTGGAAACCAGGGCCAGCTCAAGAGCCTGGTGCTGGTACCCAAAATATGGGGGACCACCACTCACTTTGTCCTCCGTATTTTGGAAACCAGGACTGCTCCAAGAGCCTGGTGCTGGTCATGCTCGTGTGGGGACCCCACACCATTTTTTTACATTATTTAATTATTTTTCTATTATATACAATGAAGATGACACTCTCCCAGGCTTTATTTCAAACCATTATTTAAATTTGAAGACTTTTTTTTATTCTCCTGAAGTCACCTAAACACTTTCTGTGATAGATTTGAAATCTCTTGTGCTGAATCTCCCTGTGTGTGGGCTCATTATCTGAGAGATTCAGTTGAAGGTAAATCTCTCATGCTGAATCTCCCATGATGAATCTCTGGAACAAAGCTCTCCGTGTGTACAGCCCTTAAGGATTTTAAAGATACCTTGATGTGCCTGTTTAGACACGTTAGAATGTGATTAGAAAAGTTTGTTTCCCTTAGTTCTGCGCTTCTTTAGGCTGCCACAAAAGCTATAAATTGTAAAGTCCTCTCCTAGATATACTAGAAGCAATAGGAGAAAATATAGCTTCAAACGGCGACCCAAGTGGAGATAGAGAGTGTGATTAACACTACTAAAGCCAGGTGATCAGTGACAACATACAACCATATATAAAGTTATACTTCCATTGTCACATGTACCATTCCAACATGCTTTTACATCAAGGAACGAAGTCTCATCTGATGGATATGCTACTCCAGGACATGCAAGAGAAGGAGGGCTTGTAATAGTGAAGCCAGTTTTAATACAAATGAGACAATCAATACAAACAATTCACAATATCTAAAATGAAAAGAAATTCTGGACCATAAGCTGCAAAAGGAACAATTACCAGCAAATGGATCAGAACTGGTTTTTAAGCAGTTCAAACGTTTGTGTGCAAAGATAGTCACCAGTCCAGTTCCCGGGTACCAGGCATGGGACAACTGCAAGAGGGTAAGGGTCCTTAAGTCTCTCACACAGCCTTGAGAAAGACCCTGATCTAATAGGGTCGAAACGCGTTGGCGGAATTGATGTGCGACACGGACCGTCAAAAGAGACTTTCGGACCCTTACCCTGTTGCAGTTGTCCCATGCTTATTTTTATATGGTTTGTAGAACCTACTACACATTTGCATATTAGTTAATTGTTTGACATGTATGACATGTATGACATGTATGACTGTTATTAGACAGATCACAGAGGTCATCTGTGAATTCGCCCTCTGTGAACTGTCTAATAACAGAGTTATTTGTCTATGTTAATGCCTTTTTCTGTTGTAGCACTAGCCCCTCCCTCCTTTATTCTGCCATTTATTTATGAAGACAGGTGATATGTCAATATATTCTGGCTGTTTTTTTCAGCACCTGTAGCAGTTTATTGGGGGGTTTTTTTTGTCTGTATATCTATCTGTATAGTATGCCAAGCACAGCGAGGCACCGTACCCGAAGCAGTATGACCACTGCAAACTATGGGCCTTATTCTAGTTCACTCTTTCTGACAAAATCATTCTTAGATGGACAAAACCATGTGCACTGCACAGTGGCGTAAGTTTGTCCCAGTTTACCGGAGGCAAGATGAATATTGGTCTCCCCCCCCCCCCACACACACACACACAGTTCAGGTTGAACTAGATGGACGCAAGTCTTTTTTCAGCCTCACCTGCTATGTAACACACACACACGTTATTCAAAATATATATAATCTGTTATGAAATATATATTAGAACTGTATATAGATACAGAAAGAGAGGGAGAACACATATATATTTCCGAACTCAGCCACAGAAGCTATTTTGATGGCTTTGAATTAATAGATTTAAACTGGCAGTGGTGGAGAGGTGCCCCCTTGAGAGCAGGAGCCTGGCGGCAGATGACTCCATTGCCTCCCAGAGTTCTGCCTCTGGCACTGCAGGTGGGGCAGATGTAACATGTGAAGAGAGAATTAGATTTGAGTGGGGTTTTACTTCAAAATGAGATCTATATTGCAGTGTAAAAATAAAGCAGACAGTATTTACCCTGCACAGAAACTAAATAACTCACCCAAATCTTGTTCTCTCTGCACAAGTTACATCTGCCCCACCTGCAGTGCACATGGTTTTGTCCATCTAAGAAGGATTTTGTCAGAAAGAGTGAACTAGCCCTATGCGATGGGGTGCGGTACACTTATACGGTGGGTTGCTTCCCTGCATGTCTCCATGTGGATAGGCAGGAAGCAGACAGTGAGAGGGGAGATGGGCAAGGAGCACCCCCACAAAGACCCATGTTGCCCCACCCCCAGCAAGTTCTGTGAAGCCCTGCTCTTTTTGATTCCTGAGCAGCTGGGGAATGAGTTTCTGATCGGAGGAGCCTCCTGAGCGGCTGAGCAGGGGGCTGGCCTTGGGGCCCCTCAAGTCATCGGGCCCATAATGGCTGTCCCCCTTGACCTGTCTGTCGCCGGTCCTGCTGGGGATGCATGTGCCAACCAACGGCCACATGTGTATATTAGCTGTGTAAGTCCCAAACCAGGAAGCAAAGTGATAATATATATGATTGAGATCAAGAATTAAACCTACCATATAGGTCTTGTAATTTACTGAGATGTAGATTAAAAGTAGCACATCACATATAAAACATGTTGTATAGAATTAATACATCAAGTCTCCATGTATTGTTCATTTCATCTTCAGTAATGCTATGACTGTATTATGAGGTTCCATATGACCACCTAGAAGAACCCATATTTACTATTATAATTTCACTGTCATTATTATAAAAAAGATTAGAAATGAATAATGTACTATAACAGTTTTATTAAATCTCAGGCAAAAAAATCTAGTTTTTCTATTGCCAGCGTTACTTTCTGGCTGTATGAGACAGATTACTAGGGCCTAGTTTCTTGTGCAGTTACCTGAGTTCATGGAGCTGCAGGCAAGACCACGGGCTGCTTGTGCCTTGGGGCCTATTTATTTTGCATCCATCAGTGGGCAGAGAGAACTCAATTGCCCACCTAAGGCTATCACAGCCCAGGTCTGCAGTACTGGGCCTCTGCTTCTCAGGTCATTATGCCTTGCTTATCCCGTTTACTGGTTGGAAGCTTCTAATCCCATTTGTCACTTTCTAATTTATATATATATATATATATATATATATATATATATATATATATTTTATTTTTTTGGGGAGAATCCGCACTCACAGCCAGCCCAGGTCATCAATTGGGGTGCTTAACTAGAGTGACAGTCAATGTGTCCCAATAATAAATTAATCCGTATATGGGATGATTAATCCACGATTAGCACTCACCAGTAAAAACATCAAATTTTTTAATTTCGTACTTGTTACAACATAGAAATCTTACTTTAAGGATCCTCAGATCCTGTAGGTCGACGTTTCGGATGTAACATGTGCAGAGAGAATTAGATTTGAGTGTGGTTTTACATCAAATTGAGATCTATATTGCAGTGTAGAAATAAGTCAGCATTTTCCCTGCACAGAAACAAAATAACTCACCCAAATCTAACTCTGTCTGCACATGTTACATCTGCCCCCCTGCAGTGCACATGGTTTTGTCCATTTGAGAAGGAATTTGCCTCTAAGAGTGAACCAGAATAAGGCCCAATGTTCATATCTGGCCTTTTACCTCCCAACTATATTTATATCTTCCCAGGCGAGTTCTAAAATTGTGTTAGAAGAAATACCAACTAAGAGGATCACAAGGTACCTTTATCTTTCCTTATTTTTCAGGTAATTAGCCAAACCCAGAGCATGTTTTTCAGTTCAGTTGCTTGAAATGACATTTCTAAACATACCGTTCAATCAAAGCTTAATGACATATTGGATAATGAATTATTAATAACAAATATAAATATGAGCTAATGTAAACACTGGGGGATATAGATTGTTAATTTCTAGGCTAGGAATCGTGAATATAAAATAATGTTAAGAGCATCATTAGGAAAATACATCTTTTATTAATGTGCATTTGATTTTCATTCACAGAGGGGTCTCTGTGCAGACTGCAAGGTTATGTTCTATGTTTTAAAATTCATTTAGCTTATCATGACAGGGGTATTTATAGTGGGTTATCCCCACCACTGGGAACCAGGAAAAATATCAGCACAGATGAACCTTTATAAAGAGAATAAATTATCCTTCTTGATTAAATGCAGAATACATACTTTATCTTATATAACACAGCAGAAGAGAACCTGATTTATTCAGGAATAAACCTGACCTTTATTGTAATAAACCACTGCAGTCTCCAGGGGCAAATGCAGGATTTTGAGAGTGGGGTTTCCAAATGCTTGATTTTACAGCGACTGTGGTGAGCTTATGAGGAGAGCTGCATGTAACAAGCTGTTCTACAGTATGCTTCACACAAAGTCCAGTGTTTGTGATATTTCACACATATACAGGACAGCAATCACAGTGAGCCATTAGATGTAGCAGTCGGGCCAGAACACCAAAGCTGATTATTCAATGGATCATAGGTCCCACAGCTGCATGTTATGGTCTCCAAATTTTCAAAGTGAGCGTTCATTTTCTGAAATCCTACATGTGGTGATCCATGGTTAAACCCTAATGCACAGACCTGGGAACCCATAGGCCCGAATATTTGGAGACCATATCATACTTCGCTTCACCTAGCTCTCCCCTCTCATTGGCTGCAACTGTTATCCCTCCATCTGCTTTTTTTTTTTTGCAAATCAACTTTGTTAGGAATGGTGCAGGCTTCTGTATGCGGTCACTGGTTAGACAATGGGCTTGAAGCTCTAACGCAAAAATGCGGTAAAAACCCTGTTGTCGTGTTGTTACTGCATTTTTGTATTCTCTAAACCCCTCCGTTGAGGTAGCAATGCGGTTGGAATCACCACCAAAAGCTGGCGATACAGTGTAGAAGCCCATGGGCTTCTCTCCTCAGTGCTGACAGAGGGATTAGTTATAGACCCCTCCTATCATGCCCCGCGGCCAGTGCCGTCAGTCTGCACATGTGCAGAGGGACTCCCGAGCCTCAGACCCAGAAATGAAGGGACGCCGCTGCATCGCAAAGACAGCTTTCATTACAAGAGCTGTCCTCTGCCTTACTAATCGCATATGTTAGAGCATTAGTATCGATGCAGTAGCTGTCGGAGGGGGAGGGGGGGGGCAGTGTATGTTAGAGCATCCCCCCCAAGATCTAGGTCGATAGTCACTAGGTCGAGCACTAATGGTTGATGACGACCACTAATAAACTCAAGACAACCTTATTTTTTTGACTATGTCGACCATAAGCTTTTGTTGTCCTTTTGTCAATGTTGACCTTGAGTATGTCAACCATTTCAAGTTCTCGACCTAGACATTGTCTACCACTTTTACCATAACCGCTGGCCTCTATGCCCTCTTCCAAATGGCCTCATATCAGAATGATCTCACAAGTTACAAAATGTCATCTGATTTAACGTAACTTTATGTGACAGCAGCATATTATGGGCGAGATGTATGAAAAGTTGGTATGGGTAGAAAGGGGTATCAGTGGAAGTTATGTGTCATTATGGTCAATGCTAACTTTATGTATGTATTTATTTATGTTAATGGTGGCCCGTGCAATGGTTAAATAGCAATGACCATTCTGCCCCCCCCCCTTCCAGTAAACAGTTGTTAATTTATCTTGTTTGTGTTACTTCCTACTCTGCGCCCGCCCCCCCCCCCCCCTATGGGGGTGGTTGATTTCTTCAAGTGATACCTCACAACTGCAGGGTATAAAAGAATGAGCCACTTCAGTATACATACTGTATATATGCCCAAGGTTGGCACCATACTTATCCCCATCACTCCTGTCCAAGGTCTCCGAATGCCTCACGGCCATCTCAGCCTGGATGACCCAAAGCTTCCTGAAACTAAACATGGCTAAAACTGAACTTCTAATCTTCCATCCCCCGAACATCCCCTATTCTCCCACTATCTCCATCAGCATTGGTGAAACCGAGATCACGTCCACCGACCAAACGCGCTGCCTCGGTGTCATCATTGACTCCTCCCTCTCTTTCACCCCCCACATTCATGCTCCCTCACAGTCTTGACGCTTTCACCTACGCAACATCTCACGCATCAGACCATTCCTCTCCACTGACGCGACCAAAATTCTCATTCACTCTCTTGTCATCTCCCGCCTTGACTACTGCAACATCCTTCTCTCTGGGCTACCTCTCACCCGCCTCGCACCTCTCCAATCCATTCTTAACGCTGCTGCTAGGCTCATCTTCCTCTCCCGCCGCTCTACCTCCGCCTCCCCCCTCTGTCTATCTCTTCACTGGCTCCCCATTCCTTTCCGAGTTCTCTTTAAACTCCTCACCACCACCTACAAGGCTCTCTCCTCCTCCACAGCTCCCTACCTCTCTTCACTGATCTCTATCCACACTGCCTCCCGTCCTCTTCGCTCCATCGCTGACCGCCGACTGACCTCTCACCTAATCACCTCCTCCCACTCCCGTGTCCAAGACTTCTCTCGCGCTGCCCCCCTGCACTGGAACAACCTCCCGCCACCCATCAGGCTATCTGATTCCCTTACCTCCTTCAAGCGCTCCCTCAAAACCCACTTTTTTCGACTAGCCTATCCCTCCTCCTAACCTCTTTTGATCCTCCTATCCTGCCTCCGTTCCCCTCCATTCCTACTTATCCTATTGTATTTCGTTCGTCCACCCACCTATTTTTAGTATGTTAACTCTTATGAGTAGGGTCCTCCTTCCTCACGTACTCACCCTACCTCATTACCTCACCTGTGCTCCTGTCCTGTTCTTCCCTTCCTCTACTTCATCTTCAGTCTCCTCGACAATTTTGACACCTACTTCTGAACTGATGCTGATTTTAGTTCTACCAGCTATACCCCTATTTATACTGTATTTTTCAACACACCCTGTACGTTACCTTGTTATTTGTTTTTTTGTTTGCTATGTACGGCGCTGCGGACACTTTGCGGCGCTTTATAAATAAACGTACTACTACTACTACTACCATATCAAGCAGGTGAAAAGGTCACACATAGTTTAGAAATCTATATTGCTGGTAGACTCCCGTGGCAGCTCAGTACACAAACTACTCAGCATTCTGGGGGACTCCATTCCTGAGAAAATGCATGTTGTCTATTACTATATAGTGCAGGACACTGAGGGGGGAGGGGGATGTGTTACAAGGTGTAATAATAAAATTCCTGGTTTCAGAGGTTTGCCGCAGTCCTCATATGTACCAAGAGGGCAGTAGACCAGGGGCTGGCCTTGGCCGCACTAAAGAAGATGAGTGCTGCCCTGATTAGGAGGCATATGATAAAATTTACTTATGTCCAGTGGTGGCTCCAGAGGAGAGGGCTGCAGCACAGTTTAAAAATCAAATAGGGGAGCCACACCCACTGCCAGTGTGTCAGTTTGGAATGGCAGTTGGTGTGGCTCCCCAATTTGACTTTTGAACTGTGCTGCAGCCCCCCCTCTGGAGCCGCCACTGCTTACGATCAACTGTGAATGATCCCCAAAGCAATATATAGCTTGACACATATAAACTACAGATATATTCAGCTCCAGGGATATAGGTAGACCCTTATATAAAAAAAACAAGAGGAACAAGATCTGTAGCTTCAATCTGGGACCCTTTCACTCGCTTGGCTCTGCTAAACTGATTATAATTATAATTGTATTTTTAAAAATTTAACTTTTTTTGGATTCCCTTATAATATATAATTTTTATGTACTCATTTATTAATTACGATGCATCTAATTAAAATATATATCTAAGAAGTGTGAATTTTACATTATTCTGTCATACCTCCCAACTGTCCCATTTTTAGCGGGACCGTCCCGCTTTTTTGGTACAGTCCCGCGTCCCTCCTGGGGCCGGCAGTGTCCCGTGGCGAGAGGGCAGTTGGAAGTCCCCCCAGCCTAATGAATTTCTCCGTCTGCAGCGCTGAATAGTTGCTGTGTGCATGCGCACAGCGTCTATTCAGTGCTGCAGACGGAGAAAACGGGGCATGGCCTAATCGTGGCTAATTTGCATATGCCGCATGCTCATTAGCATAGGTCACACTCCGCCGCGCGAGTGTCCCTACTTTAGAGGAACAGAATTTGGGAGATTTGTTCTGTTCACACTTCTAAAATCTATATTTTTCAATCACATGCGCTGTTAATAAAATAGTAAGCCTGCTTCAAGCAAAAGCTTCGAAAGCTCATCTGCTACCTTCTGTGTTTGTGCAAGTGTGAGAAAGAGATGTAGTTTCACTCTCTACCAACAGATGGCAGTGTTTTGGAGACACACGAACACTAGACATAAATATAGATGATGAGAGAACATAAATATGACATATGACATATATATATATATATATATATATATATATATATATATAGATAGGATGCGGTGTGGGGTGCGGCACTCCAAAAGTACACGAATCAATTCGGTATCTGCATTTATTAGCAGTCAGCAGTATATATATATATATATATATATATATATATTTACAATTTAGTGGAGCCAAGCGATTGATAGTCCCAGAGGGCTCCTACAGATCTCTTTTAATTCCTTTTGTTGAAGTTACTATAATATGTGACAGGTGGCACACCTTTCCCAGAATCAAAGAATATAAAATAGGCAACCAAATCAATTTACTTAAGGGGATAACAAGGAGTTCAGAGCGAAATCATTAATTCTTTTAACCAATATAGGCAGATTCTTCATGGAGTTTGGGAGATATGTGCTAAGCCTTGGAGAGAGATAAAGTACCAGCTAATCAGTTCCTTACTGCCATGTTAAAGGCCGAGTTTGAAAAATTACAGAAGCTGATTGGTTGGGAAATTACCCCTTTTTTCGACTTTATCACTCTCCAAGGCTTAGTAAATAGACGTCATAGTTACTAAGAATTCATACAAGACAGGAAACTACAAAATATGCGAAACCTTGCCAGATAATTTCGTCAGTGCCTCGATCCCCCCCAGTAAAGTTTACCCTCACTCACCACTCTGTTACAAAATGGCTGCCCCTAACAGCAGACTTTTTTTTAAGGATGCTAGAGGAAGCCATCTCCTATAGCATCCTCAAAACCTGTCTGCTGCAAGGGGGTGGACATTTTGTTAGGGCCATTTTTCATTAGCAGAAGTAGCAGGAGCGCCAGGAGTCGGGACTGCAGACCAATATATCTGCAAGTACCGGCGGGCACCAGCGGGTGGGGGAGGGGCGGTGTTAGTGGTGCCAGTGTACATGCTAAGAGAGCGGCAGAGAGTGTAGTGTACCACACCATATACAACTTCTTCCACACCATATACAACTTCTACACATTATACAACAAAATACTAGACCCCATTATACTTGCCCCTTACACATGATGCCAAATGGAATGAGCCAAAATTCACATAATGCCACATGGATTGTGTCAAAATTCACATAATGCCACACAGATTGAGCCAAAATTCACATAATAACACACGGTTAGAGCCAAAATTCACATAATGCCAAATGGATTGAGCCAAAATTCACATAATGCCACATGGATTGTGTCAAAATTTACATAATGCCACATGGATTTATACAAAATTCACATAATGCCACACGGATTGAGCCAAAATTCACATAATGCCACACGTATTGAGCCAAAATTCACATAATGCTACATGGATTGAGCCAAAATTCACATAATGCCACACAGATTGAGCCAGAATTCACATAATGCCACACAGATTAAGCCAAAATTCACAATACGCTTCATAAACAGGGACATTTTCTGCCAAAGGAGCGCATTAACCATTTACACCATAATGTCCATTACACGTTAAGTTACACGCCATTATGCACACACCATAATGCCTATTAAAAATTATGCTACATAAGTGCTGCTTATCTACATGCTCATTGCCAAGGGTTCCAAGCTCATTGCCAGAGGTTCCATGCTCATTGCCATGTGGGATTACATGCTCGCGGTAAATGGGGGACAGCCGCCGCCATGCAGAAGTGATAGCCACTAACAGTGGCAGAGCCTGGCTGTATTCAGAGCACTGCAGGTCCCGGCTATTTGAAATAATACCCCTTTCACACCAGAAAATGCATTCCCAGGTTGGCCCCTTTTACACCTGCATTTTCTGGTGTGAGGGGGAAAGAAACCACCCCTCCCCCTCATTAACCAGTTATCTCATTTAACCGGTTATATCTTCGGAACCAACTGACCCATTTACATGAGACAAGTATCATATTGAAGAAATTTTGAGTGGGCTTTGAATGATTTTGGTTCAGTGAAACTGGAACATTTGGTTCCAGAGTAATCTGCCCTCAAAGAACATGAACACCCATGAAATTAAATTTCAAAAATAAAAAAGAATTGGTTTATCCGCAATATCTCTGGAACCGATTAACCAATATGGACCAGCCTGGTATCATATTGAAGGCCCAGCTATTTGGAATTGAATGAAATTAACCACAAGATACTGGGATGCCAGGGGAGGAACTGCCAGTCGTCGGAACCAGGTGGGGGTCGTAATTAATGGGTCCCATGTTATCCTATGGGGAAAAACATTACAGCTTTGCCAGGCTAGAGACACGGGGTCATGCCCGGGTGCCCCCCCCCCTGAATCTGCCAATGGGTGCAGCAAAAGCCCTGCAGACCCCCAGCACCCACATTTACTCAGTGCCTCCCCGCCACCGCGGGGTCTTCGGGGATATTGTTACACCACTGAAACTCATTATACATGCTTGAAGAGCACACATACTGTACATACTGTAACACTTACCAGTTTTATTCCCTCTTTAAATTGCAGCTACAATGTATTTGCACATTTCAAAGGCATCTACCTATCATATATTGTGTTTGAATGTAAAATAAAGTAGACTAGATTGTAATGATCTTGTGGTTATGTAGGTATTGTTTTATGTTCAAGGGCAAAGCAATAGACCACGACCTATCGGAAGTCATCAGACAGAGCATGATTATTACTATCCAAAATACAACTTCTTTATGCCAAAGAATGCTCTGATTTCTTTCTTTCAGTGTGTTATAGTGTCACCTAGTGGACAGTGTCATAAAATGAAATGAAAAAGACTTCTCTTTGTTGAATAAAGGCCATGAAGATATAAAATCCATATTTTCAATTTAGGAAAAATATATATAAAAATTTTCCACTGGATGAATTAGGAGCCATAGAACTATATTGGTAAAAACATAGTTAATTACCAATAAAGTTATATACTGCCTGTGGGCTCCAAGACCTGAAGGGACATTTGCATGTACCCCACCTGTGTGGTTCACACGGGGATCGCTGCTCTTCCTATGGAGCTCTGTGTTGCACCCACAGCTGCATATTTAGATGGCAAAGAACAACTCCCACCTGGCATTGCTTAGCCTGGGCTGCAGCAAACGTTGGTACACCATACTTGCCTACTTTTGAAAACGAGTTTCAGGGAGATTATAGTTGGCAGCAGAATTTTGCACAGGGGACGTGTTATGCTCCACCCAAAGGGCGTGTCTAGTTCCATATATAGAGAGATTGTGAAAAGAGATGGTCAACGAGGCATCTAGAATCGTGGGTGTATCCTGCTATATGTGAGTGGAATCTTTTAAAATGACTTATATCCAAATGTAGATGAGCCCCAGAGCAGTTAGTAAGAGCTACTATATTTGGTAAAGTGCTGGGAAATGGTGCTGATGATTTAATGTACATGTATCTATCTCTCATTCCTTTTTCCCCCAAAAATGTAACAGTGTAATGTGGGCTAGGTGAAAAGAGGGCGATTGCTAGACTAATGAGGGAGAGTGGGAGATTGCTGTTATTTCAGGGAGTCTCCTGCAGAATGCAGGAGGGTAGGCAATTATGTGGTACACCCACTGCTGCTGACTGAGATGGGACCCACCAGTGAATGCTGATTCTGGGCCATCGGCCTTTGTTACACAGTGTAGCTGGAGGAACCAAACTCAAATTTGCCTCTGGGCGACTGGTTATATAGAACCTGTTTTATCAGATTATGGGACCTGGACATTTCTTAAAAATCTGAGCACAGTGAATATGGCCTACGTAATCTGTTATAACTTAAACCATCATCTGTCCAAAACAGGATCTAGTGGAACACATTATAGAGGAAATGACACTCACAGATCTTCTCCATTACAAATGTCTCTCTGATTCTCTTTAATTGTGCACTTTCTATTGCTAAGCAACACTGTCTCCTGGCTAATCAATAATAATCAAATCAAACTCATGTCCTTTCATTTTTAATTCTCAGCTTTATCCATCTCCTGTTTCTTTCCTATCAAACATTTGAAAATCTGAAATCAGGCATAAAATGATCATCATTAATGACATCTGTCTCGTACCACAAATCACAGTTTGTGGAAAAGGGCCAAAAGCAGGGGCTAAAGGTGATGGATTGCAATTCCAGCAAAGACATCCAGCTCCAGCATATCCATACCTCCCAACTGTCCTGCTAATCACAGGAATGTCCCGGTTTTTGGGGACGTTCCTGCGTCCTTCCCGCGGCCGGCAGTGTCCCGCTGCAGGAGTCCACCCCCCCCCAATCTGACAGAAAATGGGGGCGCGGCCTAATTTGCGTAAGATGCATCCTCATTTACATACGTCACGCCCCCTTTGCTGGCTCCAGTTGGCTAACATTAATTAGGTCAACAGTCAATAGGTCGACCGCTATTGGTCAATACACAGAAGATCGACATTGTCAAAAGGTCAACATGCTCTAGGTTTCCATTGCAAAAGGTTGACACCAACAATAGGTCGACATGGCTATGGTCAAAACATGAAAATGTTGACAAGCGGTTTCACAATGTTTTCACTCAGGTAACTTGCTCATTCTTCACGATCCCCATGGACTACAATTGGGAGCGGTAAAGTATGCTGAGTGAAGCAAGGCACAATGGCCCTTCTTCAGATCTGATCGCAGTACAAATTTGTTCTGAAAATGGGCAAAACCATGTGCACTGCAGGTGGGGCAGATGTAACATATGCAGAGAGAGTTAGATTTGGGTGGGGTGTGTTGAAACTGAAATCTAAATTGCAGTTTAAAATAATGCAGTCAGTATTTACCCTGCACAGAAACAAAATAACTCACACAAATCTAACTCTATCTATACATGTTACATCTGCCCCACCTGCAGTGCACATGGTTTTGCCCATTTAGAGATTAAATTTGTACTGCGATCAGATCTGAATAAGGGCCAATGTTAGGGTCCGATTTACACTAATTGGGGGTCCATGCCGACAGATGTTGACAAGGACACACAAAAATGTGAAAACAGCATGTCAGCCCTTTTTATGTGTCAACCTTTTGCTTGTGTCAACCTTTTGTCCATGTCAGCCAAGTGCATGTTTACCTTTTTCCTTTGTCAAACTTTTCACTGTTAGTGGGCAACATAATGACTGTCAACCTTGTTATTGTCGACCTTATGATCCGAGCTCTGCTGCCTTTCACGCATGTGAAGTCCGCATTTCTTTCAGGAGTGCTCACACATGGTTTCTGAAAAACCAGGACACAGGTTTTGCATGGCCGTGAGGGGCTCACATAGGAGGTTATTCTGATCGGAGCGGCCAAACGTGCGTACGTTCACTATTAACGTACGCTCTCCGTACGCGGCCGTTGGGGTTAAGTCCACCCACAAATCAGCTGCATACGTACGGCCAGAAACAACGTCAAAGGGGAGTGGCGTACAATTGAGCGTACGCCAACGTACACGGACGGACCAGCCCTTACACTCCGACAACTGGCGTACAACAGAGCGTACTCCACCGTTTACGGACGTCTCTCGTCCGTCTTCCCACCGACTTCTTGCGGCTATCTGAGCGTACGCCAGCTTGCACGGACGGGTCCCTATTGTTTTCAATAGAAAACTCAGCTTATGTCACCGCTCGTGAGAGTGAGCGTACGTCCGTGCACGCTGGCATACCCTTCACATATATGGACCTGCAAATCTTGCCTTTCAACTACAATTCTGACAATTAATTAATTATTCTAATTGTTATTCAATTATTGTTTTCTATTAACTCAATTGTCTACCTTAATAAAGACCCTAATAAAACAACATTTTAACCCTCATTACATGTATATTTGTTATGTTCTAATGTGGCATTTTAATCACTATCTATGTGTCCCCACATTGCTGTTACTTTTAAAACAAGTTATGTTGGTGTTTCTGTATATGTACTAAATTATGTCCATAATTATTTTGTCCAAAATGTGTAACATGTATACCTACCCTGATGTTATGTGTGATGTATTCATCTAACAACATTAAACATTCATGCATTTTCACTGTGTTATTTAACTCAAAAACACACACATTCACACAGCAATCGTTACCCCTCACCTCAAATTACAAATATAACTTACATTACACATCTGTATGTACCTGCCCTTACAAACCCTCTAACATTTGTATAATTAAAAACACAGGCAACTTCTAACTGAATCGAAACTTTTATTTTTGGGAAACATAACAATAAAAAAATAAAAAAATTAAAAGAGGGCCTCCAGGCGCAAAAAAAGTAAATTTAAATAAAACAGCGTTAAAAAGATTTCCTGTAGAATCTGGGCCACATCTTCCTGGTGCTGGTCAGTGTCTGTAGTAAAGGGAAAAAAAACATTATATTTAATATATCATATACACAAATGTTTGTTGTATTTGTACATAATAAGAAGTTGTGAGTTAAGTGTGAAGGCCACATACATTGTACAACTACATTGAAGAAGGGTATGCTGTAAACACAGTACTAGGGGTGTGGGTGGGGGTTGGGGAGGGGGTGGGGGTTGGGGAGGGGGTGGGGGTAGGGGTGTGGGTGGGGGTTGGGGAGGGGTTGGGGAGGGGGTGGGGGTAGGGGTGTGGGTGGGGGTTGGGGAGGGGGTGGGGGTTAGGGAGGGGGTGGGGGTAGGGAAGTGGCTGGTGGAAGGGGATGTGGAAATTTGGTGCTCCCCAGCTGGACCCATTGTCTCCTCCTCTTCCTCCTCCTCTTCCTCCTCCTCTTCCTCCTCCTCCTCGTCTGGCTGCTCCAGGGCTGCCTGCTCCCGGGCTGCCTCCACCCGGGCTTCCTTGCGTGCCCTTGCCCGTGCTGAAATTTTCATGTTGATGGCATAGAAATCGAAGGTTGGGTTTCATAATAATGGGGGAAAGAAAATGTCACATTAGTCATGCTCTGAACCTTACAAATTCTCATTGCTGTTATATTTCAGACATTTGTCATGCAAACTAATTGATATGCTACACCCAAAAACAGAGCGACTACTTAAACCCCCCCTATACACCCCCTATACACCCCCTATACACCCATATACACCCCCTATACACCCCATATACACCCATATACACCCCCTATACACCCCCTATACACCCACATACTCATGATCATATTTATAAAAATTACAGAAATCATTGAAAAAAAAAAAACGCAGACATACTAGTAAATAAAAACTTACATCGGGCAATATGGCGGCGAAGTGTGGAAAGCATCACTGGCTGCCGCCGGCGCAGGTCAGACCAGCGCCGCTCAACTTGTGCCAGGCTTCTGCGTACGCCGGTCCGGGCGTAGATTAGCCGGCGGGCAGCATTATATGCCCGCCGCTTGTCCATGTTGGACACATATGGGCCCCTGGGCCCCAGGCGCCGGTCCATGACCTCAACCAAGGCCAACAGCTCCTGGGTAGAAAACGCCCTAGCCCTGGTTGAAGTCATATTGGCAATGGCGCAGTTATTAATTGCAGGTACATATATCACTTTTGGTGCTTGCTGATTGGTGTAAAAAAATTGTTTGTTTAGTATTAACTTTATTAATCCTTCTTACATTAACAAACTGGATGCGAATAGAAACTTACGCGGACCGTTCTGATATACACACACCATAACCAACAGCATGCTTTCAATGTATAGAGAGACGTACTGTATATACAGTGTGCGGAAAATAATACACGCAACCGTCTACTAATAAATACGCTGATAAAAGGGCACAATACACCGATTTCCATGGAGAGACGTACTGTATATATACAGTGTGCGGAAAATAATACACGCAACCGTCTACTAATAAATACGCTGATAAAAAAGCACAATGCAACATGTTGGCGTATGACAATTTTATACTCATTACATATGTAAGGAAAGCATTATAACGTGATGTTTTGAAATGTGACTCAGAAAGCATACACGAACTCCAACAGATACCAGCTGACAACACTCATCATTGGAATGACAGGTGCACACATTTCACGATGTAGTACACAATGCTCCACAACCTGTGTATGTGCATATACAGGTGATTGATCAGGTGCGTTGAGACCTGCGTAATTTAAGCGGGAATTATCGGCGGGAAATATCGGCGTAAATTAGCAACTACAATGCGGGGAAAAATATACGCCTCCTTGTTCATGGCGGGAGATTACCATATAAATATTCAGTCAGATGCAGGCCAGAATTGCTGCAAACATGTCTAGCTCAGAGGATTCCGCAGCTGAGGACGCTCTACAGAGAGCTACAGCAGAATCCCTGCTTGAAGCTTTGCAGAAGAGGGAACAGGAGCGGAGAAGGAGGGCCCAAGAGAGAAGTAGCCTGCAAGACCAAGCGGGCCCCTCACTAACAGGCCCTGTTCAAACTGCACCAGCTCCACAAGGGCCAAGCAACCAGCCAGAACAAGAGGTTGCATCTCTCCAAACAGGTGTGACCCAGCAGGTGCATGGTGAGAGAACTGGGGCCACCAGAAAACGAGCTGCAACATCTAGGGTGAGGACTGAGCAGGATACCACCACCAAAAAGAGAAACCTTGCATTTGTAGAGGCAGAATTGCGAATTTTAGTGCCCAGGGCACGCGAATGGATAGAATTGCCAACCAGGAAGCCGGGTGCCAGTGCAAGGAGAAACCTTTGGGACAAGATCACAGAGGAAGTGAACCAGGTGTCACCAGTGGTCAGAGATTGGCTAGCGGTGAAGAAAAGGCAAGTGTGTTTGTCCCCCTGATAATGTCATATGTGTGTACATATGTTACATGTATGTTTTGAGAATAATAGAAAGGTGTGTTTGTAGATAGTGCTACACTTCAATGTCACATGTGAACACAACCATGTCTAATAACCCACATTTATATATGAAACATGCACCATTGGTGTGATGTGAGGTTATGGGCACAGTTCTGCTCATGTGAAGTATGTGAAGTATGTGATGGGACAAGAGAAAGTGTGTTTTTGAAAGAGTTGTTGTAACATGTTCCATATGATGCTACTGAAACAAGAATGACCAAACTGTGCACATGTAGCTGGTGAGAAACTACACATCCCAGTATGCCATCCCATAGTTAAATTACTCCATAATAACCACACTGTCAAGCTATGGTGGAATGTGTAGTTTCACAACAGGTGGAGGTGCATAATTTGGCCATGGATGATGTCATTTCTGCATAGTGATCTATGTATGTGCATTTAGTGGCCTAATGAATGAGATGAGACACTGAAATGCCTCCTAATGGAGACATTAATGTGTGTGTGGGACACATATGGCTAAAAAACATAAGATCACCCACACTAGGAAATGTCACGTAGCACAGTGGTGCACATATCTCATGGTGATATTTGTATTTTTAAACTTGTAGGTGGACAGACTTCAAAACGACACTGAAGAGGAAGATGACTGACCGGTACAACCACAGCATGTCCACCGGGAGGGGGCCTATGCCAGATAATTTGGAGTATACCCCCCTGGAGCAGGACGCCTTGGATGTCATTGATAGTGAGCTCCCGGCGGAGGTCTTTGCTGCTGCTTTTGATGGTAAGTCACAGTAATGCATTGTATTTTGAAAGATATTTTTTTGTGCGTATGTGATGGTGACACTGTTTTCAATTATTATCCTAGAAGAAGCAGAAACCCAGGATGAACCGGCAGCATCTTCCTCTGCAGAGCCACAGGTGGAGCAAGTGGTCCAGCCTCCACCAAGACGACACCCCCAGCCACAGGAGACATGGGATGCCAGCGTGATGGTGATGCTGGAGAGGATCGAGCAGCAAGGGGTGGATGCTGCGGTCCGTCAGCAGCAGGTTGGGGAATTTCTGGCGGATTGGAAGGCCACAAACAGGCAGCAGTGTGAGGCCTTCAACCGCATGAATGACACTCTGGCGGCTGGCATGCAAAGCATTGGCCAACACCTCAGCCGCCAGAATGAAATTCTTGCGGAGCTGCTGACCACCGCCAGGTCCCTAAGGGACAATCCCCCATCTGCTGGCCCACCCCAAGCTGCTCCCCAACCTTCCACCTCTGCTGACCCTCCTGTGTCCACTAGGGGAAGACGCCGCAAGCCATCTGAGCCAAAGGCCCCTGTCCCCAAGGCCCCATCTAAAAAGGGGAAAAAAGGGCCCAAATAATGAGACCTGGTTCACTTCCTCTGTGGTTGGACCCCAAATGTTTAAATTGCACTGGACATCCACTTCCTGAGTTGGCCATCGATCCATTTTCGTGCCATGGGCATTAAAGTTCTTATTTTGACCTCTACAAATGCAGGATAAATTTTTGGTGGTGTGTATCTTGCTTAGTATTCACCCTGTTTGTTGCAGTACGTATTCTGGTGTCCCCATTTCTTTCATCATTGCATTTGCAGGGTAACACATGTTTGGAGATATGCAACCTCTTGTTCTGGCTCTTTTTTTATTTTTGTGTCTATTTTATTTGTTTATTTGATTTATGACATTAAAGTGTCAAATAAGCTGTGATGCTGAACAGCAAATAAATTTATTTTACCAATTAAAACAAAATTGTTGTATGTGTAATTTCTTGTGTGAAACAAATACTACATTTATGTGTACTTACTGACCAGGGTATTTTTGAACATTTGTTGAAGTGTGGTAGAAGTTTCCCATGTGTAACCCTCTCCATGGCCATTCCCATGTTCCTATCCAACTTTTCCCTGCTAATTAGTTTGTGTCAGCACATGTGCAGAGCAACTTAATAGGTGAGAAAGCAGTTTGTGTGCAGGTGAGGTGGCTCCTACAGTAGTAGGTAAAAGCAGGTCCAGAACAATGCTTTCCTCATGGAGTGGGTGAGGCAGACAAACAAGGGTCAAAAGGTACATTTGTGTAGGAATGCATATGTGTCCTCCCTAAAAAAAGATGTGTGAATCGGCCAAACATGAGAAAATTGCTTGGGAACAAACATGTATAACTTTTTAAATATATATGATTTTACAGTGTCATAAGCAGATGTAGGAATCCTTTGTTAGAGAGATGTGAGTGCAATAATGTGATTGGTGGCATCTTACATCCAGAGTGTAGTAAAATCCAATTCATAGCAGATCAGATAGTGGTACAGTTCTGTATTTTGGGTACTATACAAAGATTGTGTGCAAAATAGTGGGCATGGGCTTAAAACATTGCTGAAACATACTTTGTAGGTGTTAGATGTGGTTTATGTTATTGTATCATAAATACAAAACCTATGTTTGTATTAGAGTGAACACGTTGACACATGTCGACTTGTGTAGATTGAGTGTGCTACTGTGTAAAGTCTATGAAAGCACGTAGTGAATGTGTATAACTGTTTAACAAATACCTACCTTAGCATATATAAGCAGGTCTTAAAAAGATTCTTACCTTAAATTAAACAAACCTTTAAATGTAGAGAAGTATAGAAAGATAAGCTTCCAATGTGTTTGAGTGCTGTGTGTGGCTTGCAGGTAGTGAAATCATGGTTTTGACTTAATAGACTGCAGCATTGCTTATTACATTCAGGTGTATGTGTTTGAGTAGTAATCAGCGTAAATTAGCAAACCCAGGCGCACGCTGGCATGCGGTATCTGTAGGGGTGGTCTGAGGTGGCGGTTGGCGGCCGCCTGTTTTGTGTCCGAAATGAACGGTGCTTTAGGCGATCGTGCGGTAGTAGCACCGTTCATTTTTGGTGCACACCCCCGTGTACTCCCATATTTACGCCCATTTTCCCTCATTATTTCGGCCGCTCCCCTCAACACGCCCCTATGCCGCCCCCAATGCCCGTACTCTCGCGTACAGGTTTTTTCGCACGTCCGTAAGCGTTGTGGAGTGTTCGCGCCTGCGCATTGGCGATTGTACGCATGCGCAGATCCTGAAAAACCCTGGAACGTACGCGTACGCCCCGGCCGCACCAACCAGAATAAGGCCCATAGAAACAGGAGCGGGTAGGCGACCCTGCTCCTCCCTTGCTGTGATCCTGCTGTGCAGAGTACTCAGCGGCTACTTGCTGTTACCTTCCCCTAATTGATCTCATTAGAAGAGTCACCCCTTTTTCCTTAACCATAAGTGCCCACTCTTTCCACATGATCTTTACAGAGCAGGGAATGGGCACGGTGATTTCCCATCACTGCCCGTTGACACCGTTTTAGTTTTTTTTGCAGCCAAACATGTTTTATAATCAGGGCCAATCAAATTTAGGATGTTAAAAAAAAGTGAATCTACCAATTAGTGTATAGTGGATCTAGTAGTTGGTTATTGGTGGCAGGTGGAAGGCAGGTTGAGGTGGTGGTGTAGCCTGCTGTGACGCCATTAGGAATGTGCTTCACGTGCCTAGTGGGAAATCCACCAATACTATATCTGGTATTTGTCAAATATTTAATACCTTGGCATGGTCCAAACTTCCTCCTGACCATTGTGCAGGTCTGATATGCAACTATAGGAAATGTTTGGTTGAGGTCATTGCTGCCAAAGGAGGGTCAATCAGTTATTCATTCCAAGGGTTCACATACTTTGTCCACCCTGCACTGTGAATGTTTACATGGCGTGTTAAATAAAAACATGAGAACATATAATTGTTTATGTGGTATTAGTTCAAGCACACTGTGTGCGTCTATTGTGTGTGTCTATTGTTGTGACTTAGATGAAGATCAGAACACATTTTATGACCAATTTATGCAGAAATCCAGGTAATTCCAAAGGATTTACACACTTTTTCTTGCAACTGTATGCATCTTCTGTTATCTTCTTTGTGTGTATTGTTTATTTGTTTGATTGCTTTTTGAGGCGAGGGAGGTGACGTGTTGGGGAATAATATAGTTTTGTAAAGTAACAGTTTTGATAGTTTATTTTAATCTCTGCTACTACCTGTTGCTCATCTCCCCTCTGCATACTGGCAGCTCTTGACTCTATTACACATTTCATACCCCTTTCACACTGCAGCTCTTAACTGGTATATTGACAATTTTTTAGCCTTTTAAAGTGGTTAGAGCTGCAGTGTGAAAGCACCAGTCTGCATTTACCGGTTACAAATAACCGGTATTTGCAAACGGGTAAAAGGCAGAGCCCTACACGGTTCAGAGACGGTTTTTATGCAGTGTGAACGGCTCTGAACCGGTTTATGCGCATATGTAATGAGCGGCTCATTCATATGCACTGCACTCATTACATATGTGCATATGTAATGAACGGCTCATTACATATGCACTACGCTGTCTTATAGCTACTGTCTGTCCTGCTTTCACACTGCAAACCTTCTTGAGACCGGGTATTTATGTGCGGTGTGAAAGGGGTTTAAAACGGTAATATACCGTTTTAAATACCGTTTCAAAATACCAGGTCTCAAGCGTTTAGGCAATGTGCAAGCAGCATATGATGAAGCTGTGTAATGAGCCATGGAAGAAAATATTGATTACTTGTTCAAGCATGTAAACAAATGTTTAGCTTTAAAAACATGTATTTCACATGGAGTATTAGGAATGGTACATGTGTTGTCAGGTTAGTGAGCATCATAATATAGGGATGCGGTCATTTGGTCGAATGCATTATGGTCGAATGTCATTACATCGAATCCATTAGGTCGAATTGCTAAAAGGTCGACATTATTCTAGGTCGACATGGGAAAAGGTCGAAATGATTCTAGGTCGAAAGGTCATTAGTTCGACAGGTCATTAGGTCGACAAGGTCATTAGTTCGACATTGTCTAGGTCGACATTCACAAAGTCGACATGGGGTTTTTCACTGTTTTTTGAGCCGACATGTGCTGACAGGCGGTATTTCATGCCCTACCATCCACTAGGGTGTGGTGGGAGAATAAAATAGTGTGCCGAGCGTAGCGAGGCACCGTGCCCGATGCATCGCGAGCGCAGCGAGCGATGCGAGGGGATGCAGTGCACTTTAAACTGTGTCCATGTCGACTGTGTTGACATTCAGGTAAAAAAACAGTGAAAAACCCCATGTCGACTTTGTGAATGTCGACCTAGACAATGTCGAACTAATGACCTTGTCGACCTAATGACCTGTCGAACTAATGACCTTTCGACCTAGAATCGTTTTAACCTTTTCCCATGTCGACATAGAATCATGTCGACCTTTTAGCAATTCGACCTAATGGATTCGATGTAATGACATTCGACCATAATGCATTCGACCAAACGATCCCAACCCATAATATATGTATTAGAGATTTGAATATTAAAAAGTTACATTCATTTTTACAAATAATTTTGAAACAAAAAAGTAAAAATAATCTTTTTCTCACCAGACTGATATTGAGAAAGAAGCGTCCTCCCCTCTCCTCCCACTATCCATGATAACAGAAATAAAACACAAAACACAGAGAAAACACCCAAACACGGACACTCACCACCAGGGGCGGATCCAGGATAAAATGACAGGAGGGGGGGGCACCATGATAAAAGAGGGTTTAGGTGGGGGAGGGGCAGTGTTAGTGGTGTCAGTGTACATGCTAAGAGAGTGGCAGAGAGAGGGTGGGAATGGGATTAAAACTAGGCCCTGGCATTTAAAGTATGCAGGCCCACCATGGCGACAAAAGTGAAGGATGTAGTTGTGCGCACGCCGAAAGCGGTGTGGCCACTCAACCGGGGGCGTGTCCTTGAGTGTAGTGTACAACACCATATACAACTTCTACACATTATGCAACAAAATACTAGAGCCCATTATACTTGCCCCTTACACATGATGCCAAATGGAATGAGCCAAAATTCACATAATGCCACATGGATTAAGCCAAAATTCAAATAATGCCACACGGATCGAGCCAAAATTCATAAAATGCCATATGGATTGAGCCAAAATTCACATAATGCCACACGGATTGAGCCAAAATCCACATAATGCCACACGGATTGAGCCAAAATTCACATAATGCCACACGGATTGAGCCAAAATGTACATAATAACACATGGATTGAGCCAAAATTCACAAAATGCCAAATGGATTGAGCCAACATTCACATAATGCCACATGGATTGTGTCAAAATTCACATAATGCCACATGGATTGTGTCAAAATTCACATAATGCCACACGGATTGAGCCAAATTCATGAAATGCCATTCGGATTGAGCCAAAATTCACATAATGCCACATGGATTGATGTTAGGAAGGTATCAGTGGACCCGCTCCCTAACTCTATTGCCCTGGCCTAGCGTCCACGGATACATGCAGAACTAGGCTTCATCTGTACCCGTCCCGGCTGTAAGGGCGAGTTAGGCCCGCCAAGACCCCATTACAGGCAGGTCTTATGGTGGGACAACGTATCCGTGGAGACGGACCAGGAGCAAGAGGACAGACTAACTAAAACAAGGACAATAGCGGGCCACTGATCCCCCAACTGACAGGAGAGCCTAACGTGGTGACGGTACCTTGGGCAGTACAGATGTTATAATACACAAGGATGAAATGAGCAGTACAGGTGTGACAATACACAAGGATGTAATAAGAAAATGCGGGTGTAACCATACACAGGGATGGAGTAAGCAATATAGGTGTAACAATACACAGGGATGTAATACGCAATACGGGTGTAACAATACACAGGGATGTAATAAGCAATACTAAAAACGTCAATAATGAAATAGCGGGTGAATCCCCAATTTATCTGCGAGATGGAATACAGCAGAGAAATGGCGGGACACCGCAGCACTGACAGGTGGGACACGATCCCAGAATGGGAGTACAGGAGGGCTGGGATGACACCGCTGAGTACAGGAAGAAAGGACTGGCTGGGCAGCAGGAGTAAACACCAGGAACCGGGAACACTCTGGACACGCTGGACACAGAACCATAACAGGCATCTGACCAGCCGGCCCGATTAGTTTAAAAAGGGCAGTTAACCAATCAGTGGGGTGCCTGGCTAATCAGAGAGGCGGCACAGCTGAGCGCTGAACGTCTTCCTGCCCGCGGCAGCCTGGCGTCCCCCTCCGCCTAGGCAAACACTGCGCCAGGGGCGGAAGAGGCAGCACGCTGCATCCTGGGCGCTTAGCAACACCCGCCAGAAGTTCGGGCGTGATGTCGCTGTGACGTCCCGGCTGCTTAGCAACAGCAGGGACACATTGTCTAGAGGCCGCAGGGCGAAGGCGGAAGCCGCTCGTACGGCCTCTAACAGTACCCCCCTTGAGGAGGGGTCACCGAACCCTTGGACCCAGGCATCCCCGAGAACTGTTTGAAGAATGCAGCTTTTAACCTGGGAGCATGTAAAGACTACTCAGGCACCCAGGACCTCTCTTCATCCCCAAAGTCTTTCCAATGAACTAAAAACTTGAGCTGCCCCCGAACAAACTTGGAATCCAGAATACGCTCAACCAGAAATTCCTTGCGGCCCTGGACAATAATTGGTTTAGTGGTCTGGTCGGAAAAAGGCTGGGCAGCTATAGAGATAGGCTTTAAAAGAGAGCAATGGAAGACATTATTGACCCTTAATGACCTGGCTAGATGCAACCTGAAGGCTACAAGGTTGATTTGTTCGGTGATCAGGAATGGTCCAATGAATTTAGGTCCCAGTTTAGCACATCTCTGGCGAATTTTGATATGACGAGTGGATAACCACACCTTTTGGCCAACCCTAAAAAGACATGGGGTGACATTTAATGGAATGAGAGTTTTTCGCACTTTTTAAAATCACACCATATCGCTGCAAATCGCACTTTTTTCGCATTTTTTATGTGTTAATCGCATATTTAATGGGATGCGAATAAGCGGCTAAAAAGTGCGATATGGTGTGATTTGTGGCGAATTTAAGTAATTGAAATTACGCATTTTCAGTCATGAAAATGTGCATATTTCAACACTTGCGATTTCTGGTAAAAAAAAAAAAAAACACGTAAAAAAAAAACGGTGTGGGGTCCCCCCTCCTGAGCATATCCAGCCCCGGGCTCAAAGAGCCGGTCCTGGTTTCATAAAATCACGGGGCAAAACAAATAGAGTTCCCCTGGATTTTATAAAACAAGCACCAGGCTCAAGGGCCGGTCCTGGTTCCCAAAATACGGGGGACAAAATGAGTAGGGGTCCCCCGTATTTCAAGAACCAGCACCGGGCCCAACCAGCCAGCAGGGTAATGCCACAGCCGGGGGGAGACTTTTTATACAAGTCCCCTCCGGCCAAAGCATTCATCCCCCTGACTGGTCAGCATGGGCAGGGGTCCTGGGGGAGTGGGGACCCCCCCAAATAAGGGATCCCCCCCTCCAGAACTTACTTGCCCATGCTGAAGCCCGGGGCTGTCCTCGATGCCACTGGGTGGTGGGCATCGAGCTGATATTTTGTGTAAAAAATAGATGATAAACTATTGTCTTATACCGTGGAACTATGAGTCCCAGCAAGCCTCCCCCGCATGCTGGGACTTGGAGAACCACAAGTCCCAGCATGCAGGGCATTAAAGGGCCCGCTGGCACTTGTAGTTCCACAGTAAAAGAAATAGTTAAATAAACTCACACTGACACCCATTAAAAATAAAACTTTAATACATCCAAAGCCCATACATACTGATACTTACCTATCTTGAGCCCGTCGGTAGGTCCCAGGGTCCGGTTCCGGTGCCTTGGTTCCGGGGCTGGTCCGGGGCTCCAGGGCTGAAGAGTCCGGGGTCCTGGATCCGAAGAAATCCATGGGGGACCTGTGGAAGGAAATCCTACTCACCCAGGTCCTCTGGCGAAGATCCCCTCATCTACTCCGTCTTCTCCATCTCCGCCGTAGTCAGCCGCCGGTACCCATCAGACTTTGAGAGGCGCAGAGATGTTTCATCTTTGGCGCCTCTCATCCGAATGATTCTATTGGCCACATAGCGGGCAATCAGGAGCCGAGAAAGTCGTATAATGGGCAGACTGAGGCAAGTCTACGATGAAATCCATCGAGACATGGGACCATGGCCTCTCGGGGATGGATAAAGGAAGGAGCTGACCCACTGGCAACCGTCTGAAAGATTTATGCCGTACACAAATGATACAGGAGGAAACAAAGCGAGAAACATCTTGCTTCATGGTAGGCCACCATACAGCTCTGGACAAGTGCTCAAGAGTCTTGGTGATCCCTGGGTGTCCCAAGGTCCTACTGGAGTGGAAGTCCTTGAGAACTGATTCCCGCAGCTTCTCTTTGGGAGCTAATGGCTGCGAGGCCAGGACGCCTTGCAGAGACTCTTTGGGAGCTAATGGCTGCGAGGCCAGGACGCGAGTTGCCAAATCCTGAGTCCAACCTGCCATGATGACAGGCACTGGGACAATAGGCGTTTCTTGAACCCTGGTACTCTCTCCCAGCTGAAAACTACAAGAAAGTGCGTCAGCCTTGGTGTTCTTGGGGCCTGGTCGAAATATAATGACAAAATTGAATCGCGCGAAGAATCAGGCCCACCGAGCTTGCCGAGGATTGGTGTCTGGCAGACTCGATGTAGGCCACATTTTTATGGTCCGTAACCACAGTGACTACATGTTTAGCCCCTTCCAGCCAATGCCGTCACTCTTCTAAGGCCCATTTTATGGCCAGGAGTTCACGATTGCCTACATCGTAATTACTCTCAGCCGAGGAAAATTTACGAGAGAAGTAAGCGCATGGGTGAAGTTTCTGATCCTGACAGTCTTTCTGTGAAAGGACTGCCCCAGCTCCAACATCCGAAGCATCAACCTCCACTAAAAAAGGAACTCTGGGATCCGGAGGATGCAAGATAGGAGCCGAACAGAAGGCCTTCTTGAGTTTGTCAAAGGCCTCGATGGCCTGCGGGGACCATTCTTGGGGATCTGCCCCTTTCCGAGTCAATTCCACAATCTGTATTTCGTTCGTCCACCCACCTATTTTTAGTATGTTAACTCTTATGAGTAGGGTCCTCCTTCCTCACGTACTCACCCTACCTCATTACCTCACCTGTGCTCCTGTCCTGTTCTTCCCTTCCTCTACTTCATCTTCAGTCTCCTCGACAATTTTGACACCTACTTCTGAACTGATGCTGATTTTAGTTCTACCAGCTATACCCCTATTTATACTGTATTTTTCAACACACCCTGTACGTTACCTTGTAATTTGTTTTTTTTGTTTGCTATGTATGGCGCTGTGGACACTTTGCGGCGCCTTATAAATAAACGTACTACTACTACTACTAATGGGGGCGACGATATCCGAGAATGAACGGATAAACTTGCGATAATAATTAGAAAATCCCAAGAATCTTTGGACTGCCTTCAGACTAGAGGGACGGACCCATGAAAGAATGGCCTGGGCCTTGCAAGGATCCATAGAAAACCTTTGGGAGAAATGACTTAGCCGAGGATTGAGATCTGATTAACCTCGAACTCGCACTTTTCCAACTTGGCATATAACTGATTCTCACTGAGCTTTTAAAGGACCATCCAGACATGCTGTCGGCGCTCAGGAAAGACTCTTGGAAAAAAATTAAATATCATCCAAACACACCACTGCGAATATCCCAAGGAACGGCCGGAGGACCTCGTTGATTAGATCCTGAAAGACAGCGGGGGCATTGGCCAATCCAAACGGCATCACAAGGTATTCATAGTGACCGGTATGCGTGTTAAACGCCGTCTTCCACTCGTCACCCTGTCGTATTCTGATCAAATTGTATGCCCCCCTCAAGTCGATCTTGGAGAACACCATGGCTTCTCGGATCTGATCAAACAAGACCGAAATAAGGGGTAATGGATAAGAGTTTTTGATGGTGATCTTGTTCAATGCCCAAAAATCGATGCAAGGGCGCAGGGTTCCATCCTTCTTCTCCACAAAGAAAAAACCTGCTCCTACTGGATACTTGGAGTGACAAATAAAACCTCTTCTCAAGGTTTTCTTTAATATACTGGTCCATGGCCTGAGACTCAGGGACAGAAAGAGCGTACAACCGCCCCTTGGGAAGAGTAGCGTTAGGGACCAGATCTATGGTATAGTCAAATGGGTGATGAGGGGCAAAGAATCTGCTTCCCTCTTAGAAAAGACATCTAAAAAATCTCTGTAAGGAAGAGGTAAGGACGCGAGGATGGGTTGAGAGATCCGAAGAGGCAAAGACAAACAATTACTGGAACAGATGGACCCCCAATGAGTGATCTCCCCCGAAGCCCAATTGATACCGGGGTTATGTTTTTTTAACCAGGGCAATCCCAGGACTAGTGGGGCCAAAGGACAATGAAAAAGAAAAAATTAGATTTCTTCAGAATGCAATGCCCCCACGGACAACCTGAGCATAGGAGTGCGTGAGAAAATACTGCCTTTGGAAAGCGGGAGACCATCCAACCCACAAACAGACAAGGGACTGTTGAGTGGTATGGGAAGGATGTTTAACGTGTCAGCCAGGGTAATATCCATGAAGTTGCCGGCAGCGCCGCTATCCAAAAAGGCAGGAACTGCCATACTCCTATTGGCAAAAGAGACAATGGTCAGAGACCAAGGGAGATAAGCTGGATAGACCTAAGTGGATCTCCTTATCATCACTTAGTCCCTGTCTTTTACTGATTTCAGCGGGCAAACCAGGGCACGGTGACCCTGGCCTCCACAATAGAGACACAGGCCTTTTGGCCCTTCTGCGGTTCTTTTCGGAAGTTGACAGGCGTGTGGTCCCTACTTGAATGGGTTCTTCACCTGAATCTTCCAAATTATCCCCAGAAGGATAAGAGGACAGCCCCCCAGCATCTCTCTCTCTGGCGTTCTCGAAAGCACCAATCTACCCTGATGGCTAAGTGTATGAGGTCGTCAAGGGAGTCCAGGGTAGGATACTGGATCAGGGCGTCCTTAACCCGCTCCAACAGACCCAGTCGGAACTGGCTGCGCAACGCCGGGTCATTCCAGCCAGAATCAACGGCCCACCTTCTGAACTGGGTACAGTAAACCTCTGCGGAACCTCGGCCTTGCCGTAGGGAACGGAGGTTGGACTCGGCAGATGTGGCTCGATCTGGGTCATCATACAATAAGCCCATGGCTGAGAAAAAGGAACTGACTGAAGATAGAGCCTCGGCCCCTGCCGCCCAGGTCTGGGGGTCCCCCTGAAGAAGGGAAATAATAATACCCACACGATGAGACTCAACGCCAGAAGAAGCGGGCTAGAGTCGGAAATAGAGCTTACAAGCGACCCAGAAATGAACAAACTGAGACCGGTCTTCAGAAAAACGGTCCGGGAGATTTACCTTAGGCTCCGGGTTTCTAGATGCGGATAAGGTCCCGTGGACCCTGTACCTGTCCCGGCTGTAAGGGCGAGTTAGGCCTGCCCAGACTCTGTTACAGGCAGGTCTTATGGTGGGACAACGTATCCGTGGAGATGGACCAGGAGCAAGAGGACAGACTAACTAAAACAAGGACAATAGCGGGCCACTGATCCCCCAACTGACAGGAGAGCCTAACGTGGCCCCCGGAGGTGATGGTACCTTGGGCAGTACAGATGTTATAATACACAAGGATGAAACGAGCAGTACAGGTGTGACAATACACAAGGATGTAATAAGAAAATGCGGGTGTAACCATACACAGGGATGGAGTAAGCAATACAGGTGTAACAATACACAGGGATGTAATATGCAATACGGGTGTAACAATACACAGGGATTTATTAAGCAATACTGAAAATGCCAATAATGAAATAGCCGGTGAATCCCCAACTTATCTGTGAGATGGAATACAGCAGAGAAATGGCGGGACACCGCAGCACTGACAGGCAGGACACGATCCCAGAATGGGAGTACAGGAGGGCTGGGATGACACCGTTGAGTACAGGAAGCAAGGACTGGCTGGGCAGCAGGAGTAATCACCAGGAACCGGGAACACTCTGGACACGCTGGACATAGAACTATTACCGGCATCTGACCAGCCTGCCCGATTAGTTTAAAGCTAACCAATCAGTGGGGCACCTGGCTAATCAGAGAGACGGCGCAGCTGAGCACTGAACGTCTTCCTGCCCGCGGCCGCCTGGCGTCCCCTGCCGCCTAGGCAACCACTGCGGCAGGGGCGGAAGAGGTAGCACGCTGCGTCCTGGGCACTTAGGAACGCCCGCCGGAAGTTCGGGCGTGATGTCGCTGTGACGTTTCTTCTGCTTAGCAACAGCCGGGACGCATTGTATAGAGGCCGCAGGGTGAAGGCGGAAGCCGCTCATGCGGCCTCTAACAATTGAGCCAAAATTCACATAATGATACATGGATTGAGCCAAAATTCACATAACGCCACACGGATTGAGCCAAAATTCACATAACGCCACACGGATTGAGCCAAAATTCACATAATGCCACACGGATTGAGCCAAAATTCACATAATGCCACACAGATTAAGCCAAAATTCACAATACGCTTCATAAATAGGGACATTGTCCACCAAAGGCGCGCATTAAATATTTACACTATAATGTCCATTACACGTTAAGTTACACACCATTATGTCCATTATGTATTATGCCAAACACCATAATGTCTATTAAAAATTATGCTACATAAGTGCTGCTTATCTACATGCTCTTTTCCAAGGGTTCCATGCTCATTGCCAAGGGTTCCATGCTCATTGCCAGAGATTCCATGCTCGTTGCCATGTGGGATTAGATGCTCGCAACCAGGCAGAAGTGATAGCCACTGACAGTGGCAGAGCCTGGCTGTCTTCAGAGCACTACAGGTCCCGGCTATTTGAAATAATACCCCTTTCACACCAGAAAATGCATTCCCAGCATGGCCCCTTTTACACCAGCCTAGTCCCTGCATTTTCTGGTGTGAGGGGGAGAAAAAAACAACCCCTCCCCCCTTTAACCTGTTATCTCATTTAACCGGCTATATCTTCGTAACCAACTGACCCATTTACATGAGACAAGTATCATATTGAAGAACTTTTGAGTGGGCTTTGAATGATTTTGGTCCAGTGAAACTGGAACGTTTGGTTCCAGAGTAATCTGCCCTCAAAGAACATGAACAGCGATGAAATTACATTTCAAAATTAAAAAAATCGGTTTACATGCAATATCTCTGGAAGCGATTAACCGATATGGACCAGCCTGGTATCATATTGAAGGCCCAGCGATTTGGAATTGAATGAGATCAACCACAAGCTTCTGTGATGCCAGGGGGGGGAACTGGCAGCTACGCGCTTGCTGATGGTATTCAGCGCTGATCCACAGATCAAATTTTAAATAATTAAATAGACATGCGTATATATTACAGGGGGGGGGGGGGGGGCGCAGTAGGCATATTTTTGGCCTAGGGTGTCAAAAACTCTTGCACCAGCCCTGTTGCCAGGCAATATCTCCCGGGGGGATAGAGACATGGTGCTGGGCTCGTTGGAAAGCCCTGGTACTCAGCTACAAAATTAAATGACAGGGGGGGGCACGTGCCCGGGTGCCCCCTCCCTGAATCCGCCACTGCAGACAGTGCATATCTTACATAAAACTTTACGGGCCAAATGTAATAGGGTGAGAGTTTCAGAAAGTGAGAGATTTTGGGAGAGTTTTCCCATGTTTTTGAAAGCAGCAATGAATTACATGGCAAAATCAACCTGGTTTTGCAGTGTAATTGATTGCTGCTTTCAAAAACATGGGAAAACTCTCCCAAAATCTCTCACTTTCTGAAATTCTCACCCTATTACATTTGGCCCCACATATATGTGCTGAATTCACCCTGCAGTCTTTGTGTGGTACTGCAGCTTTCCCCTGGCAATTTGCTATGTTGTGACAGCACTTTATTGCATATTTTTACACTTGCACTTTATTGCACTATTAACACTGTATACTTTTAGTATTACTATAATACTACATTATTATTATTATTATTATTATTATACATTTTTTCCCCACATTTTTAACCCTAAAAAGAAGCGATGCAAGCACAAAGAAAATAAGGGCCAGATGTACCAAGCATCGAAAAGTGATAAAATGGAGAGTGATAAACAGCTGACTGCTGATCATTCTTCACTTTATCACTTTTTGAAGCTTGATACATCTGGCCCTAAGTCCCCTAATAAAAAACAAAGACAGACAAGCTGTTCATTTTTATCATCCTGGTACACATGCATTTTGTTACCCTCCTCCATTGTAAACACTTGAATGTAATTTCTTGAATGCAGCACTAGATGGTGCTGTCTGCTCATCTATGGGCCTGATTCACACTTGTACGTTATGCCAATTTTTTCACAATTGAGCGGATATTGGTAAACTGCACATGTCACTTCCCCAATGCACATCAATTACACCCCAGTGGGCATTCATTAGTACAGTAATTGGGAGTGGCAGCAAAAACATAAGCGTATCAGATCTTTTTTTTTGGACCAAGTATCAAGGTATTTATCAGTCGCCAACTGTGACCCTTTACACAGGAATCGAGTTTATAGACACTCAACTTTTTCTTTCTGAGAGATGTTGTGACAGCCTGTGTCAGTGTCTACCCTAAATAAATAGTAGCCCACTCCTAGAATAATACAGCCCAAGATGGAAGTTCCAGACAAAACTGTAAAGTGCCATCATTAGAAACAATCAGCATTGTAATTGAGCAGGTTTATTATTGTGCAGCCAATGAGTAGTGTGTCACGCTGCAGTGCTACAGGTGGTATGTTTGAGTCCTGGGTTTGTCAGCATCCTGAAATGTTATAAGGGGCAGTGTGACTGGGTGGCAAACAGCACTCAAGTTGGTTTCATGAATGTTAAATATGTACTAGTAAAGGAACAGGATGGGTGAAGAAGACAGGGGAGATCAAGAGATGTCAGGCTGTGCCCAATACTCAAATCTCTTTCTGGCACAGGGCACCAAAAAGTCCACTTACAGCTCTGTTTTACAGAATTTGCTGGAGTTCCATAACACCTTCTAAAGCTCTTCATCAGGAATTATCTTCAATTAGAAGCCAATTACAGAAATTGTTAATGGTCTGATGACGGATTGCACTTAATAGAAGTTACACTGTTAGCATGTAATTTGAGAAATAGAAATAAACTCAAAATAGTATTAAGCATATCATGTAAGATAGTATTGTTCATTGTAGAACCCTGCTCCTAATCAGTAAGGGCAAATTAACCTTTTTAAGGACAACATATTTTATACAATATAGCTTTACAGCCCTTCAAATGTTAAAATATGACTGATCAGGTGCAGGGTGCTAAAATGAACACTAGGTAGGATGTGCAGTATATGTCCATGGGTCGGAGGAAGGGTGGTAATGGTGTGGCGGGTAGTGTATGTCCATGGGTGGCCTGTAGAGTGTGTTTTGGTTACCAGGAAGTAGGATGACTTATGGGTATATTTCAGTGGTAGGGATGGTGATTGGGAGAACTAGTAGTGGAAAATTAGGTGAAAAACAGGAATTAGAAAGAGTGAGATATGTGTAGAGAGATTGACACAGAGAGAAAGAAGCGGGGGAGGCATGGCATGAGACGTAGGAGCAGGGCCGGCTCTACCATTAGGCAGCTGCCTAGGGCGACAGGATCTGGGTGGGGGGGGGGGGGGGGGGCACCAAGTCTGCCTATAAAAAAAATCATAGCTGTCTATGAGGAATGTGTTACTTCTAAGACTTCGCAATACTTCCCTACTTTACTGCCCCCTCCTCCTTGTACTCTGTTGTGGGTGTCAAAGGGAGGCCTCCAGGGAAAGCAGGGGACTTGTCCATCTTCCTGGGAGGGGCTGGGAGGACCAACAGATTTTTGGGAGCCTCCTTGCCATTCCGGAAAATTAGGCAATTATGCCTTAAGAGATATGGGGCCATATGCATTTAGTTTAAAAAGTCAGCTTCTAACTGTTACAGGCTGGTGGGTAGATGTATTAAGCCTGGTGAAGTGATAAAATGGATGCTAAAGCACCAGCCAATAACCTTCTAACTGCCATGTTACAAGCTGGGTTTGTAAAATGACAAATAGGAGCTGATTGGTTGGTTATCTATCACTCACCACATTATCTGAAGCTTGGTTACATCCATCGCACATGATCACAGAAGCAGTACCGTGCAATCGCCAGGTGATGGAACTCCTTTCCCCTAACACCTATACCCCCCCACCACCACCACCACCACCACCACCACCGGCACCACCTCATTAGGCAGAGCCTAGACCAATGCCAGGGAATTTGTGCCTTACCTCCCAATGACATCCATTGCGGTATTGTGCAATTGTCAGCCAAATATGCTGAGATATACATCCATTGCACATGATTACAGAAGTGACACTGTGCAATTGTCAGTAACATATATATCCCCCACCACCACCACCACCGGCACCAACTCATTAGGCAGAGCCTAGACCAGTGCCAGGGAATTTGTGCCCTACCTCCCATAAAGGGATAATGGTCATACAAGGAAGGGGTGTGGTCACACAATAGTAACTCCAATTGAAATGACAACACACAATAGCACAATCATATACACATTACACTGCATGCAGTGCCATTGATTCATATTATATCACACAGTAGTGCCCCTTATACACATAGTGTCCACAGTAGTGCTGCTTATATACATCTGTCTCTGTCACTCCAGCAGCTCACTGTCCATGTCCCTCAGCAGCTCTATGCCCTGTGTCCCTCCAGCAGCTTCCCCACCTCTCTATGTCCCTCCAGCCCCCTCTCACCCTGTCATCAGCAAACAAAAAGCCTGCTCCTCTTAGTGGCTCTTCTTCACTTCAGTGGCAGTGATTGCAAGACATCACATTCGGTGCCAGAAGAAGACAGGTGTTTCTGTTGGAACCACTGTTCAGGGCTGTGGTACAGGTGGAACTCAGTTCCCCCTACCGTTAGAGGTGGTGGAATTCAATTCCACCCCGTTCCCCCTCATTTTAACCCCTGAATGCACATGATTACAGAAGTGGTACTGTGCATTTGTCACTGATATATACTTGGAATTACACCCATTGCACATAAGTATATAAGCAGTACTGTGCAATTGTCACCGACATATACTGAGAATGACAGCCATTGTGGTACTGTGCAATTGTCAGCCAAATATGCTGACAATTACATCCATTTCACATGATTACAGAAGTGGCACTGTGCAATTGTCAGTGACATATATACTGAGAATTACATCCATTGCACTTGATTACAGAAGTTGCACTGTTTGATTACCAGGGAAGATACTCAGAATTACATCCATTGCACATGATTACAGAAGTGGTACTGTACAATTGTCAGTGACAAAAATTTGGGGAACAAAAGAGTATGGGTCCCCCGTATTTTTGCATCCAGCACCGGGGCTTTAATAAACATCAGGGTAATGCCACAGCTGGGGGACACTTTAGGGGAAATTTACTAAAGTACTAATGGCTACGAATGGCCGGATTCGTGGCCATTCATACCCGTATATGGCCGTAAATTCATATTTCAGAATTTACTAAGGCCAGCAAACGGAGATTCATATTCCAGAATACGAATGCCATCTAATTCGAATGGTGATTCCAAATTTACTAAATGGGCACTGGGATGATTTGTGGTGTAAAATAGATTAAACTATTGTGTTGTGTTGTACAACTACAAGTCCCAGCAAGCCTGCCCCGCATGAAGGGACTTGGACAACCACAAGTTCCAGCATGCGGGACATTAAAGGGTGTGTGTATGTTAGGGTTATAAACTACGGGGTGTGTGTGTGTGTGTGCGTGTGGTTAGGGTTATAGGCTGCGGGGTGTGTGTATGGTTAGGGTTATAGGCTACGGGGTGTGTGTATGGTTAGGGTTATAGGCTGCAGGATGTGTGTGCGTGTGGTTAGGGTTATAGGCTGCGGGGTGTGTGTATGGTTAGGGTTATAGGCTGCGGTGTGTGTGTGCGTGTGGTTAGGGTTATAGGCTGCAGGGTGTGTGTATGATTAGGGTTGTAGACTGCGGTGTGTGTGTGTATGGTTAGGGTTATAGGCTGCAGGGTGTGTGTATGGTTAGGGTTATAGGCTGCAGGGTGTGTGTATGGTTAGGGTTATAGACTGCGGGGTGTGTGTGTATGGTTAGGGTTATAGGCAGGGCAGCCGAGAGGTATGCCAGGCCCGGTAAAACATTTGGGGCGTGGGGGGGGGGGGGGCGATGAAAAAAAGCCATGCCCCCTCAGCAGCAACAGCACACACGTACAGTGTTGCTGTGAGAGATCCTCAAAATATCCATAACAAATGTCAGTGCCGCTCACAGCAACTGTTCATTTTTTGGGTGCAATATATAAATTAACTTCAATTCATTGACTTGGTTTTATTTATATTTATTTGTAATAAAAGATCAGTCGCTGTGAGCGATGCTGGCATTTTTAGCAGATATTTTGAGGCATTAATCATGTCGGAAAGACACACATTTGCTCCACTTAACAATTCTCAAATTTAAAAGTATTTTAGGAGTAAGCCATAACAAAAGGGATTGTGTCCACTTGTCAACATAACATGCTAAAGTGTGACTAGAAAGGTTTTTAGCTTTATATAGCCTGTAGGTGTGAGAGGAAGAAACAGGTTCAGCTCTGACAATACCATGATAACTGAGGGGCTCCCGGCAACCACAACAGCTGCTGTCCATGTCCAGCATTCAGCAACAGCTGAGGCTGCAGAGCATTGTTACAGCAAGTGCTGATTACAGGAGGACAATGCTATTGGAAATTGCACTTTGGCGGGGTAGCGGGTGGCGTTTAGCCATTCATTAAGCAGCGAAAGAACACTGCTTAGCAAGCGATCCTGAATCAGGCCCTTACTTATCACGTTTTCCTTTCACTAAAACTACTAAAATGGTAATGTTTTAGCCACTATGGGATAGGATTAGTGAAACCATAGTGGCGCTTCTGGTGGTTTGACTAATCATATACCATAGTGCGTGCCTAAACCTAACCACCTCTCTTGTAGTTTAATTCTAATCCTCCACAGAGTAGATTACCCCAAACTTTATACTTATAGCCTAATGCTACCCCTCCTTATGTTTAATGTCCCCTCCCATAGACTAAAACCAACCATCCCACTAGTACCTAACCCCTAAACCTCCCCATAACCCACTTCATTAAAAAAAATATACATCAAATCCTGAGGTATTTCTTCTTTAATTTATATAATTTCACTTATACTAATGCAGATATCGAAAACTAACATGAATGTTAGTTGAATGTTAGATGTTTGGATAATAAAGACCGATAGATCGATACAGAGGCGGAAATACCATTTGTGCAGCAGGTGCAGTGCACACGGGTGTCACAAATCCACGTGCGCAACCCCCTTTGTGGATGCGCCCCTTACCATCACGCTGGTGCGCACTGCCTGTGTCATCTCTGGCTATGGCGCGTGGCATGATGTCCCTTGTGCCCCCTGCATCCCCCGGGTCCTTGGCGGCATCCCTGGTCAGTTCCCTGCCGGGCCCATGCTGCATGGGCGCCGCCATGACACCTGGGGTCAGCTAACAGTATGGGCCAATCGCGCTGTCTGCTGGCCTGAACCTTGACCTGATTACATGTGTCAGGTCAAGGTTCAGGCCAGCAGACAGCATGTTACAGCCCTCAGAGACTATTACCATCTCAAGTCCTGACGGTCAACAGTACCGTCAACACCTGAGTCGATGGTTCACTACTATAATCTTCAGTGATCATTATCATCAGTATCCTGACTGTCGACACCCTACATCGATTACCAGCTATCGTGTGCACCAGAGACTTTTACCATTCCTGTCCTGGCTGTCGACATCTCCAGGCCATTGGCACTACTACCGGCTCCCAGGCCATCTCCAAGTTTCTCCGGCTCCCAGGCTGTTGACACTACTACCAGCTCCCAGGCCGTCTCCAAGTATCTCCAACTCCCAGGCCGTTGATACTTCTACCGACTCCCAGGTCGTCTCCAAGTATCTCCGGCTCCCAGGCTGTTGACCCTTCTACCGATTCCCAGGTCATCTCCAAGTATTTATGGCTCCCAGGCCATCGACACATCTACCAACTCCTAGGTCATCTCCAAGTATCTCCAGCTTCCAAGCCGTCAACAATCTCTAATGGCTTCAAGGCAACCAACTGTCATCACCAGCTACCTGAGCATATATACTTATCTCCGGCTCCCAGGCCACAAGCTCAGGTCATCTCAAGACTCCAGAAAATGAATTCCTGCTCCCTCTGTACCAGTCAGCTTGTACTAGAGGACAATGGGCAGGGGACTGCGACCTGCTTGTTGGGCGCAGCTAAGCCCAAAGCCCCTAGCGGGGTTCCCTGGAGAAAACCACCGGCGAGTTAGACTCCGCATCCCTGTTCCTGGACTCCGCCAACACTCTGGTCCGGCTGTTCTCTGGTTTTCCACTGTATGATCTCACCATACATCAAACCTTTATACTTCTGGTTCCCAGCGCCCTCCATTGGCCCACCACAGTCAGCGGGGAACACAACAAACCCTGGTGCTGACAAGGGGCCCCTGAGGACTAAAGGCCCCCATACAAAGGTCTGGCTTGTCTGAGAGACAAGTTGGACCTGTTTTCCCTTCAGCGCCCTCAGCAGCTCCCCGGGAGAGCTCCTTCCAACTTGGCACTTGATTTGACATTTTGCATGCAATTTATCAAACTCCTGGGGAGCTGCCAGGGAAGTTCAAGGGAAATCGGATGCGATACATTGCGGGTGCTAAAAAGCACCCTCATTGTGCCAGTGATGGTCCGATTCCAATTGATCTTATGCGCTGCACATAAGATCAATAGGATCCGATCCGATGGGCACGGGAACGCCAATCAGATCCGATCACATGTCAAACACCTCTGATTTGGGCTGATTTCACCTGATATATCGGCCCAAATCAGACCCATGCCAAATTAAAAAAAAACACGGTACTCTTTACCTAGAACGGCGCCCACGATTGAAATCGCGGGCATCGCGGGTAAAATCGCGGTAATCGCGGGCATCGCGGGTAAATCGCGGGTACATCAAAATCGGGTACCCGCGATTACCGCGATTTTCCCATAGGGAACAATGTTAAAAAGGCAGATTGACCGCGATTTTAGCGTTAAATGCCTCAATGCCCGCGATTTTTACATAGGAAACAATGTTAAATGGGCCACAGAGCCCTAATAGTCCCCCTGAAGTCTTAAATGGCCCCCAAAATTTTTAACGCCACCCCACGATCAACGCGAACCCGAAGCGTGGCGAGCGCAGCGAGCCCGCGAGGGGCGGCGGTACGCGTCCTACGACCTTTTCATGCCCTACTATCCACGTCGGCGTGGAGTTGAGAATAGAATAGTGTGGCGAGCGCAGCGAGCCACCGAGCCCGAAGCGTGGCGAGCGCAGCGAGCCCCGCGAGGGGACGCGGATACCTTCACAGTTATACGCGTCCCCTCGCGGGCTTCACAGGTGTCCGCGTGGCCACGGACACCTGTGAAGCCCGCGAGGGGACGCGTTTACCTGTGAAGGTATCCGCGTCCCCTCGCGGGGCTCGCTGCGCTCGCCACGCTTCGGGCTCGGTGGCTCGCTGCGCTCGCCACACTATTCTATTCTCAACTCCACGCCGACGTGGATAGTAGGGCATGAAAAGGTCGGAGGACGCGTACCGCCGCCCCTCGCGGGCTCGCTGCGCTCGCCACGCTTCGGGTTGGCGTGGATGGTGTGGTGGCGTAAAAAATTTTGGGGGACATTTAAGGGTTAATGGGCTCTGTGGCCCATTTAACATTGATTTCTCTGGCCAAATCGGTTGGATTGAGGCATTTAACACTAAAATCGGGTCCATCGCGGCTTTTAACATTGCTTCCTATGGGAAATCGGGAGCATCGCGTCGCGGGCATCGCGGGTACATTTATGGCCGGCCGCGACGCGACCGACGCGATTTTTCAGGTTTAACATGGTTTTCAATGGGAAAATCGCGGGCATCGCGTCGGTCGCGTCGCGGGCAGGCATAAATGTACCCGCGATGCCCGCGACGGGCGCCGTTCTAGGTAAATAGTACCAAAAACACCCTCCAAGATTTTTTTCAACCCGGCACTGAAGGGGTTAAGGCGAGTGAGTTTACTATGGTCAGTGCTGGGTTCTCTGTCTAGGATAGATGTGTGGTCAGGAATCGGGTCAATCTGTGTATTGTCTCCGGGGTTCCCGCTAACGCCTGTAGGATTAATGGTGCTGTTTCCTCCACTCATGTCAGGTGGGGCAGATGAAGTTTGATATCCCAGTGGATTGCTGGTTGGGCAAAAGCATGAGGAGACACTGATGACGCTGCTTACGGAAAAGGAAGAGCCACAACATGGTAATGGGAGACTTTTTTCACCATTGGGGGACCTCTTCCGCCATTACCAATATTATTTTCAAGTACCCGCAACCAGTCTGCAGTCTACCCTCAGGTTGGGAACCACAGCACTATACTGTATCATAAACAAAGCACACTCTCACAGGTCGTTAACTACCCATGTGTCATCTGAACATGCAGTCAAGTTTGAAAATATTGTCAATGACTTAATCTTCAATCGAGGATGGGCGTACCGGCATACTGGGGCTTGCAGTTTCCCGCCAAAAGGCCGGCACTGTCCCGCGGTGGGGGGGGGGGGGTTGGGAGTCCCCCCTGTCAGTTGCTGAGCAGCGCTAAATAGACGCCAGAGGCTAAATGTTCAGCGGCATAGACCCTGCTACTCAGTGAGGACTTTAGTTAGGCCCAATCTACCAAACTCTAAAAAAAGTTTTGTTTTCCAGAGCTGGTCCCCAAAAGCTGACAAGATCTTCAGGTGGCATTAGCAATTCTAACTCTATGGAGGAAGCATTATCATGCCCATGCAGGGTCAAAACCCATTCATAAAGTCATAGTGACTGCTGTTACCTTACCGCCATTCTATAATGTGTCCTTCATCCTGGAGACCCTCATTTTGTAGGACATGGACAAGACCCCCGGAACGCCAGACCGGACATCAAACTCTGCATTCCAGAATTTGTAGTGTCCGGTCCAGGGGGTTCCCCGTGTAGTCCGGACCATTCTGGTTTTATTTACACTCCCAGACCATGCAAGGAGGCTGTATTCTCCCCCTTCTCCCCTCCCTGGTGACAGGTGTCAGAGCAGCCCCACCGGATGGGACACTACAAGCTCCAGAATGACATGTATAGATGAATGTAGCCTATCCGGTCCGGCGTTCCGGGTCCTGTCCAGTCTGTTTTTTACCTATACCCCTATTTTGCTGTATTACACCATGTTGATATTATGAGTATATGAAAATACGGTACTCTTTACCTAGCACGGCGCCCACGATCTTGATCGTGGGCATCGTGAGGTAAAAAATCGTGTCGGTCGCGTCGTATGCGGGCTAAAGATGCCCGCACGCGACGTGATGTCCACGATTTCCCATTGAAAACCATGTTAAACATGGACATCGTGTCGGTCGCGTCGCGGCCGGCCATAAATGTGCACACGATGGCCGCGACGCGATGCCCACGATTTGCCATAGGAATCAATGTTAAAAGTCCCGATGGACACGATTTTCATGTTAAATGGCTGAATGGACCCGATTTGACCATAGGAAACAATGTTAAATGGGCCTTAGAGCCCAAATACTTACCCTGAACTCTGAAATGGCCCCCCCAATTGTTTACGCCACCCCACGATCAACGTGAACCCGAAGCGTGGCGAGCGCAGCGAGCCCGCGAGGGGCGGCGGTACGCGTCCTCCGACCTTTTCATACCCCCACTATCCACGTCGGCGTGGAGTTGAGAATAGAATAGTGTGGCAAGCGTAGCGAGCCACCGAGCCCGAAGCGTGGCGAGCGCAGGGAGCCCCGCGAGGGGACGCGGATACCTTCACAGCTATACGCGTCCCCTCGCGGGCTTCACAGGTGTCCGTGGCGACGCGGACACCTGTGAAGCTCGCGAGGGGACGCGTTTACCTGTGAAGGTATCCGCGTGCGCTCGCCGCGCTTCGGGCTCGGTGGCTCGCTACGCTCGCCACACTATTCTATTCTCAACTCCACGCCGACGTGGATAGTGGGGGTATGAAAAGGTCGGAGGACGCGTACCGCCGCCCCTCGCGGGCTCGCTGCGCTCGCCACGCTTCGGGTTGACGTTGATCGTGGGGTGGCGTAAACAATTGGGGGGGCCATTTCAGAGTTCAGGGTAAGTATTTGGGCTCTAAGGCCCATTTAACATTGTTTGCTATGGTAAAATCGGGTCCATTCAGCCATTTAACATGAAAATCGTGTCCATCGGGCCTTTTAACATAGATTCCTATGGCAAATCGTGGGCATCGCGTCGCGGCCATCGTGTGCACATTTATGGCCGGCCGCGACGCGACCGACGCGATTTCCATGTTTAACATGGGTTTCAATGGGAAACCGCGATGGGCGCCGTGCTAGGTAAAGAGTACCGAAAATACTCCTATATGTTATATGTCAGAAGACACTGAGCAATTATTCCCATTTATCTAATAATAAAAAAAAAAAAACTGAATCCGCAAGTAAAAATAAAAAGAACTGTCCGTTAGTAAAACACTGCTGACACAAAAATAAAAAATTTGGCCTTCTGCCATCAGCGTGACATCAGCAGCGATTGTTATAAGAAGTGCTCTCAGCCATCTGCTGTTGCATTGTTACTTTAAATAAGATCACACATGGGATGTAGCTGCATTGAGTTTCTGTAACCTTCAGATCTTCTTTTGTCTCACATATCATCAACCCGCTCAACTATGTGTCTAGATTGGAGACAAAGTAAAGGCTTGGATGAGGATGGGGCTACCCTACCTCACACTGCCAAAAGTGGTCATGAGTTTATTTATAACTAATTCGGGGGGATATTTATTGTCTGGCTGGACAGAGATCTATGATCTGGTCCTGGAGGTTCACTGGCAGTAACATCCCCCCTAGCAGCACAACAATGGTAAGTAAACGCTGTACCATCAGTACTCACAGGCAAAGAACGGGAGAGGACATCAGGGACCATGGGGTACACAGCTGTGGGTGCATAATAAAATAACAATTATAAAGATTGGATCTATACATAAGCTGCAAGTTTTGACTATTATCTATACTTATATTTTGGGGTAAGTTTAAGGGGTTTTAGTGCCCAAATAGTCTCTACCCGCTTTCTTTTTCATATCAGTTCCACCTGGGGACAGGATCGGACAGAGGTACTCCCTGTATGCCTGTTGCATCATGGGATTCCACCATTTCACTTTTTTTGCATAATAAGATCTCCTGACAGCGATGGCTGTGACAATGTAACAATAAGTATATGTCTAGCCGTTTTAGAGCATCATCAGCCATATTAGGATGGTTACATTTCTAATTAGCGATCGAAAGCAATACTGTATTTACATAATAGGTGGACTCTGATCACTGTGTACCAACCAGCAGTATAGTGTAAGTGGATGTTACTCATCAGCCTATGGTCTTTCAACCATATGCAGCTTTTTCCTACCTTGTGTCCTTCTTAATAAGACATACCCTGTCCTGCAATGGACTTTGTCATTAAATATTGTTGTTTCACCATATTTAATAAACCCATAACTTTCTATATATGACAGCACATCTCCTGTACTTATCTTATATTACTGATACAGCTCTTATGAATAAGGTGTGGGTGGTGTGACAAAGGTTTTTGGACTAATGAGGAACCGTACAATGTTCTCCATTATTTGCCACGGTACATGATGCTGAGTGTTCTGGTTCCCCATATTGTTTTTATACTGTACATACATTCATTACAGATGTAGCACAATTTACAGTACATGGGTTTAGTGGATTTCTGATAAAAAGAGTAATTTACACAACTGTGTGGTTGGTGTTATTATCTGAATACATATTATTTCTATTCGTTCACCCATTTCTTTTTTTTTTTTTATAATTCAATCTTTATTAAGGGCTGTATTAGTATACGTTTGTTTCTTAGTTGCAAGAACCTGTAATTCTTTGTTTAGTTCTTAAATATTGTTTCAAAATTCAAGAAAAACTTACTTTATTATGCCCCTGGATGCCATTTTAAAAAGTGTTTGAGATACTCCACTCATCCACAGACCAAATGAATATTACCACATAAGTTACATACATAGTGTACAGTATGGTCTGATTGTCACCCAATGCAAATTAAGTGTAGAAACTGTTGTATTTCTTATTGATGTTAATGTATTAGAGCAGTAGTAAGCATCCTGTAAATTGGAATCCCAAGTTAGGACCCAGAATCTGGGATAGGGTGCCCTGGTTGTTGTATGACATGTGTGTGTGTGTGTGTGTGTGTGTGGGGGGGGGGGGGGGGGGACGGACGACTTAAGTACGAGGACATTCAAAACCTATTTTGCATGATGCTCATCGTGGGACTAATAATTGATTTTGGAGGTATTCAATCTCCCGCCGCTATTCCCAGAGGGGGGAATAGCGTCAGGGGCCCTATTCAATGCTGTCTTTCCCAACAGCTTTGAACAGTGATCTTGGCAGAACGGACTCGACTTTAATAGCAGTCGGGCACGGTCTGCCGAGAACGGTCGTGGATTGACGAGCTCCCAGCCATAGCTCGCAGCCACGCTGTATCTAGCAGCCATGCCCCCATTTCGGCATCCGGCTGGCAGGACATTCTTCGTCGAGTGCAACGAGAACGGGACAAAGTCATGGCTGTCGGGCCTACTCAACAGTCGTGACCCAGGATTGAATATCCTCCTTGGTCTTAGATATTTAGCCAGGGGAACACAATGTGCAGGGCAGCTTGTAGTGAAGTAATTGAGTCTACTGTACAAAGCAGGCATGTCCGGACCCTTAGCGGGGTGGGCCGCAGCAGCTGCATGATATCATATGCAGCTGCTGCAACCCAAAACATGGTGGCCTGGCACATGCCTCCACAGCTAGGCTGCTCAGGGCAGGGGCTACCCTAATGGTGCCCACACATGGTGTGATGGTTGGATGGGTTTTGAACTTTTGGGTTTAAAACACATTAAATGCAGTCCACATTGCATATCGCAAGTCAAAAATGTATGTGCATGAAGTACTTTTTGTACTCCATCTCATCGCATCTAGTTAAATTGCACAGTTTTAGCATATTGCATGCAGTTTAACTAGATGCGATGTTATCTTGTACAAAATGCATGAAGCACAAAAAGGGACCTGGCATATGGGGCAGCCTTGTTCTGTGCTGGGCACCCCCCCCCCCCAACACACGCGGTAGTGTCAGCAGTTGCAGTTTTGCAAGTCTTCGTGAAACTCATAGATGTGCGCACATTGGGGTAAATTTACTAAGATGTGTATTATACTTTACATGTGATGTTGCTATGGGCAACCAATCAGAATTTACTTCTTAGTTATTTAGCACCCTCTAAAAGATAGTAGACAGGATCTGATTGTTGCCCATGGCAACATCACATGTGATAGTAGAATACACATCTTAGTAAATTTACCCCATTGAGTGTTATGGGTGCACAGGCACACCCTAATGCTGTGCACCCCATCCTGCCGCTAGCAATACTAGCAATACATTTTACCAAACACTTTTCCATTTTAGAACTGTATTCTATTAAAAGAAGCGCCCATCAATCAATTATGTGTGTTTTGCTTTGTTAATTGTGCTAGACCATCGTCATATCACTACATACCTGCGTCATCCATATGTTTTTGAATTTATTTGATTGTACTGTTAAACAGAATTATTAGAAGATTAAAACTGAAATAGGCAGGAGATAATGGCGTGGCTGAGAGATGTTTTATATTGTACTGAGTGCCAATAGACGATGGTAGACACGCCCAATAGGTGGTGTTAGACACACCCCTTCGACGCTGCGCCACCTAATAAAATGTGGTGAAACTACAACTGATACTGAATTAGGCCCACTGTCATCTTTTATATTCAGAAGCATGAAAGACATCTGTGGCTCATTTACTAATTTAGTAGTTAAATATAAAACAATATGGTGTACATTTGGTAATCATCAGTTAAGGTCAAGGGCGTATCTACCATAGGTGCAAGGGGTGCAGCTGCAATGGGGCCCAGAGCTGAAAGGGACCCATCTTTACTGCCTAAGTAATATGTTTTACATACATTTGCTATGAGGCCTACGAATATCTAGTAACGCCCCTGGTTAAGGTTCTAAACCAAAACCAACTAACTGGGTTTAGCTGCCTGAAAAGAACCATCATCATCTATTGGGTTTCAGCTTCAAATAAAACCTGACATCAGTATCATTCCCCTTTCACATTGCCAAAATAACCCAGGTCAGACCAGCAGGGCCGCCGACAGGGGTACTTGAGTCCCGGGCCCTGTCGCTCTGACAGAGGGTAGGGGCCCGGGCAACTAGGGAGAGTTGCCCGGGCTCTGTCTCTGTCTGGCTTGAGCCCCCATGCCTCGCCCGCCCGCTGCCCGGCTCTGAGGTGATTAGCCCGGCGGCACATTGTGACTGCGCACTCACTGCGCAGTCACATCATGCATCCTACAGTCGCCGGGGCTTGGCCGCAAAACGTGACTGGCAACCCAAGAGCAGCGCAGCAGCACATTCACGAGACTGCTGCATGCTGCGTGTCCCAGTGTCGGTAATATTGAGAGAGAGGAGCTGCCAGACCCGGTCCCCAGTCTTAAGGACAGGTACCAAAAGTTAACTAAAAGAGCCCGGGGGGCGCGCGGGGGGGGGGGGGGGGCATATGCGTGCCCAGTGTGTGCATGTGAAAATACTCTATTTATGTATGCGAAATGTGTGTCTGGGGGGCAGCACAGGTGGCAGCGGTAACTGAAGGGGGGGGGGGGGAGCCCGGACTAGAAATCCGTCCCGGGCCCCGTAATTTCTAGTGGCAGCCCTGCAGACCAGGATTGTGCAGGGTTGACCTGGGTCGACATGTGGGGTGAAATGTAGTAAGATGCAATTTTTTTAGCCAACAAAAAAAATTGCACCTTATCGCACATTTCTCAGGCAAAATTTGCAAATGTAATAGGATGTGATTTTTTAGATTTTTTTTTGTTTTCATTATTTACTTGTAAACACTGTTTTGGACAGAACCATGCATATATCTCACTGCTCTGTGCATGGTTCTGTTGTACTCACTGGCCTGGACAAGGTCTATTTTGTTTACAATTTTTTGTAATGTTTACCAAAAATCACATCCTATTAGATTTACGACTTTTGATGTTTTCTCTGGATGCGATTTGTAATATGCGATTTTTAGAAATGTCAAAACGTGACATTTTTACTGCGAAATGTGTGATATTTACAGCAAAACACACCGGTCAGACCCGGGTTTCCTATGCGAAAGGGGTATCAGGTGGTTTCTACAGATGTAAATGCCTTTGGTTTTGTACATTGTACAGATTACTATGACCTGTTTCAGAATTCATTAGGTTAAAGGCTTCATTTTTTTTCTTCTTCTTAAATGTGTGGGGTTCCCCACCCAAATCAATAACTAGCCTTGGACCTACCGACTAGGAGCAGATACAGCATGGGGTCTGCCTGCTGTAACCGCAACCAGACCCAAATTGGTCAGCTCAGCCTTTTAATTCTTGGGATACACCCCAAAATTTACTCTTAAGTACCTTGTCCAAAATCACCTGGCTATTCCCTGGCTATTCCCTGCACCACTGACGGTGATATATGTGAGGTTAATGTGTAAAGAACAGATCATAATATTGGGCCTTATTTTGGTTCATTCTTTCTGACAAAATCCTTCTTAGATGGGCAAAACCATGTGCACTGCAGGTGGGGCAGATGTAACATGTGCAGAGAGAATTAGATTTGGGTGGGGTTTTACAGTACTTCAAAGTGAGATCTATATTGCAGTGTAAAAATAAAGCAGCCAGTATTTTCCCTGCACAGAAACAAAATTACTCACCCAAATCTAATTCTCTCTGCACATGTTACATCTGCCCCCCCTGCAGTGCATATGGTTTTGCCCATCTAAGAAGGATTTTGTCAGAAAGAATGAACCAAAATAAGGCCCATTGTTCTTTACAGGCAGACTACAAGTGCCAGCAGGACTGGACATTAAGGGCCTGCTGACACCTTTAGTCCACTTAAAAAAAAAAGCCATGAAAGGAACCACAACACATGTACACCAAAGGCTTTAACCCACAGCGATTTGCAGGCACCTGCTTAGCAATTTGACTAGATGTTGACTGCATGCACTGACATAGTTATCAGGAGATGCAGGACTGCGCATTGTAATCACTCGGGGTACACACACACAGATATCTGTGCTTACTCTTTTATATTCTTCCTGTATGCCTACTGGTTTCCAATTAGTTGGGCGGCTTGTATACTGTCTGTATTTATGTTTCCCCATGTATGGTTCTACAGAACCCTGTGGCCCCTTATAACTAAATATAATAATAATAATAATAATAATAATAAGAGGAAGAAGTATAATTGTAGATTCATATGTGGAAAGGGTCATCGGGTTGACTGTACGAGGGTCGACATATATTAGGGCAACCACTAAAGAACGACAGGGCTTAGGGTGACACATGAATTAGGTCGACATGGCTAAGGTTGACAGGGTCAGGTCGACACAAACGTTAGGTTGACAAAGGGAAGGTCGATAGTCAAAAGGTCGATATGGGTTTTTCACGCTTTTTTTGTCCTGAATTTCGATGTAAGTCGTCATAGACACCATATCAGGTTACCGCTGCATTCATCATGCTTCGGGCAGGGTGCCTCGCTGCACTCGGCGCACTGTTATATTCTCCCTCCACACCCTAGTGGATGGTAGAGTATGAAATACCGCCTATCGGCTCAAATAAAGTGAAAAACTGATGTCGACCTTTTGACTGGGGGGGGGGGGGGCAAGTGTCCCCCCGTCCTTTCTGACATCTTTTTAAAATTGTAGTGGCCAGCCTGGACACAGTATTGCCCCTGTGCTATGAGTGTCCTCATCTGAGAGTTTACACTCAGCCCGGCACAGAGAGAGAAGCTAGCAGCCACACAGGGCCCTTCACGGGGCGGGACACATACGAACAGTGTGGCTCTGCTCTTCCTGATGCTGAGTCCTGATGCTGATCCCTGCAGCCGGAACTCCAGTAAGCTGTGTCCTCCCATATAGTGACCGTGTATGGGCCTGACAGATTGTGCTGTTTGTGTGTGACTGCTACTGGTATCCTGCTGCTTCCAGCCTGCACCCAGATCTCCATCTTGGATCTCCATTAAATGTCTGCTCCCCTTTCTACCCCTAGATTCCTTCTGCCCACCCATCTGATGGAGGGTACCACTGAATAGTTCCCATGACAGGGCAACCTTATTGCAGGACAGCAGCTGGGAAATAGGCAATCACGAGTGTAGTGTGGGGTTACAGGGGTCATGGGTGGTATATCAGTGGGTAGTAGTAATTTCATGTGTGCCCCACTAGCCTACTGCACCCATTCCATTGTCCCCAACTAGAACCCCCATCCTGCCCAGTGCCCCCCATTCACAGTGTCCCTGACTATCTCACTGACACCCCCTCCCCCCCCCCCCCATCCCAGTGTCTCCCACCCTACCAGCCCAGGTTATCCCCCCTTCCTTACTCCAACCAGCTAACTGCCGTCTCAGCTGTCTAGTCACAGCGTCCACCCTAATTAAGTCCAGTGTACCCCAGTCTCCTGCCTAGTGACTTCCTTCCCATGTTATTGCCTCCTTCCGAGCCAGACCATTACCTACCTATATATCACCCACTGTTTTTCCCGGTCACCCCTTCCCTGGAGACAACATTCCCTTTGAGGCCACGGCCATTGTTACGATGCCACACCCACTTTTGCAGGAGCGCCGCCCAAACTCATGGTGCCCCCCCTGTAATTTTATTTCTGGATCCACCCCTGGTAAGGAGTTTTGTTCCCCCATAGAGTTTCACCTGCCAACTTGCACTGTTTTATAACTATTAACCTTTCTCATTCCAAGTCTCCAAAGAAAGCGAAGAAGCGATCAGAAGGGGCCAACTCCAACGTATTCTCCATGTTTGAGCAAACCCAGATTCAGGAGTTTAAGGAGGTGAGTTACACATTAGTATGTGTTACAAATTATATGAAGACTGCACTATTATTTTGTATTGGAATCCATGTATTGGAATTACATGTGATTCCATGTAACTTCTACAGTATTTGACATAATTTCCAGTATTTATTTAGCTTGTGTTTTATTATTTTGTAATTTCCTGCTTGGCTTGATTCCAAAAATCCTACACAGTAATGTAATCATTGGACTTGATTTATCAAACAATACACACACACACAAATCAGATTATATAATAATGGCTGATTTGGTTGGTTCAGATTTCATTCTTATGATCTTTAGTAACCCAGAAGTGCAACAGCAAATTGGGCCTTATTCTAGTTCACTCGTTCTGACAAAATCCTTCTTAGATGGACAAAACCATGTGCACTGCAGGTGGGGTAGATGTAAAATGTGCAGAGAGAATTAGATTTGGGTGGGGTTTTACTTCAAAGTGAGATCTATATTGCAGTGTAAGAATAAAGCAGCCAGTAATTACCCTGCACAGAAACAATATAACTCACCCAAATCTAATTCTCTCTGCAAATTTTACATCTGCCCCCCTGCAGTGCACATGGTTTTGTCCATCTAAGAAAGATTTTGTCAGAAAGAGTGAACTAGAATAAGGCCCATTGTGTCCTGTTGAAGAAAGAGCGCTTTATAAATACATTTTTATTATTAATAATAATAATAATAATAATAATAATAATAAAATAATTGCATTCCTTGACCAGAGTTGCATGTGGGGTAAAACTAAGTCTTCTGTATATTGGGCACTAGATCCAGCTCAGCAAAGATATATTCAAGACAAAAAAAAAATGATGCCAACTATAAAATGCTAACATAGCTTTTGTATTCTTCTTGATTAAGGCATTTACTATTATGGATCAAAATCGAGATGGTTTCATTGACAAAGAAGACCTCAGAGACACCTTTGCTGCTCTAGGTACTATGACTTTAGTACGCAAGGTTACGAGATAATATAAATCATACTAGAAGCTTATGCTATAACGGCACATCATTTATCACCGGCTTTAGAAATACCAACCTGCTTCCTGATGTGTTTTTAACTGAAATGTATCCCCATGGCTAAATCTAAGCATATATGTTTATTAACCCTTTGCGTGCCAAGTGAATTTGTCAAAACTGGTGTGAAAATTGGCAAGCACACATTTGTATTCGTCATAATGACATGTAATATTTACATTATATAGGAAATATCTTCTTTTTTTACACAATATTTTTTATTTGGATTTATATAACAAATGTGAGCGACGCTGGCATTTTTAGCCAATATTTTGTATATCTCTTACAGAGCTGTTGACACTAATATTTTGCGCATCTCCCACAGAGCACTCAAAGGGTTAAGCAAATAGAAAAAGAAATATGAAAGAAATATGAATGATTTATGTTCTACTGTATAAATGATTTGCTTTATTTTACGGTCATGTTAATGGGTAGGTATATAGTGTAGGAATCAGCAAGGCCACATTTGGATATCCTATAATATGCCAACTATAAGGAGGGAGTAGAACATTTTGGACTATCTGCACTATATACACATACTAGTTAAAAGCCTGTCAAAATGACGGCTAAAGTCTCTATCTGCTCCTACCGCCAACCTCTGTAACCTCTCTCTCTCTATATCCAGATAGTATGAAACAGATCATTTTGCTTTCACTTTCTGTCAAGGAGTAATTTGGTCTATCTAGTGGCCTCTATTGGCATTGGTGACAATTCAACTTAGAGGTGATGAGTATTTAGCCAGATAGATAGATAGATAGATAGATAGATAGATAGATAGATAGATAGATAGATAGATAGAGATCAGCAGAATCTCATACACACGGATCAATTCTATTTTCAATTAGATTGCAATTAGATTTGGCATATTAGACCTGTTCTGAAGTTTTTTCCACTCCTATTCGATTTCAATTCGATCTCAGGCAGGAGATTGAAATCAAATCTGGATGGAATTGAACTGAATGCATTAGTGAACACATTAGATTTGCACTATCTACATTACATTTGCACTATCTACTATTAGATTTCCACTAGGTAGTCTTGTCTGCCTATACTTTTTTCTATTTGATTTCCACTAAACAAGAGCGTGCATTGGAATTGAATCTGCATTGAATGCTAATAAAAGCATTTGATGTGTATTTGATTTCTATTAGATTTTGCGGTACTTGTGGATTATCACGGCTCCCATTGCATGCCATCGCATGCCATATATAGTGGAATGCGATTGGATATGATTTTTGCAGTTTTTAACCATTTTTACAAAATCGCATGCGATCGCATGCGTTTTTTTAAAAGAAAAGCATCCAAATGCATTAAAATTAGTATCAAACATGTTCAATGGCCCCCAAATGTCATTTTTGAGGCTGTATCACCCCCACTATCAACGCGAACCCGAAGCGTGGCGAGCGCAGAGAGCCCGCGATGGGCGGCGGTACACGTCCTACGACCTTTTCATACCCCCACTATCCACGTCGGCGTGGAGTTGAGAATACAAAGTGTGGCGAGCGCAGCGAGCCCTGTGAGGGGACGCGGACACCTGTGAAGCCCGCGAGGGGACGCGAATACCTGTGAAGGTATCCGTGTCCCCTCGCCACGCTTCGGGCTCGGTGGCTCGCTGCGCTTGCCACACTTTCTATTCTCAACTCCACGCCGACGTGGATAGTGGGGGTATGAAAAGGTTGTAGGACGTGTACCGCTGCGCTCGCCACGCTTCGGGTTCGCGTTGATAGTGGTGTGGTGACATTTGGGGGCCATTGAACATATTTGATACTAATTTCACTGCATTTGGATGCTTTTCTGTTAAAAAACGCATGCAATCGCATGCAATGTGATGCGATTTTTTGCTTTACGATGCACATCGTGGGAGCCGTGATTGTCCACAAGTACTGATTTTGCTTCTATAACCAAAATCAAATAGAAATATAGTGCATATCTTATAGTGGGCACACACAGTGCGATTCTGCTTGTGATTTGATCCTCATTTGATTGGGATCGAATGGTACACAAAATGGATTATTTTTCACTATATACTGTAGTACAGATCTATACTATATAGTTTTGCCTGACAAACGTCTATTCGATTTACACTACACGGGAGCGCGCGGGATGGAATCTGCATTGAATGTAGAAAAATCATTCGATGTTCATTCGATTTTCTATTGGATTTTGCTTCTATAAGCAAAATCCAATAGAAAAATAATGCATATCTCACCGTGTGCACACACTATCAGTGTCATGGTCCCAGCTCTCATTCTACTGAATTCTAATAACATTTATAAATGGCTTTTTCCCTTTGCGATATGCATCATGTGCTTACCTGCAGCATCCTGCTACTAATAATACACTTCATTAATTATGCATGCAGCAGATATTTTACATGACTGCACAAATCCATTGATGAGGCTGACAAGTTCAACATCTAACTTGAAAGCATGATAGTTAGGGCCGCTGAATCCCGAAATACCTAAAACGAAATCTAGATGTATTATTAGTTGGCATGTAGAGATGGAAGTAGAATGTAACCCCCTATTATCTCATCATGGTTATTCAGTGCATACATTAGTTACATAGTGCCCATATTATCCTCCCATGTCCATACATGAAACTGTTCTGTTATCCACATAATCACGTTGGATTTATAGGTCATGATTGTCACGGTACAGCTGTCATCTAACTTAAGAAGGAATACAAATAGTCCAAGTTTTATTTTTATATGTAAATTCCTGATTTCTAAGCAGTTCCTTATAAATCTTAAAAATAAGTGAAGTAAAGTGACTGAGTAATAAAGTGCGCACACAAAAACTTAAAAGCAGCTTATATCAATTTAAAGGTGTTATTCTAAAACCACCTAATACAGTGGTTCCCAAACTGTGTGCCGTGGCTCCCTGGGGTGCCTCGGGACACATGCAGGGGTGCCGCGGCTTGGTGGTCCAGGACCAACTCAAATTATTAATGGTTAATTATTTATGAGCAAAACCAGTGCTGGTGGCTGCCAATCATAGAATGTGTACAAACAGAAGCAAAACCTGCCCTTTACCACATAACTGCCACTAAGAATCGCATATAAGCCCAATCAAATTAAATTTTTTTCGGACCTAGGGGTGCCGTGAAAAAAATTCTGATTCTCTAGGGTGCCGTGAATCAAAAAAGATTGGGAACCCCTGACCTAATATATAGACAAGTGAAAAATTTATAAATAGATAAGCAGCGCTAGAAAGGCTCTCCACATAAAATAGCAGCAAAAGGTCACCATGAATTCAATAATCCAGTTTGAGGTGGTATTCAATGGATGCAGCTTTGAATGATGAACCCCCCCCCCAAATATGTAATAAGAAGAAAGTGCATCAGGAGATTCCCAACAGGAGAACTCCATGTGGAATTGTAATGATTCTGTTTAGAATACTTATGGCCCATTGTGCCAGATGTATCAAGCTTCAAAAAGTGATCGAATGGAGAATTATAAACAGCCAGCCATCTGCTCCTACCTGTTATGTTACAGGCTGGGTTTAAAAAAAAAAAAAAAAAAAACAGGCAGGAGCCGATTGGCTGGTTGTTTATCACTCTCCATTTTATCACCTTTGAAGCTTGATACATCTGGCCCATTATTCCATCTGAAAAGCAAGGACACACTACTGAAGAAGGATCTACAGGATCCAAAATGCGTTTGGCGTGCCTTGCCATCTTTGATTGTTTCACCTGTTTGGACCCCAGGACTGTTTGGTCACTTTGGACGGTGCCACCAGTTCCGGAGCTGGATTGCCTACTCCATTGGACTTCTGTCTCCTGCTGTGCCCCGGGTCTATGTCTATATGCTTTTTATATTCTCCAAATTGTAAGTGCACATCTATATTAAAGTGTGATGTTTTAAAAAGTTATGCACTATCTGCACTTTCTTCTTATTACATATTTGGAGGATTTCATCATTCAAAGCTGCATCCATTGAATACCACCTAAAACTTGATTATTGAATTCATGGTGACCTTTTGCTGCTATTTTATGTGGAGAGCCTTTCTAGCGCTGCTTATCTATTTATACATTTTTCACAAATCTTAAAAATTAGCAATGTATACAAATGTACTCTGTCTTCTATTTATAGGTCGTCTGAATGTGAAAAATGAAGAATTAGAAGAAATGTTAAAGGAAGCTCCAGGACCAATAAACTTCACTGTGTTCTTAACAATGTTTGGAGAGAAACTAAAGGGTAGGAATTGCTGTATTTGGTATCACCCCTCACTCTCTGCAAAGGGACCGGTCTTAGCACATAATGGGAATGTTACAGGCAGAGATCATGCATTTAATGATTGCATGATTATGGTAGATCGGGATCACTTGCTAGTGCAAGTGTTGGCAACCACTGCCAAATGTGCTAGAACATTTTAAATGGCATCTGCCACCAATGGTTCTAACCTTCATCACAAAAGCATCAATATTTGAACCACCAATGGCACATGCATAGACATTATCCACAAATGCTCAAACTTGTGCCAAAAAAACACAGCCATCTACAGTATGGGGGTTATTCTGCTTGGTACGGTGGGACCGTACGCAGTCGGTTCCTTTTTTTTTTTTCAACTGCGCATGCGTAGCTTTCGCTATGCGCATGTGTGGCGACCTCATACCACTCACGGACGGGTCTCTCCGTGCGAAAAAACCTGTCCGCAAGAGCACGGTCATTGTGAGCAGCATGGGGGCGTTTTTAGCAGAGCGGCCGGAATAATGAGGAAAACTGGGCGTAAACATGGGCGTACACGGGGGTGTGCACCAAAAATGTACGGTGCTACAACCGCCTCGATCGGCGAACGCACCGTGCATTTTGGCCCAAAAACAGGCGGACGCCAAAGATAGCTCCAGACCACCCCTAGAGATACCGCATGAGAGCGGACGCCTGGGTCTGCTAATTAACGCTGATTACTACACAAACACATACACCTGAATGTAATAAGCAATGCTGCAGACTATTAAGTGAAAACCATGATTTCACTACCTGCAAGTCACACACAGCCCTCAAACACATTGGAAGCATATCTTTCTACACTTCAACATGTAAAGGTTGGTTTAATTTTAGGTAAGATTCATTCAAAGACCTGCTCATATATGTCAAGGTAGTTATTTTTTCACCATCTACACCCATTCAGAAAGTGTTTTTGTATACTTTAAAAAGCAGGACACTCAATTCACAGAAGTCGACATGTGTCAACTTTTTCACTGTAGCACAAACATACCAGGTTTTTTTATATGGAAAAAGACACATAAACCACTTCTAAGAGCAACAATAATGTTTTTGGACTCAATTTCTACTTGCACTGTGATGCAGATATACGGAAGGTGTCGGTGTGAAAACGGACGAGACCCGTCCGTATACGGTGGCGTACGCTCTGTTGTACGCCAGTTAACGGTGGCTAAGAGGAGATCCGTCTGTGCACGGTGGCGTACGCTCAAGTGTACGCCGCTCCCCATTGTCGGACATTCGCTCACCGTCCGCGTACGGGAAACGTACGGTGAAATGGACCGTACGTACGTTTCCCCGACCTAACCAGAATAAGGCCCTATGTCCTTTATCAGACCTCCTCATTCCTTAATAAATCATTGTGTTATGTCAGTGAACCATTGGTACAAGAAAGAAAGAACGTGGGGCGCTCAAAGATGCACAAGAAATTCATAAAAAAATGAAACAAAAAGAAACACACTATAAACAGCACATTAAATAAATTGTATTCATATACAATCAATGTATGTTTATAAACACATAATGGGCCCGATGTTAAAAATATTCTTATGCTGCATAATAACCTTTATAAATGGGTTTAGCTTATTGTAGGACAAGCTTAATTGATCCTTAATTGTAGGTCTGATATGTCTTAAGCCATGGGCCATCCAATTAAGTAATCAGTGTACACACTGTCAAATCCAGACAGTATCGCAATGTCTTTTTGTTGGTGATATTGCACAAGCACCCTTTAGAATAAAGGGAATGAATTCCGACAACTTAAGAGTCATAAACTTTGCAGCATTATCCATATATTGGTGTTGTAAAAGTCTCTTACCGCTTTACAGGGCTCACACCAATTGGGCAGTGTGTATTGAGCCACAGCATCCGCTCCGTCCCGTTCCCTCGACTGACCCTCTATATGATTTCTAGCTGGGTCGGTTGCTCTAGTAAGAGCCGTCTCCTTGCCACAGCTTGTTGTCTTCTGCATGCTCCGTGCGGCGCTCTGCCACATATTGAGGTGTATGATAGCCTATACAGGGTATGTTAAGGCATTTATGGCATTTCATGGCATATGTGGAGGGGTCTCATGGCATATAATGGCCATGTAGAAGATTCTGATGGCAGGTAAAGGATATGTTGACAGGTATGATGGCTTAAATGCAAAATATATGCCATCATACTTTGTGTGTTTAGTCAGTAAGTCCCGGACACTCCATCCGTTCTTCACAACAGTTGACTGAGAGCCTGTCGCCTGGTACAGCTGTTTGCATGTGGGGAAACCACGTATCCACAAACGTGTTTCCACCCCTGTGCCGGGGTCTCTGTTAAGGTGCCAGAAAAGGGAATCTTTATCTGGTAATTATGCTGAGAACTTGCTTTCTTTTTGGAATACTGAATATTGAATTTGGATTGGATTTTTCTGCCACTTAAGACTTAAGGAGCCCACACACGCACCATTGCCGGCGGTGTGATGCTGTACGATGGGGTGCGCGCTCCCACGGCACCTCATCGTACAGTATAAAAAGTATGTGCTGCACATACTTTTTGTACTAGCTTTTTCTAGCATAGCATCGCATCGCATGCACATCGTATGCACAAGGCATACGATGCGATGCTATGTGTGCTAGTTAAGCCCACAACGCACGCCGGGATCGGTGCGTGTGTGGGCTCCATTACAGTACCTGGAGTGTTAATATATTATGCTTTTGTGTATTTATGTAATGTATTAAATGGTACTTCACTATTATTGTGGATTTCTCTCTACTTACATGTAATGACCTTTATGATTGGAAGCGCCTGAGCTTTATGATTGACCCTGAAAACTATATAGGACAGCGTAAGATAGGTTTTGCCTGTTTTTTATGCTGTTTTAATTTGCTATTTAAAAATGATTGATAGTGTACTTCTTTTAAGTGCCCACGCATAAGATGAAATTTTAAACAATATGCCCGATAAAGAGGGGTGGTGCGGGGGTGACAATGGGTGGAGCCCATACAGGTTGTGGGGTGGCAAAAAATGTCACTATAGCCATGCCCCCACCCTATTTATTGCTGAGATTACTGGCATTATACAGACATGGGTGTGGCTAGGATGATGCGATTCTGCAAGTATGATGTTATGTTGTAAAGTAGAGGGTTGGTTCCTTGGGATATAAAAATTAGGATTCTTAACTTCCCTTCCAGGGGGGAAGGGAGGTACCCCCGATTTCCAGGAGAATAAGAAAGTATGTGTCACAGTGCTGCACCATGCCTGTAACTGAGCAGAAGCTGGCATTTTAGTAAGGGGTCCCCACCCCCTGAAGTGCCCGCTGTCACGCTTTGGGCTCATGGCATATAGGGGACATGTGGAAAAGAGAGAAAGAGATTTACAAAAATATATTGTTTGAGTTTTTTATTTAACTCGTAGGAGCTGATCCAGAAGAAACTATTCTAAATGCTTTCAAAGTGTTTGACCCAGAAGGCAGTGGACTTTTAAAATCAAAGTAGTAAGTAGACATGTCTGAGGGGTTGCTGTGCTACTTCCTATTTTGAGCTGTTCTTGACTCATAATTTTGTTTTATTTCTAGCATCAAAGAAATGCTTACGACTCAGGCTGAGAGGTTCTCAGATGAAGAGGTACAATTTGCAACTCATTTACTCTACTTAATAATGACAGAACAAATGTTATCTGTAATATTCTTCAGATCCTTGTGTTATTGATATGCATCTACTTTGGTTTATATAATGAAGGAGAGTTACCAATAAGTGAAAATGATTCAGAAAGTAATACAATCTGCAGTGCTGTTCAGGGCAACTGTTCATATAGTAGCTGGCACACAGAAAACATTACTTATTATGCCAGAGAAGACAAAGACAGAACAAAGTGCATTTTAATAAATCCGAAAAGTTAATAGAATAATGTAATTATATAAAATAGAACTTTTAATTGTTTGATAAAAAAAAAGAGAATAGCAACATTTATATGAAGACCGAATTAGACAATACATACAATTACCATGGGACCTAAGATGGTCTCCAATAGTATCAATAAAGAAATAAACAATGGTGAAAATAGTAGATATATAAATTAGTCAATTATAATTAGCTGTAGAAATAGACAATAGGAAATATGCACTGGTGATGGTTGCAGGTCTATAATATAGTTACTGTACCAAGTGTTCCTTGGTAGTCTCCTATCCAAGTACTGACCGGGCCAATCACTGTTTGGCTTCTAAGATCAGGGCAGAACAAAAATTTGGGTGCCAATGTCAACGCCTGACCATCTAGTGTACCACCTCCTGTCTCATGGCTCGCTTCGAGGAAACAATTACCCTGGTAAACTGCTGCTGTGAAAACACATGGGTCAAATTTTTCAGGGGTAATTGAATATAGCCACCTATATCACAATGTGAGAAAACCAATTCATGTCACTGCACTGGGTATTTCCAAATGTGTCAGTTGTATATTTGTGCGATACTGGATTTGCCATGTTCTACTCTTATCCTGCACCTCCAGCAAAATCGGGTTCTATTATTATGCCCCCAGGTGTATAAGGACACATCTGTAAATAAATGTCATTTTTTTTTTTTTTTTTTAAATGTAAGCTTTTTTTTATAAACTTTTAGGTATGCGGATTTCTGCAGAGACTGGCCAAGCGTAGTGATAAGTTAACCCTTACTGCTCCTGCCTATTATTGCAATGGTAGCTGAATATTGCTCAGCTTTAATAGCAATATATTGGATAAATTGTGCTAATAGTCATTTTTAGTTCAGGACAGGGGTGGATTTGGAAAAAAAAATGGCCCTGGAAAAAGTTCTAGAAGTGGCCTCATCAAATGTAGGCAGAGCCAATACCTAAATTAGGTGGGATTAATGCATCACTCAACCTGTGTGGAAGACGTTAGTTTCAATATGCATGGCAGTCTAGTGGTACCCAGAGCTTCAAGCTTCTGTGACAAACCACAAACCTTGAAATCTCAAATAATACTCCACTTCCTCCCACTGAGACTACCATAATCCCCCCAATATCACACATATCTCCGCCCCTCCCCCAGTGTTGATCTGTAACACCCCATAAAGAACACCTACTCCTGTAGTAGTAGTGGTAGTAGTAGTAAGTTTATTTATAAGGCGCCACAAAGTGTCCACAGCACCGTACATAGCAAACAAAAAAACAAATTACAAGGTAACGTACATGGTGTGTTGATAAAGTACAGCATAAATAGGGGTATAGCTGGTAGAACTAAAATCAGCATCAGTTCTGAAGTAGGTGTGAAAATTGTCGAGGAGACTGAAGATGAAGTAGAGGAAGGGAAGAACCGGGCAGGAGGACTGGTGAGGTAAAGAGGTAGGGTGAGTACGTGAGGAAGGAGGGCCCTACTCATAAGAGTTAACAGACTAAAAGGAGGTGGGTGGATGAACAAAAGACAATAGGATAAGTAGAAACAGATGGAGGGGTAGGGTAGGCAGGAAAGGAGGAGCAAAAGAGGTTAGAAGGAGGAGAGATCTGAAGAAGTGGGTTTTGAGGGAGCACTTGAAGGAGGTAAGGGAATCAGAAAGCCTGATGGGTGGCGGGAGGTTGTTCCAGTGCAGGGGGGCAGCACGAGAGAAGTCTTGGACACGGGAGTGGGAGGAGGTGATTAGGTGAGAGGTCAGTCGGCGGTCGGCGGCGGAGCGAAGAGGACGGGAGGGAGTGTGGATAGAGATCAGTAAAGAAAGGTAAGGAGCGGTGGAGGAGGAGAGAGCCTTGTAGGTGGTTGTGAGGAGTTTAAAGAGAACCCGGAAAGGAATGGGGAGCCAGTGAAGAGATAGACAGAGGGGGGAGGCGGAGGTAGAGTGGCGGGAGAGGAAGATGAGCCTAGCAGCAGCGTTAAGAATGGGGCGAGGCGGGCAAGATGTAGCCCAGAGAGAAGGATGTTGCAGAAGTCAAGGCGAGAGATGACAAGAGAGTGAATGAGAATTTTGGTCGCGTCAGTGGAGAGGAATTGTCTCATGCGCAAGATGTTGCGGAGGTGAAAGTGGCAAGACTGTGAGAGAGCACGAATGTGGGGGGTGAAAGAGAGGGAGGAGTCAATGATGACACCGAGGCAGCGCGTTTGGTCGGTCGAGGTGATCTCGGTTTCACCAATGCTGATGGAGATAGTGGGAGAAGAGGGGATGTTCGGGGGATGGAGTTCAGTTTTAGCCATATTTAGTTTCAGGAAGTGTTGGGTCATCCAGGCTGAGATGGCCGTGAGGCATTCGGAGACCTTGGACAGGAGTGATGGGGATAGGTCAGGGGACTAGAGATAGATTAGGGTATCATCAGCATAAAGGTGGTAATGGAAGCCATAAGAGCTGATGAGGGTGCTCAGAGAGGTGGTGTAGAGGGAGAAGAGGAGAGGGCCAAGGACTGACCCTTGGGAAACACCGACTGGCTGCGGGGTAGTAGGAGAGGAGGAGCTCGGAGTGGAGACGGAGAAGGAGCGATCGGAGAGGTATGAGGTGAACCAGGAGAAGACCGTGCCAGTGATGCCAAAGGAGCGGAGGGTGTTGAGCAGGAGAGGGTGGTCAACAGTGTCAAAGGCAGCCGACAGATCAAGCTGGATGAGGATAGAGAAGAGGCCTTTGGATTTAGCCGATAGTAGATCGTTAGTGACTTTTGTCAGGGCAGTTTCAGTGGAATGTAAAGAGCGGAACCCGGATTGGAGGGGGTCTAGAATGGAGTTATCAGTAAGGTGGCGTAGGAGATGATTATAGGCCAGACGTTCTAGGAGCTTGGAGGCAAAGGGGAGGAGGGAGATGGGCCTGTAGTTGGATGGAGAGTTGGGGTCCAGATTAGATTTTTTGAGAATTGGGGAGACAAGAGCGTGTTTGAAGGAGGAGGGGAAGATCCCAGAGGATAGGGAAAGATTAAAGAGGTGGGCCAGGTGAAAGCAGACCGACTGACTGAGACGACGGATAATATTGGAGGGGATAGTATAGAGCAGGCAGGTGGAGGGAGAAGCGTATTGAAGGATAGAATGGACTTCAGCGGCAGTGGTGGGATAAAATGAGGACAGGGGTGGGAAGGAGGGGAGGGGAGATGTAGGAGGGGAGGAGGGAGAGGGTGAGGTCATGGCAGCAGTGATGGCAGTCCTGAGAGAGGAGATTTTGGTTGAAAAGTAGGTAGCAAAATCAGCGGCTACGATGGAGGATGGAAGAACAGTACATTTAACAGATGTCACAATAGATGGGCACCCGCCATAGAGGAGTTTCTAAAGCATCGGGCACTCTGCTATCTGGCATAGGTTGTTTGTGTCGGAGGCAGGAGGAGGATGGGTCTACAAAAAAAAGGCACTGGCTGACAGGTGGCCCTGCAGGTGGTTCGGCCTCCCAGCTATCTTCCCTGCAAGGTCTTTGGCCAATCTGCCCATGGTTCTGGAGTAAGTTTATTGCTGCGTCCCATATAGAGACATAGACAGAAAAAGAGACACTGTATAGTGCACTTCAGTTCACAAAACAAGTGGCAGGCGTCAAATAATTTAAAAATGAATAGAAAGTACATGGAAGCACTTCAAGGTGAGACTCTACCACAAAATCACCAGAAGGGTAAATTATCTGTGAGCGTGGTTTTAAAAACTCTGGGTTTCACAGAATTACTAAGCTTAAATGTGGCGCAAAATAGCCTTTACAAATAAATTGTGAGAAAAATACAGGGTTGGTGACACTAGAACAGGGAGGCATGCAGCATTGGGTACCCCTGTCATAAGACTAGGTAGACTGGCCAGACCAAGGTTAGAATCCCTAGGGAAGTGAGGACACTCCCCCACTCTAAGTGCCTAGGGTGGTAATAAGTAATAAGTATAAATCCCAGACAGTGGCGTAACAAAAACATTTGCGCCCCCCCCCCCCTCCGCCGGGACAATTTCAGCACCCCCCCCCCAGTTAAAAGACAAGACCCCCCCCTTTCCCAGAAGTTGGCAGGGGGGTCTGTGCGGCGTGGCTCAGGGAGAGGTCCCTGCGGCGATGAGTATGACATTGCTGGGGTCCCTGCAGTGACCTGGAAACAGCGTGCTATCCGCCGCCCGGCGGCACGGGAAGCGCTTCTGACTTTGAAAACACTGGGCGCACGCTGATCAGCCAAAGTCAGAAGCGCTTCCCGCGCCGCCCCACGGGGGATAGCGCGTTGTTTCCAGGTCACTGCAGGGACCCCGGCAACATCATACTCAGCGCTGCAGGGACCTCCAGGCTACCCCCGTGCCACATGGACCCCTCATGCTCGCTCCCCACTGCACACTGCTGGAGGGAGCAACAATAGCACCCGCAGACCCCCGCCGCCTGCCCGCCATCGTGGTGGCTGCGGCGCTATAGTTACGCCACTGATCCCAGAAGGGATGAAAAGGCATGATGCCACTTGGAGAACCACAAGTGACAACTTGCTTGAACATGTCAAAAATAAATGCAAATAAACAGTTTCCACTTTAGGAGAAGTCAGTCTCTATAGCAGGGCTGGGCAACACCGGCCCTCCAGATGTTGATGAACTACACATCCCAGCATGCCTTGCATCAGTTTCAGCATGGCCACATAGCAAAACTAATGCAAAGCATCCTGGGATGTGTAGTTCATCAACATCTGGAGGGCCGGTGTTGCCCAGCCCTGCTCTATAGGAATGCATAGGATGAATGGAGCGATAGTGATAGGTCAGGGTACTGTATTTTTATTTTTTTTAATCTTTTTGGGGGCATAATACAAGATTGCATACAATAGATCCTATTGATCTGTGCAGACTTTTAAAAAAATGGTGGGTTGGCAGCAGTTTTTTGTTGTTTTTGTGTTGGGATAGGGTTTTTTAAAGTGACAGAGATCAACAAATGGTTATTTTTAGAAGCTCAAACTAACATTTATTAAATGCTCTATTTTGAGCTTTAAACCCACCGTCAATGCGTGGTAGGTCCAGACTTTCCAAAATCCCAGATTTTAGTAAATGTTGTCCCGGGTTAGCATCTGCCCAACCCAACCATCATTGAATCAAAGGGGTTATTTATTAAGATAAGAAATGAAAATGGGATGTTGCCCATAGCAACCAATTAGATTCTATCTATTATCTGTACTTGTACCAGTGCTTTTTAATAGATTTATTGCTGACATTGCAAATGGTATTGAAGGGAAATTATACCTTTTTGCAGATGACACAAAGGTATGCAACAGGGTAGACAGGGGTAAAATAAATGGTTGATGATCTAGGTCAGGCCTGGCCAACCTGTGGCTCTCCAGATGTTGTCAAACTACAAATCCCATCTTACCTTGTCACAGTTTTGCTATAATGGAGTGTTAAAACTGTGGCAAGGCATGCTGGGATTTGTAGTTTGACAACATCTGGAGAGCCACAGGTGAGCCTGTCCTGATCTAGGAAGACTAAATGAATGGTCAAGAACATAGCATAGTAATTACATTACATGTCAAAAAAATGCAAAATCATACACCTGGGTCTCAAAAATACAGTTTCCAATATAGCATTAATGGCATTATACGGGAAACTACTACTTAATGGCAGCTAAGCAATGTAACAAAGCAATGAAGAAGGCAAGTCAGATGCTTGTTGCACAGGGAGAGGAACCAGCAGCCGAAAGAAAGAAGTAATAATGCCACTGTATAGGTCATTTGTATAACTTCATCTAGAATACCGTGTCCAGTTCTGGAGGCCATATCTCTAAAAGGATACAAAAAGACATTAGAGACTGTACAAAGAAGGGAAACTAAATGGTACATGGTCTACACACCACAAAACTTTTCCAAAAAAGACAAAAAAAAATAAATCAAAGGTTTTAACAAGGTCCAGGAGGGAAACATTATTTAAATGAAGGGAAGTATTAGAACAAAAGGGTAGTATTAAAACACGAGGACATGGAGGCAGTGGCGTAACTAGATACACGTGGGCCCCATAGCAAAAGTTTGGAAGGGCCCTTATTTATCACCTAATGCTGAAAAATGTATGCAGCACATGATACTTTGACAGGCAAAGTGGGCCCCTCTCAGCTCTGGGCCCCATAGCAGCTGCACCCCCTGCACCTATGGTAGTTACGCCCTTGCATGGAGGGAGGTAGGTCAGGAAATCTGAGGAAAAAGTATTTAGTAGAAAGGAAATATAATAGCCTTCCATCAGAGGTGGTAGAAGCTAAGACAGTAGAACAATTTAAACATGCTTGGGATAGACATTAGGATATCCTTACACAGAAATAAGGATCAAATAGGGTTTAATGGTAACAATATGGTAAAAATAAAATAAAAAAATAAGCGCGAAATAGATGGGCCGAATGGTTCTCATCTGCTGTTAAATTCTGTTTTTATGTTTCTATCTTTTAGACGGTACACCAAAATAAGAAGTAAAATCTGATTGGTTGCTATGGGTAACATCCCATCTTCTACTAAATTTCCCTAAGCGGGTACTAATTACCCGGGTCCAGTCTTGCTGGAGGGGCCCGGCGGGGGCCCTGGTCTGACCCTCCTCCATACCTTCTGTTCCTCTGTTCCTCCCGGGCAGCAGCAGCACACACTTACAGCATGTGCTGTGCTGACAGTGTGAGAGCTCACTACTATTATTGGGATTGAAGGGAATTTACTATAGTATACTTTTAGAGCTAAAAACACATTTAACCAATATAGCACCAAAATAAAATGTGAAGAAATCTAACGGTGTGTACACATGGTGCAATTTTGGCTCTAGTCAAAATTGTATGAAAAGTTAGTTAAAATCTCACGGTGCTTCCAAAGCTTGTGATACCAATGTGCGGCCCTTATGAGGCTGGTATCGCATGGATAAAAAGACTGTGCAGTCAAGGCAATTTTTACTATGTCACATGTAATGCATATAGCCATATGCCAAATAGCACATACTGTAGGAACAATCACAAACTGAAAACAGTCAAAATCTCAAGTGAAGATAGTCAAGATTGTATGGTTCTGGGCTCTGGAGAGTTCAAAAGAAACTGCATAGTCAAAATTGTCCATAGTTAAAATCGCACCATGTGTACACAATTTAAAAAGACAAAACAACTCTATTTTGTGGTAGTGTGACATTATAGTGTATTTTTGCTCTCTCTACTGTAGATTGAACAGATGTTCACAGCGTTCCCACCTGATGTTACAGGAAATTTGAACTACAAAAACCTTGTGCACATAATCACACATGGCGAGGAGAAGGAGGAATAAAATGACCCTGACTTTTGCTGTACATCCTGATTTTTATCAGATCAAAGTTATTTTTGCCTATTTGTATTATTCAGAGTAACCCTTATGAAAAAGGATCACCATAAAATGCCATGTATTTGGTGTTTTACATTGTTCTTCTACACTTCTTTCTTAAGGAACATCCCACGATTCTACCACGACTTCATGACTCAAAAATACAGTCTGTGTACATGTAATGTATGACATTTAATCTATGTAATGTATGATAATAAATGTTATTTCTATACCTGCTAGAAAAAAATTTGAGTAGATCTTGACCCTATCCTTTAGCTAAGATGTTTGAAAGAAAAACAGAAAATCATTATGTAATACTCCAAAAGAACATTTGAAACTTAAGAGAGAAGACCAACCTCCGAGATCCTGATGGAAATGAACTGTAGCCGGCTCTCACAAATGCTGACATTAAGCAGAAGGGCCATAATGGTGAGATTCCCTGTATTATGCCCTGTCACATCCCAACAGGTGCTCCTCTTTCATATCTCCTGGAGGGGAGAAATTAAATATAGGTAGGTATAGCATTAAACTCCGTACACACTAAATAACTAGGAGCACCGCCAATATCGTTACCTATATCAGCAGTACCGCTGGTCAAACAATATTGCAGTGTACACAATGAATGATACCAGTTAATGATTTTGTTGGCTATATAGCTACAATCGACCTGCATGCTCAGCCAATGGGGGGGGGGGGGGGGTCATTAATGGTGCGTGGGAGCAAGCATCATTAACAATATTGAGTATACACACTAAGGGCAAGATTTAATAGGGTGTGATAAAAAAACTCAGCAAAACCCAAAGTTATTGTTATTATCTATTATCACTCCCCCACGGACCCCGTCCAGGGCTGACCAGCCAGGGGGTGATGTTTTGGCTGGGGGAGCTTATTTATAAAGTCTCCCCCAAGGACTTGGTTTTAACTTATCCTTACCCAGAATGTAAAGCAATTTCAAGGCATTATAATTTGTTACGTGATATGGTGGATTACAATTCCTTGAACTCGGGTCTACCCCAATGGAAGCGTCACTTTCCTGATGTCACCGTAGAACCGGAACTTGATGGCCGCAAGTCTTTATTCAACCTTAATAACTATGTAACACTGGGGTAGATTTATTAAGCTTGTTGAAGTGATGAAGGTTATTCTGATTCACTCGGAAAGGCATAATCACTCTCTAATGGACAAAACCATGTGCACTGCAGGTTTGGCTGATGTAACATGTGCAGAGAGTTAGATTTGGGTGGGGGGTGTACTTCAAACTGATATCTAGGTACTTGTGTATTTGCAGGGTGCCCAATTTACATAAGTAGGAAAATCGCATCGCATGCAAATCTGTTTTTTTTTTTTTTATCACCGGCCAATGAACTCCTACATGTAATTTTTCAAACCAAGCCTGTAACAGTTAAGAGCGGATTGTCCGGTGATAAAAACTAGACAATTTATCACTTCACCGAGCTTAATAAATCTTCCCCTATGTAACACAGCTTCATGATGAGTTCTTCCCAAAGTCAAATTTGCCCTAAATGTCACTAAACTTATTTAATTGCTTATGGTTATGCCCAAGGGTTAGACATTTTTGGCTGAAGATGTATAAATTCGCTATGGATAATTTAATAAATGATTTACCCTTCATGGCTGAATGGGCTATTTTCAGGATGTTACCTCAAGGCCAGAGAATCTTATGAGGTTGTAGCAAACTTTTACTAATACTCAGCTCAGCTGCCAAAAAAACTATTCTCCAGGTATGGACAAATCCTGAAACTCCCCCTTTTTCACTGTTCAGGGAGAAGTTACAGTATTCCATCTATTCCAGATGGATTGGATGGAGGCTTCTCTTTGTAAGGAGTCAAGGTTTGCTTTTTTTTTTTAACCCTTCCTGACTCGACTAAACTACTAATTACTAAATGCTTCTCAGCAACATCCTGGTACCTAACACGAATGATTGCTAATGGCTAGAGACAGGATTATATGCATTTGCATATGCATATTTTGCCCATTCTCACTGATTATTGCATATTTTACCTAAAATCTAGTGATGGTGCATATTTTAGGCCCTGCCCCCTTTCCACCCACGAGTCACAGCACTGCTTTGCCCTGCTGCTGGCCAGGTAGTGGTAGAGTGTGCAGGCTGGGGCAATATGTGCGCAGTGTGGGGAACCTTGGATGTACGATGTGTCTGACACTGCTCTAGGCTGCCAATCCATGTTGATAAGTCAGTCGGGGCGGATGCCATTATGAAGCTCCTGAACCTTTGCCTGCCCCTGGCCTGGGACTTTACACCAAGAGACAGACTTCTGCAGCAGAGGATGGATGGAAGGGTTGTGACATCACGCGGCGCGGAGGAAATGCTGTGTCACAGTGAGTATTTGGTGCAGGGAGGAAGCCTTCCACTGCGCCGCCCTCACAAGCTATGCTGACATTTGATCCATCGGCGCTGGAGATGAGGGTCCATGTAGTTGATGTAACAAGAACTCTGGACGCTGGAGTCTGCTGTATCAGGCAGGAAGAAAAAAAACCTGTGTAAAGCACTAGACATCTGCAGATGCTGTGGGCCTATTTTTGAGGTTTATTTGCAACTCATTTTATGCGAATTTTTAACTAAGTTAAAAAATACTTTTTCTACTTTCTACTTTAATGTAGCATATTTTAACACTTTTCATGCATATTTTAAGTATTTTTCATGCATATTTCAAGCTTTTTATGTTGCATATAATCTTGACCCACCACTTTAGTTGACACACTATTTTGGGCTTAGAGAGACTTGCACCTAACAACATTGTATTGTTCATATCAGTGTTTACCACATTGTTGCCTCCTATATCCTGATATCTGGAATTTTTTTGATTACCTACTTTTGGAACTATGTACCCTGTACTAATACTTCAGAGTTTAAAAAAAAAAAAAAGTCTCCCCTGGCTGTAGCAACCTGGTGCTGGTTCCAAAATATGGGGGACCCCATATTGTTGGAACCAGGAACAGTCCAAAATCCCAGTGCTGATTTCTTACATAGGGGGGGACCCCATCACTTTGTTCCCCCATATTTGGGAAACCAGGACCAGCTCAAAGAGCCCAGGGCTGGTTATGCTGACAGGAGACCCCACAATGTTCTTTTGTTTTTATTTTTCCTTACTGACACTTTGACAGTCAGAACCATGCACAGATCTCATTGATCTTTCAAATTCACTTGCCAGAACCTGGTCTATTTTTGTGTCAATTTTTGGTAACGTGTAATGAAAAATCACACCCTATTTAATTTGTATTTTTCTATGAGAAAACACCTGGATGCAATTTTGAATGTGCTATGTTTGGGTCACGGTAAAATGTAAAATTTTTACAGCAAATTGCACACTATTACATATGCGAGTTGCGGTAAACCTGCGATTTTGACAGGTTTTTTTTTTTTCAGTATAAATTTTTATTAAAGGTTTTGTTCCGTCCTATTAAATCTCATCCTAGATTTTTTTTTGCGGGTCATATGTTTTTCGGTGTACATTTGATATTGTTTGACCTGTGGCACCGCCGATATAGTATGGGGTGTACTGGATTTATTACAACTCACATTGCAGCAATATGCAGCGGAGGTGAATTGTTATACTTGCTCTAGGTTATGAAATCTCCCCCAGTTGAAGGCTGGTCTACCTGCAGTAAGTGATTTGAACTGAAGTCTCTGAAGATCAGTCAGTGTCTAAGGGTGTGGTATGACCCCCGGATAGTCGGAGTTATAATGGTCATTAAACCGAAGTCAGATTCCCAACTGCTGGGACTCCGACAGAGGTGCGAGCGCTACTAAGCAGGATTGGTGGCTCGCTACAGGTTCTATTTTCCCTCTATGGGGTTGTGGACCCCCACAAGGGAGAATAGACCCTGTAAGTCGGGTTCCTGACTGTCAGGCGTTTAACAGTTGGGATTCCGACGTAGGTCTACAGACCAGCGCAATCCCAACTGCCGGGAGGCCATCCGGCACCGCGTCTAAGTAGTAAAAAAAAGGGCATGGTACACATTTTCCTACCTTTTCTCATCCTTTTAATTTAAAAATAACAAAGGCAGTGACAATGCATCATATTATTTTCTGCTTTTTTCATTATTATTTAGGTTTTGTTTTATTATTTTGTCTTTTTTTTGTTTGGTTAAAAATCATGCTTGGTGCAATTTTAGTCCATTTGTTTTTAACTTTAATCTCTAGGGAAGGATGTAATATTCATATTTAATTTTTGCATGTGGTTGGACTGACTATTACATGCAAAAACACCACAAAAAGTGTTGTTGTTATCATTTTTATAAATTATTTATTTTATTTTTAAAGATAATAGTTATAGTAGATGTGAAGATACTATATGGACAATCTGCATGTACAAAGTAAAAAAGAAAGTACATTTGGTAAAACAATAGAAAAAAGGCTGTACTCTAGATAAACTCATCTAGCAAACAACCATAAACACAAATCCAGCATGGTCTCATTTAAAACACAAAAGAACAATGGGCCTTATTTTGGTTCACTCTTTCTGACAAATTTCTTCTTAGATGGACAAAACCATGTGCACTGCAGGTGAGGCAGATGTAACTTGTGCAGAGAGAATTAGATTTGGGTGTGGTTTTACTTCAAAGTGAGATCTATATTGCAGTGTAAAAATAAAGCAGCCAGTATTTACCCTGCACAGAAACAAAATAACTCACCCAAATCTAATTCTCTCTGCACATTTTACATCTGCCCCCCTGCAGTGCACATGGTTTTGTCCATCTAAGAAGGATTTTGTCAGAAAGAGTAAACTAGAATAAGGCCCAATGTGTCACACACTCAAAAAGATAAATAAAAAAAAGTGGTGAAGAGAGAATAGGAAAGAAAGAGAAGGCAAGGAGGGGGGAGCTAGATGAAAGAAAGGGATAAGTAGACAATAAACCTGGCACAAAAAGGACGGAAGGATTCATATGTGAATATATAGAGCAGAGATTACACATATAACACGCAGTATTGGGAAATTAAATTTGGGGAATGAGGTTTGCCTTGGAAGCAGAGGTTTTGAAGTCAACCAAACTGAACCAAATTGCCACAAAGGCAGGTATTCAATGCTGTCACCACTCACCCTGTCAGTATTCAACGCACCCCCACTCATACGCCAATTCCCCCTCGGTCCATTTTTTGAGCGAGGGGGAATTGGCGTATGCGGCTCCAGAAGCAGCGAGACTTGCGGCTAAATACAGCGATTTTTTATGCATTAGCCGTGGGTTTCGCTGTTTTGGGGAATTCTCGCCGTCCTGTGACGGCGAGGATTTCCCCAGAGCGTTGAATAGAGCGAGCTGCCGGCGCGGGGGTTAAACAGCGCTGGTTTTCTGCAACCCTCGCTGTTTAACCCTCTCGCCGGCCGCATTGAATACCTGCCAAACTCAGAAGGCCGAATATTTTGCTGTGCAACTACGGTGGCTGTGTGGGATACCGGACTAACTTTTTTTTTTAAAGGTGCAGCACCGGTAAAAAAAACCTTCTGAGTTTGGCTGGCAAGCCACAGGGCCACTGCAATACATCCAGCACAGAGTATTTTTCAAGGGCTGAGAAAAAAATGTTGCCTATAGTCATGCAAAAGTCAAGGCATTGGCACCATTGTGGGAATGGTGCCAATGCCTTGACTTTTGCATGACTATGGGCAACATTGTAGAGAATGTCGTAGAATGCCAATACACTGGAATCATCATCAAGTGGCTCAGTCTAGTAATTCTAACTAAACCAAAATAAATCAGCCACAGATCCCTGTGTGATTAGTGAGTTACAAATAATACCATTTTAGTACCACTGTTAGGTGTGTTGTAGTGTTACCGTTGACTTCTCTGCACGGGACAAAGCCCACCTGATCAAAAAGAATTATAGTCGGGAGAAGTAGTTTTAGTCGATTGGATATTAGTTTAGCATATATCTTGTTTAGAAACCTATCTTGTCTAGGTTGCATAAAAAGTCAGATCTTTGTAATCTTTCGGGATGCGTCCTGAGAATTGTTCAGAGGAGGAGAGAAGGGGACAATCAAAATCAGATTACATGCCCACAACAGCATTGAAATATGGTGCCCCGTAACATTTTGTAGTAGGACACCATGAAGCCACCTGGGCCAGGGCTTTCACCAGAAGGAGAGGTCTTAAGAACAGTAGACATTTTTAGGTTCTATGAATGGTGAATCGAGAGCCTGGGTCATCTCATTGGGAAAACAGAAAAAGCTACCTTTTCTAGATATTTCTGGATCCTACAGTAGTTTCTCTGTCCATAAAATCTGAACCTGAATAGGTCAGGCTCAAATTATACAACTCAGAACAAACTGCATAAAATACCACAGTAATATCGCTATTGGTGTAACAGAGATTGCTTGCAATGTCCTTGACACAATAAAGACAGGTCAATGATCTTTGAGCTTTAAGCACCTGTGTCAGCATTGTACAAGGTTTATTTCCACAATGATAATATTTATGGGCACTAACACCTCTTCTAACCCCATTGTTTAAGAAGTCATTAAGAGCAACGCTAGTCTTTTGAAGTTTCACCAAAGTATCAGAAGCACTGCTACTTTTGTGAGGGAGTTTAAGCTTTTAGATCTGACATAAAAGTGCATCTCTACATTCAGTTCTCTTCTTTGTAAGGTACAGTATGACCACAGTATGCTCCTAAGCACATATTTGGTGACTTCCCAAATTCAAACTGTAGAAAGATCATCTGTAATGTTATAGGTGACAAATTTCTCTAGTGTGTCCTTAAGTTGTGCTCTACAAGAGGAGTCCTGGAGTTTTAAATACAGGTAACTTACCCAAGATTCTCTGCGGTGTGTACATTCCAGCTGAGATGTACCAAGAAATCACATACACTGGATAAGATGAAGTCTTGGTCTTATTTTGTAGTAGGTAAACAGCGTACCAGGTAAACAGCATAGCCAAGGATAGTTACAGCATACAGATGTCACAGCATAGTACAAATTCCTCACTTCCAGGTTCCAGTGGTCCCTACCATTGCCCTATCACCTAAGTAGCGCTTTCACTATCAGGAGCCCTGACCCTCTGCCCTGGAAACACATATCAGGAAAGCACAGGTGCTGTTAATCAGCCCAACCTTGATAACATCAGTGTTCCTGCTGCTGCTCTAAAACCTGGACCAGATACATCACGTGAAAGTATGCTGTCCCTTCCACATATATATATATATAGTAGAAGCAGCACTCAGTAATAAAGTAGCATAAACTTGATAGCAACTTTTCAATGTTTCACGTCATCATCACTCATCATGACGATGTGAATAAAACATATAAACGTTGCCATCACGTTCGTGTTTATGCTAATTTATTACGAATGCCACTTTTACTATATTTCTATATTTGGACCCCCCCCCGCTGTGGTTTTTCCATTGAAGGCACCATCCCTCTTCTGCCGGAAGCGGTACATCTGTCAGAATGAACTTAGGTCTACAGTCATTAGGTCGACCCCACTAGGTCGACTGGCAGGAAGGTCGACCTGACTTAAAGTCGACATGGGCCAAGGTCGACATGACTTAAGGTCGAATTTGCATAAAGGTCGACATGAGGAAGGTCGACTGGTCATAAAGTCGACATGGGTTTTTCAGTTTTTTTATCCGAATGTCGACACAGTCGACATGGACACAGTTGGCAATGAGAATCGGACGCTCGCTATGCTTCGGGCACACTATTTTATTCTCCCACCACGCCCTAGTGGATGGTAGGGCATGAAATACCGCCTGTCGGCACAAAAAACAGTGAAAAACCCATGTCGACCTTATGACCAGTCGACCTTCCTCATGTCGACCTTTATGCAAATTCGACCTTAAGTCATGCCGACCTTGGCCCATGTCGACCTTAAGTCAGGTCGACCTTCCTGCCAGTCGACCTAGTGGGGTCGACCTAATGACTGTAGACCTAAGTTCATTCTAATAGATGACCGCTTCCCCTTCTGCCATATATATACACATACATATATATATACCCTGGTGTTCTACCAGAAAATGTGAACGGCCTGGTTTCTGCCATCAGCAAGAGCATCTCCAACTCTGGAGACCTTGATCCACCACTTACCTTCTCCCATTGCCGGCTGAGGTTCTGGGCCCAATAAGTGATAGCTACTGTAGTATATGCTTTAGCAGTGCCCACCGGAACACTGGACCTTGTCACCAGTATCGCGGCACTGGTGGGAGTGATGACGCTGCAGCCCTGTTGTCTTTGCCACTGGTGCATTCAGCTCTGAAACAATTAAAACCTTGAAGCTGCAACAGCAGTCTCCCGTAAACAAGGTGCGTCTGGCTGCTGCCGGCACCGGAAAAAAAACTGTATGGCCTGGGGCTAGGGTTACCACCTAGTCCCTTTAATTCCGGACACATGTTAATTACACAGGTTCTGTGGCAGTTTAAAATCAGGTGAAGTGGAGTCAGCCAGCCACAGAACCTGTGTAATTAATATGTGTCCGGAATTAAAGGGACTAGGTGGTAACCCTACCTGGGGCTGGGTTACAGGTGAGGGGTCCCAGTGCAATCTGGGACTGAAAGCTTTAACTGTTTTGGTGCCTAGTCCATTCCAAACCACCCAAAATCCCAAAGTAATCTTTGGAGCCTATGGATCCTGAAGAAGATTTTTTTTTTCCAGTGATAATATAACACAGGGGTCCTCAAACTATTTTGCTCTGGGACCCCATCAGACAATAAAAATGATTAAAGAACTCCAGCAAGTCACCGCAGAATGGTCCTGAAATAAGTGGTCTTAAATCACACATGCATGGCAGCATTGTGGAGGTACAAAATTATGCAAGCATGTGAGGTAACAGCAGGGTTGCCTACCTGACCCTCTCCTTCAGGGAGAAAATGCTGTTCCTGGACTTCCCTGGTAATGTATGATTGCCATCAACTGTGGTGAAACACCTTTCTTATCAATTACCTAGCTCCCCAGGTAAGCTCTGAATGAGAGGAGCCGGTAGAGTGAGGCTCTCCCAGTGCACAATACAGATTACAGCCTGCACCTACAGGTACCCAGGACCGGACCCCGCCCCCAGCCTGCTCCTGTCACTCCCCCGGACGGCTGCACATGATTAATCTTATGTGCAGACCGTCCGACATCCGGATCTGATCCGATGTACACGGGACCGCGCATTGGATCAGATTGGATGTCATACACTACGCAATTTGCCCAGTTTCACCCGATTTCTCGGCCCAATCCTCCAGAATCGGGGCCAAATCGCGTAGTGTATGGGGGCCTTAAGTGTCACATGATCTGTCAGTATAAACACACCTGTTCTGAAAGGCCCCAGAGTCTGCAACACAACTAAGCAACAGGCATCCCATCATGAAGACCAAGAAACTCTCCAAACAGGTCAGGGACAAAATTGTTGAAAAGTACCAGTCAGGGTTGGGTTACAAAAAAATATCCAAATCTTTGATGATCCCCCAGAGCACCATCAAATCCATCATCTTCAGATGGAAAGAACATGGTATCACAACAAACCTGCCAAGAGAGTGCTTGCCCACCAAACTTCACAGACCGGGCATTAATCAGAGAGGCAGCACGGAGACCAAAGGTAACCTGTAGGAGCTGCAGAGTTCCACAGCAGAGACTGGTGTATCTGCACATGGGGCCACAATAAGCCATACATTCCACAGAGCTGGACTTTATGGAAGAGTGGCCAGAAAAAGCCAATACTTAGTGTTAAAAATAAGAAGGCACATTTTGAGTTTGCCAAAAGGCATGTGGTCGATTTCTCAAATGTATGGAGGAAGGTGCTCTGGTCAGATGAGACTAAAATGTAACTTTTTGGTCACCAAGGAAAAAGCTATGTCTGGCACAAACCCAACATATCCCATCACCCCAAGAACACCATCCCCACAGTGAAACATGGTGCTAGCAGCATCATGTTGTAGGGATGTTTTTCAGCAGTAGGTACTGGGAAACTGATTCAACTTGAGGGAAAGATGGATGGTGCTAAATACAGGGATACTCTTGAGCAAAACCTGTTTCAGTCTGCCTGTGATTTGAGACTGGGACTGAGGTTCACCTTCCAGCAGGACAATGACCGGAAGCATACCGCTAAAGCAAGCAACACTCGAGTGGTTTAAGGTGAAACATTTAAATGTGTTGGAATGACCTAGTCCAAGCGCAGATCTCAATCCAATTGAGAATCTGTGGTCAGACTCGAAGATTGCTGTTCACAAGCAGTAACCATAAAACATTAAGGAGCTGGAGCAATTTTGCCTTGAGGAATGGGCAAGATGTGACAAGCTCATAGAGACTTATCCAAAGTGACTTGCAGCAGTAATTGCCGCAAATGATGGATTTACTAAGTACTGACTTTAGGGGGGTAAATATTCATGCTTACTGAAGTTTTCTGTTATTTTGTCCTATTTTTTGTTTGCTTCACAATAAAAAAAAAAAGGGTACTTCCTCATCTTTGCGGCCACCGCTTATGCTACGGTACTTACGTAGCCGTATTGTACAAGCAAGGCTCACTGAAAATAAGCAACGCCACCAGCCTGGGTCCACACCACCATCTATTACCTTTAGTGAAGGTGTGGCGAGTAAAGCGAGGGGACAATGGTGAATAGCGGCTAACGTAACTGGCGAAGCGGTGGCCGCAAAGATGAGGAAGTACCAAAAAAATAACTGTATTACTTTTGCAATATAATACATAAATGAATGCAAACAAAACTAAAAAAAAAAGTAAATTATTAGTTAGCAATGAAACCCAGGGTCCTTACAGGCATTTCCCAACTTTTTCCTGTGTAATATTAGTATTAGTCCCTCTGCAGCAAGGCATAAATTCCCGGACCGCGCATTCAAGCAGTTAAACTTAAAACTGCCAAAAAAAAACCACCCAGTTTTTCACAACATAGAACATAAATGATGCAGAACGCCTTCTTTCATCACCAAGCGACGTTAGTGTAGAAGGACCTAAGGGAGGAACACACACCGTGGAACAGGCAAACACAGAAGGGGCCCTTTCTCATTACTGACGCGCCGCTTAGCTGTCCATAGATATTGCCCGCTTAGTGTTCCGCACAGCTGCGCTCAGACACACCGCAGCAGCAACCACACCATTGTGTATATGTCACTGTGCGAGCCCAGGAACAATGAGATTTCCTGGCTGGGAGGAGCTTTGGGATTAGAAGCGTTGAACGAAACCGGCATTGCTGAGGTCACACTGCGAGGGCGGTAGTGTCGGTGAGGGAGGCCTCCTCCTCACAGCCCGGCTTGTACTCCGGTCCCCTCGTCCCCAGTCCCTCATCTTCCTCCCCACCGTGACACTGAATGGGGAGCCAGCCCGGTTGTTTCATGGTGTGGCGCAGGCTCTGACCCACTGTGGCGTCGCCGGTCACAGCTGTCCCTGAGGGATGTCGCAGAGCGGCGGCGACATGGACAGAACAATAAAGGTGAGAGACTGAGGTGACAGGTCGCCCCGTCAACACCTGGATCCTCCCAGTGTAGCGTAACGTACGGGTGTGTTCTGCAGTATCAGCCTGGTCTCTCTGTAATACGGCTACCCGACACTGCAGACACTGCCGTCATACTCCCGTACTGCGCTGTCCGCACTAGGCTGAACAGGTGGAGGCACTGCCCGGTGGCTGCAGTGTACGGCACAGGACAATGTGGCTGACACCTGACTGGAGTGAAAGCACGTAGGCGTGTGAATGAACATCTGGCAGCCTGTGGCTGGAATAAGCATCTGGATGCTGTTGTACAATGAGTGGGATAAATACATGCGCATCTAGGTGAATGAACATCTGTAAGGTTGTGCGTAGGAAAATGTGTGTGTGTGTGTGTATGTATATATATATATATATATATATATATATATATATATATATATATTTTTTTTTCTGATTGTGTGGGTATTGTGAATGAATGTTTGCCACATTTTGAGATATAAATAAACATCTGGTAGTGTGTGTGTGTGTAGGGGGTCTTGAATGAACATCTGGCAGCTTTCTCAAGGGTACATTTACTAAAGCTTCTAAAATTGCTTATCCAATAGCAACTTATCTGGTTTTGTCCATCTTTTTCTAGGATGCAGTTGCTATAGGCAACTTCACCTCTTAGTTTTTAGAAGCATTAGTAAATTGTTTGAATGAATATATAGCAGGCTGCTTAGATTGGATTTAAACAGTTGTATACCATTATGAAAATGTTATGTTGTACCTCCTAGTAGTTTAAGAAATAGACTAATTGCTATCCCTATGACTAAATGCAATAGCAATGTTATTAAATATATTTTTTTTTAATCCTCTAATGTAATGGTGCCTACACACAGGGCGATTTCAGTGCATTTTCTAAGCCATCTCACTAGATTGCTTATAAAATTGCCCTACATCGCTCCGTGTGTAGGGGCCATAGTGATGTGCACCGGATGTCTCACCGGAGAGCCCTGGCCCTGACAGCACAGTATGCTAAGGGATCTTCATTGCTCAGGTCGCTCAGCAACATTACCCCATGTGTAGGCCCCTTAAGTCTGAATGTTTTACAGACTTCCTGTGTTAATGTTGCCATATTTTGGAATTTCTGTACATTGCAGTTTAACAATATTTGATTATATTCCATGATTGGTGATCTATTGTGACAAATGTTCTCAGATGGCTCTCTGCTTTCCAACTGGATATTTGTTATTGATACTTTGCTTGTTCTGGTAAGAAAGGATAAAAAAAAAAATTCTATCAGTAGTATTTATTTTTTCTCTGTTCTTGTTGTCTGGTGTTTTTTTGTTTTTCGTGTTTGTTGGGGGGGGGGGGGGGGGGGATCGATCCTATAAGTTGTGGATGATTCGCACTTGCACCGGGTGCACTTTACAGTGGACTGACTTAAAAGTGCTCCGCACCTCCATGGGGGTGCCAGCAATTTTAAGTGAATTCTGCCCAGCGTAAGGTGCTGTTTTCAGCGTTTAAATGGCACCCAAACAGCACCTCGCACCCTTTGGTGCTAATAGGTAAACATTTCGGCTCACAGACCCCTGAGGTGGGAGCTGAAGTGTCCACAACTCTGTGGTTTGAGTACTAAACCCGGTACTAATGGGCACGCACGGGATGCAGTTAAAATCCCGGCGTTCAGAATCCCGACGCCGGAATCCCGACCGCCGAAATCCCGACACTTTCTCCCTCCTGGGGTGTCCACGACACCCCTGGAGGGAGAATAAATTAGTGTGCCGAGCGTAGCGAGGCACCGGGCCCGCTGCGTGGCGAGCGCAGCGAGCCCGCAAGGGGGGGCGATCCACATCAACCCCTTGTCGGGATTTCGGCGGTCGGGATTCCGGCGTTGGGATTTTGAACACCGGCATCCCGACCGCCGGGATTTCATACTGCTTCCGCATGCACACGATGTGGCATGCGCACCCTAGGGGCAAACAGTTGCTTTGTTGGGTGCCCACAGATCATTTGAATTCCCTCCTGCATGTTTAACATGTACAATATAACATAAAGTGAAGTAAGATTTTAGGGTTACCGTCATCAGAATCCCGTCTGAGCTTCGATGCGCTCACCGGAGTACCGGCAGTTGGGATTCTAATGTTGGTATACTGACCGTTTGAATCCCGTCGGTCGGGCCACTATACCACACCCGGTTATTCATGTTTGAAAATAGTTAAATAAAAATAAATAAAACCCCAGGTAGTTTCCTTGTTTACCTAGGTTGTGGCTCGGTGGAAAAGCACCTGGTAATTTGACCCATTTAAGGCTGCAGTGTAACTTTATGTACCCACCACCAGTGAAGGCCAAAATTCAAATAGGGGACTCTCACCAACTGCCATTTTAAATGCTGCCATATAACACTGTATGGGACTCGCTGTCAGATGGTGTTGCTCCCCTATTTGAATTTTAAGCTGTGCCGCAGCCCCAATGTCCAGCCTGCCTTGTAAATGGGGTTCTAAGTTCCTGCGACATGGCTTGAAACCATGTTCAGTTAGGTGGGTCAGATTTAGGTGTTTTTTTTTTATTATTATTATTATAATTTTTGTTTTTTTTTTGTGTGTGGAAATTGGGTATAGTTAAGAATATCTGGGCTGTAATGGATACATTTACTTAAGTGCATATTTTTAGTTATGGAGATTTTGCTCAGCCCTTAAAATGGAATAGTCTTCATGAACAAATCTGTGCATATATCTCTTAATGCCCACCACCATCATTGCAAGTCTCTTGCTTTTGTATTTAAGGGATATCCAAATCGGCATAAATGATCTGATATTAAGAGGTCACTAGTGTAAAAACCTATTTAATTATCAGCAACTTCAGTTACAGTACCTGAAAGATAAATGTATTTTGCTTAACTGATAACTACTGTGTATTCTCCAAGGCCTGGCTTGGTGCAGTGTGACATCTACTGCTGCTTCCTTGTTAATTGCCTCCTATTTACCTGATAATTCCTTAGAGAATATATGTATCTTATAGCCAAATACATTCATCTGTCTAGTTCAAGTCTAGTTGTTTTTTAATTGAAGCTGCTGATTTGAATGAAATTTTTGCACACTATGGCGGTCCCGTTCCATGAGAGATTATTTGGTTCCTTGTGGCAGAATTTATGCCTGCTTTAAACACAAAGATAGAGATTAGAAGTGCTAGAAAATATAGGCCTTGAAAGCCTATGTGAAATTATTTGTTTGGAACGTGAGACTGGAGATTGGTAAGAAGAAAATTGATTATAAAAATTATATTGAACCAAATTCCAATTTCAGAGTAGCCTCGTGTGGAATTTAGGGCTTGTCGAAATTAATGTTTTTTTTAATGTATATTTAATCTTTTTAATGTGTCATTTCGCACCTTAACATTTGTACATGAACTTTAAGTGTGGAATTCAATTGAAAGAAATGGTACTCTTTACCTAGCACGGCGCCCACGATCTTGATCGTGGGCATCGTGAGGTAAAAAATCGCGTCGGTCGCGTCGTATGCGGGCTAAAGATGCCCGGACGCGACGTCCACGATTTCCCCATTGAAAACCATGTTAAACATGGACATCGCGTCGGTCGCGTCGCGGCTGGCCATAAATGTGCACACGATGGCCGCGACGCGATGCCCACGATTTGCCATAGGAATCAATGTTAAAAGGCCCGATGGACACGATTTTCATGTTAAATGGCTGAATGGACCCGATTTTACCATAGGAAACAATGTTAAATGGGCCTTAGAGCCCAAATAGTTACGCTGAACTCTGAAATGGCCCCCCCAATTGTTTACGCCACCCCACGATCAACGTCAACCCGAAGCGTGGCGAGCGCAGCGGTACGCGTCCTCCGACCTTTTCATACCCCCACTATCCACGTCGGCGTGGAGTTGAGAATAGAATAGTGTGGCGAGCGCAGCGTGGCGACGCGGATACCTTCACAGGTAAACGCGTCCCTTCGCGGGCTTCACAGGTGTCCGCGTCGCCATGGACACCTGTGAAGCCCGCGAGGGGACGCGTATAGCTGTGAAGGTATCCGCGTCCCCTCGCGGGGCTCGCTGCGCTCGCCACGCTTCGGGCTCGGTGGCTCGCTGCGCTCGCCACACTATTCTATTCTCAACTCCACGCCAACGTGGATAGTGGGGGTATGAAAAGGTCGGAGGACGCGTACCGCCGCCCCTCGCGGGCTCGCTGCGCTCGCCACGCTTCGGGTTGACGTTGATCGTGGGGTGGCGTAAACAATTGGGGGGGCCATTTCAGAGTTCAGGGTAACTATTTGGGCTCTAAGGCCCATTTACCATTGTTTCCTATGGTAAAATCGGGTCCATTGAGGCATTTAACAGTAAAATCGTGTCCATCGGGCCTTTTAACATTGATTCCTATGGCAAATCGGGAGCATCGCGTCGCGGGCATCGCGGGTACATTTATGGCCGGCCGCGACGCGACCGACGCGATTTCCATGTTTAACATGGGTTTCAATGGGAAATCGCGGGCATCGCGTCGGTCGCGTCGCGGCCAGACATAAATGTACCCGCGATGGGCGCCGTGCTAGGTAAAGAGTACCAAAGAAATATTACAAAAATAAAGTTATGTAGTTTAACCATCTACAGTTACATGTGTTTGCCCATAGGAGACCTCCATCCTAGAAGAATTCAACATCAACTGGACCCAAAAGCTAGGTGCTGGAATCAGTGGCCCAGTGAGGTACAAAGGTCACTTTTATGTAAAGGGTAATAATGTGGGTTGTGTGTTTTTAAGCTGGATATTCATTTTTCTGATTTAGGGGACTATTTCTCAGTTGCTTAAAGTAAATATTCTAACCATGCTGCCTGTATATGTTTGCCTAGTACTATTTCTTTAGAAAACAAAAACCCCATGGACTTTTATCCTCCTCTGGCTCACCCTAATATTCTGATGTGAAATCATGTTAGGAGATACAGTATGTGTATATATGCCCTGTGTTATAGCACTTTTTGTAATCTTTATCTGTTGCGTGTGTCTTCACTATCTTTAATTCAATCCCCCCTCACCCTCCCTGGCTGCCACCAGGTGCCGCCCAACAGAAAAATGTAAATTGTTTCTCCGTTCGCACACATGAAGCGTGCAGCCTCCTGAGGTGAATGCTGCATTGTGTGAAACCCTAAATAGGACTGACCAGGCACTAATGAGCGTGCACACACGGCATGTGCGCTCAACAGGGGGGGGGGGGGCGGGCAGGGGGGCGGGGCAATGGCCATTGAATTGCACCTATGGGCTCCTATTCTGTTTGGGCATCCAAAAAACAATTGAATTCTTCCCAGTGTATCAAGTATTTGTTTTACCTTTTTGTGTTTCCATTATATAAAAATTAGTTTGTAAGTTGGTTTGAGCCTCATTGTGTATAAATATTTACTTTGTCCTGTCATCATAGTCTACAATTACACAGCCTTTGACACTGTAACGTAGCCTTCATCTATTTATACTGGGGGAGAGAATTGCTTCCTTTTCAGGGCCTGTCCGGTTGTCTAATACAAGTGTTGATTCTGGCCAGCCAATAATAACCTTTCTGACACATAACAGTCATACCATCCCTGCATACCAGTCCAGCCATTGTTTAACATCTTTCATTGCCCAGATACAGTCTTCTGCCCTCCTATTAACATTAGGTTATGCTTCATGTACAGAGTCTCGTTGGAATCCACATCTAAGGAGTATTTCACTGGAAAATGTCGGTAATGGTTGTGTATTTCACTCCATATTTGTGATTATGGCATGCACCATAAATGGCTACCTGTGAGTCTCCTATTACTGTACTGTAGTTTAAACACCAAATGAAGAGAAAATCGGGCAGTACTTACTCATTGGCACTGACTGTCTTTGCCAATTCATATTGTTGTAAAATTGGAATGCAGTGTTAACATTTTTGACTAAATAAGTGTGAAATTGTTTGTTTTTCTCTTTTCAGAGTATGTGTGAAAAAATCAACGCAAGAGCGGTTTGCATTAAAAATTCTTATAGATCGCCCTAAAGCCAGGAATGAGGTGAGTTGTATTCATTATTTTTTTTCAGACTCTACAAGTAATGTTCATCACTACAGTTTTTTCTTCTGGATGTTATTTATTTAAAAAAAAAAAAGCCATTCTTTTCATTAGATATTCTAGAGAATTTCATGGAGATGTTGTTTATGTGCTGAACACAGTAGTGGCCAAAAGTGTGCCCTTTATATGGCCATCAAAGCTGGTGTAGCACTGCAAGAAAATAATAAAACTGTTAAAAGAAGTAACACAAGCTTAGTTACATATGTTATATGCCTATCTTAAACCAGTAATTTTAATAAAGCAATTATACCCCCTTTCACACCAGCCAAAATTCTCAGGTTGGCCCCGGGACCAGCCCGCGACTAGCACTGGTATGAAAGGGATTTCAACCTTGCTAGCTAGCATGGTGCTCCCGCGACCATCCCGGGTTACTGGCTGGTGTGAAAGGTGCTGACTCTTAGTGGTGGGCAGCGGGGTCCAGGTAGCAGCAGCTGGGAGCTTGTAGTGCTATTTGTCGGGCGGCGGGGGTGGGAGGCGCTGCTGAAGTTATTGAAAATACTGGCCAGATGCTCTCAGCCAATCGCTTCCGGACAGTCTTTTTCAAAATGTTTTCAAATTCAGCAGCACTTCCTGCCCCGGCGCCCGGCAAATAGCGCTACATGCTCCCAGCCACCTCTGCCCGGACCCACTTCTGCACATAGGTGCCCTCCCAGTGCTGTCTCTTCCCCCCTCACACCATGCAGGGACTAGGCTGGTGTAATAGGTGCCAACCTGGGAATCTCCCTGCTTGATCCTTGGACTGTTTTCCCAGGTAAGTCCCTGCATTTTCTGGTATTAAAGGGATATAAGTGGAATTGAGGAGCAGTGAGAGGCCACAAAACGGACCAGTATATTTTGATATAACTCTTATCTTTTCCCCTAATAAAGACCTGTGAATAGAGGGACACTTACATTTATTGTATAATGGAGGAATCTGTTTTTGAATGAAGGTGTGTCTCTTTATTCAGTAAGCTGACATATTTTGTCTTTGTGTCTTAATAGCCTTTTCTCTTAGAACCATCCTTTCAGTCTTCTCATATATTTTCACACACTTCATCGTCTTAAGATGCAGCCTCATGTCTTAGGGGTTTGTTATGGTTTGGGCTAGTAGTCTCTGCCATTAGTGGGAATGTGTGAATGCTGAATAATTCAACTAATTGTATTCTTTGTACAGTACAGATCACATATAAAGTACAATCCTTTATGTTGTTAAATATAATAGAATAGCATGTTTAACCCTTTGATGCCAACATATGAGAGATGTGCAAAATATCCACTAAAAATGCCAGCGTCGCACACTTCAATTTTTACAAATATTTGCATGCTCCCCTAGGCTATTGCATGTTCCCTGCTAGCTGGAATTTATTGGGGATTATGCTTTGCATGTCTGCACAAAATACCCAGTACCCAGCCCCTAGAGATCCGTTTTATCCCAGATCCTATGGGGGTACTGGCCACATGCGGGTAATTTACAGCATGGTGCAATGGGCTGTTATTGGATAGTACATTAATACCATCAGGCACAAAAGTCTTTTGCAGTAAATTAGTGCCAGCAATAGATTATTGTCCTTAGTCTCTTGTCAATTTACAGTCTATTTGCAATACTGTTTTTTGTTAATCTACATAATATATTGATACTACTTCATTGTCTAATTTTAAACTGTAGGAAAAGTGTGAAACCATGTCAGTGTTGCAGTATATATTTTTTTTTTTTGCGTTCTAAATCTATAGGATTATAATAATTCACCTCCAGTCTAGTCTGTGCATTGTTCCAAATGTGTTATAATTTCATTGTATTCTTTGGGCAGTATTCAATGAGAACAATTTTCTGTGTTTTATGGCGAGTTTGTGCTTTTCTCGCGTTGGACGGAGACTTTTGCTCTCAAAAAGCGAGCAACCCTATTCAATGTGCACTTCTCACCGTCTTTCTAAGTGATTTTCGCCGTGTCTCTCCGTGTAGCAATTCTCCATCTTTTCATGGAGAAGTGGAAAATGAACTTTTACAATAAAAGGTTTATTGTTTTATTTTGGTGTAAAAAAATCAGGAATTTTATTCTGTGAAGGGGCATGCTATTTTTATTCATGTGCTTATAGCACATGAATATATATTTAATTTAAAAAAAATATATATATTTTTTTACACAGAGCAGCCAGCAGGGGGCCGGGAGCCGAGCCGCTCATTAGATATTCATATATTCTCTGCACCCGATCATTACATATGCACGATCCATCTCCCTGCCTGCCGCCGTCCTCAGGCTCCCTGCGGCGTCACCTCATACGCCGGATTGGCTGATACTCGCCGCGAGGGGCGGCGAGTATTAGTCACATTGAATACTATCTAAAGTGCCGTGGCGGAGAATCTCCGCAAAAACACGGCGAGTGCATGGCGAGCGAAAAAAACCGATCGCCATGCACGGAGAATATTTTCATTGAATACTGCCCTATGTTGTAAACCTCACTAGTGGCTGTGTGGTTCACCCATGTCCGGATCCTGGCACCGGCATAGTCAGGTCAACATATGGACATTGGGCCCAATACAGACCTGCACGCTCTGCTGCGAATTCGCAGCACAAGTGATTATTGGCTGACCGCGCATGGTACACTGTGTGCATGCACATGGGTGGTATTTCAATCGTGCAAGGGGGCATTTACCTGCTCACTGAGCTATGAACGCTCACAGCCCAGCTGGTCTGAATCGGGCCCATTGTCATTGTCAACCTCTTGTGCCCAGCCCTTTACACAATATCTGTCTAATGTAGAATTATAAGTATTAATCCGTTTATTAATCTTGTGTGATAGTTGATGATTTGATGGGACTTTTGGCATTCATCGGAGCTTCTTGTGTGTCGGTTACATGCACATCTCATTTCCTTTAATTCCAAAATGCTCAAAGTAGAACGCAAGCCATTACCTTGCTGCTGTGTCTTGAGGAGTGCTCAGTACGCTACCACATAGGGGGTTATTCTAATCCACTCTTTCTGACAAAATCCTTCTTAGACGGACAAAACCATGTGCACTGCAGGGGGGCAGATGTAACATGTGCAGAGAGAATTAGATTTGGGTGAGTTATTTTGTTTCTGTGCAGGGTAAATACTGACTGCTTTATTTTTACACTGCAATATAGATCTCACTTTGAAGTAAAACCCCACCCAAATCTAATTATCTCTGCACAAGTAACATCTGCCCCACCTGCAGTGCACATGGTTTTGCCCATCTAAGAAGGATTTTGTCAGAAAGAGTGGATTAGAATAAGGCCCATAGTCTTATGCTGCTACCACATTCACAATCACTGCTGAGTGAACTGATGTGATGGTAACAAATGGTCAGCATGCCATTGAGTACTCTCCACGTGCCTCTTTAATGCCCATCAGACATAGACACGCCACTTTCAAGCCTGTGTGGCCACTTCACATGCTGATTAGACCTCTTCACATGTCTCTTAAATTCTCTTTACCAACCCATGTGCCTGTCAAGCTTATTTATATGGTATCATACTATATCAAAGTCTTTCCATATGCCCTTCAGCCCTCTCTGTTCCCTTTAGACCTCTTCACATTGCCCCTTTTATGCCATCTGTACACTCTGTTTGCCATTAGACCTCCCAAAGTATCATAGTAATTAAGGCTGAAAAAAGATGTTAGTCAAGTCAGTCGTTACAAGTGAAATAGGTTGAACTCGATGGACCAAGTCATACAGTATCTATAGAATCCCCATAGGATTACTTTGCCATCAGACCCCTCAACATGCAACTTGCATACTGTCAGTTTAATATACTGTCATACTACCCTGCATGTCACTTACATGCCTTTCACACATCCCATATATTCCTGCTCACATCTTCCTCCTACCCACCTTTACTGACGGTGGGCACACATTGAGCAGAAAGGCCGGAGAGCACACTACAGGTTCCACTTCCCCTATTGGATTTTGTTTTGTGACGTCGCTATGAAAGGAAGTCAAGTGATGTGGACACAAGTTAGAATTTGCGCCTGTCAGCATCTTCCCTGTGGCCATGGAGCACCACACTTGGAAACTGGAGTGATATTTAATTGTTCAGTGTATGCCTTAATTGGGCAAATATATTAAAGCTTGGTGAGAGATAAAATGCCAGATGTACTATGCTTGAAAAGTAATAAAATGAAGATAAGCCACCCGCCACAGCTGATAACTGTCATGTCACATTCTGTTTAAAAAATGGCAGATAGGAGCTGATTTGGTTTATCACTCTCCATTTCATCAGCTTAGTGCATCTTATCCAAAGTAACCAGTCAGCCCCTAGATAGCAGGGTTGAAATGCCTAGAAAATGTCCTGGCATTTTTGGCCCAGGACCCATTCACCCTAGCCCTGAAGCTATGCTGGTGTATGGGGCCAAACAGGGAATGCCCCAGCATGATCCCAGGACCGAAATCCCTGGTAAGGCCTTGCATTTTCTGGTGTAAAGGGGGTATTAATTGGCTCTGTCCGAGGAGCCCTAGTAACCCCTGCAATAGGGGACTGGACAGTTCCCACATGGTACCACTCAGCATGTTTACAGCAAGGGACAGTGCATCTGGCGTCGCTGTTGGACAGTGAGATGGGACCTGCCAGTGAATCATGATTCTGTATGCTGTAGAGATGGATGAGTCCTGTGTGTCTGACCCACCAGCCATTGGTACAGTGTAGCCGTTGTCCCTGTAGACCAGGCTATCTAAAGATGGATGCGCACCATGTTTGTTTTTACTTAATTTTTTTAAGTGTGGGGGTTTCCACTAAACTCCAACTTACCTGCAGACATGTGGGATGAACTTATGCCTCTGCTCCCCATGCTATACACTGAAGCCAACCTGAAATGACTGACCACCTTATTCAACTTGCTGCAATTCAAGCTCTAATTACGTGTCTTCATTATCTCAAGTTCTCTGAGGGTATATAAATGTTTAATTACAGTACATATATATCTATGGATATTATGTTTATATGTATAGTCTATTTTTGGTCCTTTATATTTATTAAAGTCCCACATCCACTGTAGTTGAATGCACAAATTCACAAAATTAGATGTGCCTAAGTAAAAACAAAAAGCACCCACTTTTCCCACGTTTACAGCTTTCTACTGTAGTATCCTGGATGTAATAAGCTCTTGAAAACCCTATAACACTTATGAATTTTTTACATATAGCAAATTGTATTTGAAGGTTAGTGGTCTTTAATACCTTGCACTGTAAAATTGCATGATCTCTTATAGGCTAATAATTGCATGGTTCTCTTTACCACATCATTGTTGCACTCCATAAAAGCCTGGTTCTCCATCCTCCCATCCTGTGTTTCTCTGTCTGTTCCATGTAATCAGCCTTCCTTTTCATCTGTGCCACTTACCAAGTAGATTAACACCTGTGTTCTTTCCTTCAAGGTACGGCTACATATGCTGTGTGCATCACATCAAAACATTGTGCAAATTATTGACGTTTATGCAAACAGTGTGCAGTTCCCCCACGAAACTAGCCCCAGGTAAGAGCAGACCATTCTACATTAGGCACTTCTTCTGCTTGGCTACAGTGACCTTTGTTTGCTGCATCTTGATTACATGTACTTTATTCTTTTGCAGAAGTGTGACCACCAATAGTTTTGTCCTGTAACAAAAATGTAAGACAACTTTAATAGAGTGACCTAGTTCTGAAGGGTTTATACTCTGTTTGTCTAATTCTTTATTCCTTATGTTACTTGCTATAGGTTATCATACAATTATTTTTTTTCCTCAGACTTATTTACAAATAGAGTTTTCTGTAGGGTGCAGTAAAGCACAGCTATCCCAAAAGCTGGGTCTACTCAATGCGTATATATAATGCTGGAGACTTTATATGCTCCCACTGTTAGGGAATGTATGCTTCTCTGCAGAACGTGTATTGCCTGGATTTTGTTACTTTGATACTCCTGTGCCAGCTATATTTAGCTACCCTGTTTATAGTGCCTGCCGGACAGCAGCTGGTTATGTTGCGGTGTTATGACGGGTGGGGGTGCATCTGATCTGTCAGTGTTAGGCTTGCTGTATTGTTCTACGCTATAGCTGCTCTGATTGGTATTAACCATTTCTATAGGGACCATGATTATAAAGATAGATTAGGTTCTCTCCCAGCCAACATCTCTATATATTGTAGACACAGGCATGAATATTTAGGAAAGGTGATAAGATTGCCATAAATTTATGACCATTAGAAGCAATCACTAAAGCTACCATGTAGTGTACATTTGTTAAATGTTTCAGTTCTGTGGGATCCTATAAGCAAACTAGTATAGTCATTGTCTTTAGAGTTTCATATAAAGCAAATCCTTAAGTTACGAATCAGAGGAACACTGAAGACCTAGTAGACACTTGGCATAATCTAATTGGTGACCAGTGATCTAGTGAGTGCCCACTTCATAGGAGAGCCTCTGAAAGCTCACTTAGTATTATTTGAGGTACCCTTGTAACCTGCACTCAGTGGATGTAGAAGAACTATAAATGATCATGCATCCTGTTATTTCATTCAGGACCAGTGACATGACACAAGTGATGTCATTCGTTCTTTTCAAAATGACAAGTTGCGTTCCGAAGTGACTACCGCCACTGTTTGTAGATATCCACAGTATATAGCAGGCAGCGTTAGTAGAGTACTGGTGTCACCCACACATATTGGACTGAACAGAATTAGAACACAATATAACAGCAGGAAAGTTGATTCTGCTGGAAGAGAAGTGCCAGTGCTGTCAATCTGGGGCGTGACCTTCACCACAACCAAACCAAAATCTATCCAGACAACAAATGGGGGAGAGCAAGGTTGCGCCTACCGTTGACCAGCATCAGCATTAACTGCATACTCACTGATATTTGACCCACTCTTTAAATTAACGCTTTTGAACAGGGCACGGCTCCTAATTGTTATGGAGATGATGGAGGGGGGAGAGCTGTTTCACAGAATCAGCCAGCACCGGCACTTCACTGAGAAGCAAGCCAGCCAAGTAACAAAGCAGGCAAGTTCCAGAAGCTTCCACCAGCAGTCTTGCAATGAACAACTAGGGGTTGAAGGCATTAAAGATACTTAGGTTCTCACTTGACCTTATTGCCTGCTTTGTTATAATCAAAATATATGATGCACGCTACCACTGGCATAACGATTTTGTTTCAGCCACACTATGTAATTCATTTTTCTGGGGTTACCATAAGCTTGTACTCTGCTTCTAGGGCCTGCAATGGACTTTAAGCTTGTCTTGGTTTAAATCATTTGATTAAAAAAAAAAAAAAATGGCCGTCAGATCTGACCATATAACCTTTTGATTTGTGGTTGCTGATTTGCACCTTTGTGATTTATAGGTTGATAATGGAAATATGAAAATGTATTTATTGCGAAGTTCAGCCTTTTCCACTTCTTTCAGTGCAGATGTACAAGATTATTGCAAATTAGCTTCTATATGTTTCCGTATCCGCTTCTCCATGAAGCCTGACTATATGTCATTAGTTCCTTATCTGCTATAACTATGGGATACTCACCCACTGCTGATTGCTGCTCTGGTGTTGCAAATCCCTGTGGAGCTGAAAGGTTGAGTATAATTGGGACATTGAAATCTCAATAGTGTGTCTTTATAACTGAAGAGCAGAGAGGTCCATGCGTTTAACTACTTTGTTGCAAGAAAGGTCTGTTTGTTTTTGCAGTTCCTCTCGCAATAAAGCAGTTAGCATGTAAGGGAGACAAAAAAATGTGTATTGACTTGCATTTTCTTTTTACAGATTGCTTTGGCCCTAGAGCATTGTCACTCACTAAATATTGCACATAGAGATCTGAAACCGGAGAACCTGCTCTTTAAGGATAATTCTTTGGTAAGAAGACTTATATGTTGTGTGCAGTTTTCAGACTTACTAGAGATGTAACAATATACAGAAGTGCATGTTTGCAAATGCAGGTTCGAGCTGTACCCATGAACTCTAGCTTCGATTTCGAAGCAAGACTTTCTGTCAGTCTACAAATTTATAATTCCTAAAGGTGCCCATGCAATGAGCTGATTTGGGCCGATTACGACGAATCGGACTGTGAAATCGGCCCAATTCGGCTCAGTTTGATGTCCCCTCAGGTCCAGCGCACATCGGACTCGATCAGGTGGTCGGACCTACTGGCCATCCAACAACCCGACCTGGGACCTCCTTCCCTGGGAGGCGGATAGCATGTTGGGGGGCGGGCAGCTCATAGTAGTGGTTGATTGGTGAGAGAATTCTCTCAGCCAATCAACGCCCGGCCAATCATTTCAAAATATTCAGCAGCCATATCCCGCCGCCTGGAAAAATGCCACTACAAGCTCCAGCCGCCACTCGTACGGACCCTTCTGCCTGGTACTACTAGCCTTAAGTATAGGGATATAACTGATGTTATTTTTATTTATTTTTTTTCAAATCTGTTTTTGTTTCAGGAAGCTCCAGTCAAATTGTGTGACTTTGGATTTGCAAAAATAGACCAGGGGGACCTTATGACACCACAGTTCACCCCTTATTATGTAGCACCTCAGGTAACGTGATTAACTACATCTCTAACTCTTGTTTATTTAGTGTTTTCCATAAGTATTCTGAACGATTAATCTAAACATGAAATTTTAATTAATTTACTCACTACATTACTCTGCAGCCAATTCGGTTTCAGTGAATTGAATATATTCCATATTTGTAAGCAGGTTCTCAGTATACCATAATAAACTAAAAGAAAATATCAAGCACCGTTTTTAAGGGAGTTGTTGAGGAAAACTGGATTTTTCTAAACCATTTCTCTAAGTCCACTAGAGACCGTTTAATCGGTACATTGGAGATTAGTGTGAAGTGGAGAGTCGGGCATTTTCAGAAACCTGTAAACGTCATGTTCCTCTACCGCTATATACCCCAGTGGCTGATTAGGAGTCTCAGTTTTGTCTAATAAACCCCCATAGGACAGATCAGAAGTACAGATGAAAGGAGTAAAAGCAATGTTGTTAAGCAACAACAAAGGGCATAAAGGGAATGTGTGCCCTCACTGATTTAGAAACTGGCAAACCTGGCAGTAGTCTGTAAGGATGCTGGTCAGCATTTATTTTAGACCTCACTAAAGGAAAACCTGTCTTTTGTCTTGTGCAAGATCTGGGTCCTACAGGCTGGTGGAGATCATTGGTTCACCAGAAATAGGTAATTGTGAAAATGGTTGATGCCACAAAAGGAGGACGAGGAAACTGTCGACACAGGGAGGGGGGGTGTATGTAATTTTGAATGTTTAATCACATGTAAGCAAAAATTTTGAAAGTAATTCAAATGAAAATGTTGTCGTAATGCAATCCGAGCATATTGGAACCCACCCTTCAGCCATAGAGACCCAGCATCCTGAGAATGTTGAGAGCCCTCTTTGTCTGGAGAGTTATCCCTATCCATGTAAGAATCACGTAGCCTGATGTAAATGGAATGGACAAATATCATTCACTTGGCAATATTGCTTTTATACATGCACAGCTTAGTAGGAATTAAAAAAAAAAAAAGAAGAAAAGTTGTACTGGAATACAAAAATCCATTGAAATATGTAAAACTTCACCAAATCATTGTATCATTTTCGACCAAGATGACATTGTTATTTCGAATCTGCCCCCATATGGTGGTGGTGGAATTAAGGGATAAGTGGGAGGGGACTGTTGGGGTTAGACTTGTCGGTAGTGTTTAAATACTTACCAGGCTCTGTTGGAATTTTGGGGATGTTGCTGTTGGCAGCGTGGTCATAATGATACTGAATGCTGGAATTTCATGCTCAACATCTAGACAGAACTGTGATGTTTGGAGATCAGAATGTTGAAAAGAGCTCTAGCACATTGATCAAGAGCTAGGACAGCTCTGGAGCTCATTGGCCCTGTGACCATAACTGATGAGCAAAGGCTCCCTGCTGCAAAGGCATGTGATAACATTACTTTTGCTTTTTCCTAGACGGCTAATTAGTTGCCCCTCCTCAGATCATTGCCAATTAGCCACCAACATATCAAGAGACCAGGCTAAAGGTGAAGGCTCGAATTGATTTGAAATAGATTTTTAGGTACTAAATTACTGTGCTAAAGATCTGTGCTTCTGTATGCCTCTTTACACAGGAATACCCAGGTGAATCTACAGCCTACAGTAGCATGTTAATGATAATAATAATGCAAGTCTGAGGGCTTGAAGGCGCTAACCACTTCACGGCCCAAGTCTGTGTATGTACTGCAGTCCTTAATGGAAGTGGAGAACTCCTCCCTCCGTTTTCCTCAGTCCATAGGCTAGGTGCACTGGCAATGAGGAACACAAGCTTGCGTAATAGCTGTCAACTATGTACCAACAAGCCATGAGTATGGAATGGACTCCAGAAGTTTGTTAGACTCTGTGTCCAAGACCAAATCCAGCTCAGTGCTTACTTAGCTGTTGCAAATCCAGTCCCAAGAAAACGGTTTAATGGATAGGGTAAATTTTCCTATCCATGTTGTCAATTTGGGCATCCGTACTTGGTCTAGGAAAACTGCGTTATTCTAGTATGCACACCTGGTGGTGACTGACATTTCTGTAACTATTCTAATATGTAATTATTAGAATATGGAAATACAGGGGGAGTTTTCTTGGGAAAATGTAAAGGATCCTAAAATCATTTCTTGTAGAAAATATATATGCACAACTAACTCAATCTTTCTAAACAATTTTGTACCTGCACTCCATTTCATACTCTTTGCTGCTGATTTGAATACTTGCACAAGAGTCCAAAGCAGAAAAGATGACCGGGTAATAGACTTAGGCATAACATTTTTTTCAAGCTGGTCTGACAAAGGGCTCCTTGCTGTGGAAGTTACTGTCCCCGAATCATCCCCAGATTGGCAGAGAATGAACGGATGTCATTAGACTTCTTGGTAAAAAAACTCATAAGCTGAAAAAAGATACAGGGCCAAACCCTTGGAATGCCCAGCCTGTAAGATATTTAGACTCCCATATGCTGTACAAAAAACAGCATGATTAAAAGATAATTTTAGGTTTCCCTTGGGACAGGTAAAATCGGTTCCTACTTTGATAATACTGCCCTAATTGGACCTTTAGCATCAATAAAGGATGATGGTGACTACAGCTGCGGTTTGCCTAGTATAGTAGGTGTGCCATGTGAGAGACACAAAGTTCCGAAGCATGTACAATGCAAACTTCCACCTGACTTACAGACCCTACATCCAGAGACACATGTAGTTTCTAAACTGCAATATCTCTATAATGCAATCAGATCTTGCCTTTATCACCCACTGCAGTGCAAATACCAGTGGCCATGGACCCATATACAGAGGGAATCGGTACATCTATCAGAATGAACTTAGGTCTACAGTCATTAGGTCGACCCCACTAGGTCGACTGGCAGAAAGGTCGACATGGGCTAAGGTCGACATGACTTAAGGTCACATTTGCATAAAGGTCGACATGATGAAGGTCGACTGGTCATAAGGTCGACATGGGTTTTTCACAGTTTTTTGATAAGAATGTCTATACAGTCGACATGGACACAGTTGGCAATGAGAATCGGACCCTCGCATCGCTCGCTTCGCTCGCCATGCTTCGGGCACGGTGGCTCGCTTTGCTCGCCACAGCTTTAATAACCTCCTCCACGCCCTAGTGGATGGTAGGGCATGAAATACCGCCTGTCGGCACATGTCGGCTCAAAAAACAGTGAAAAACCCCATGTCGACCGTATGACCAGTCAACCTTCCTCATGTCGACCTTTATGCAAATTCGACCTTAAGTCATGTCGACCTTGGCCCATGTCGACCTTAAGTCAGGTCGACCTTCCTGCCAGTCGACCTAGTGGGGTCGACCTAATGACTGTAGACCTAAGTTCATTCTAATAGATGACCGCTTCCCATACAGAGCTTGGTCTTCTCCTCCAGTGGATAACATTTGACAGGCTTACCCTTTTTAAGAGAAGCCATCCATGAGGAAGGCATCCCAGAACCATAAACAGGGATGCAGACACCGTGGAAATTGTGAATTGTACTGACAATTCACTCGCCTCACTGCAGTGTCTCCGTGCTTTTCTGAAGCTGATGGGTGGAGACATGGGACAGTGATTTTGTCCCCGCCTGAGGCAATCCTTCAGCATGAAGATGGGGGTGATGATCACGTCAATTCCCCCAGCACATACTAAGCATACCCAGTAGTGGATGACCGATGCGTGCACCTAACTAAACTGTGGTTCCCAGGAAGTCACAGGGAAATATTGGGAGAGGTTTCTTAAAGTGTGTTTTTTTTCAGAGCAACTAGTTTGAGAAATTAGAACAACAAGTTACAAGCCCTAAATAAACTTTGATCTCTAGTTCTGCTCAGAATGATTAACATAACATATAGTGGAGATCTAGGGGGGTAATTATCAAAGCTTGGCAAGAGATAAAATTTAGATAAATTACTAAACCACCAGCTTCTATTTTACATTTTACAGGCTGTTTGTTAAAAAAAAAAGGGAAATGAAAGAAAGTAAAAAAAGTACAGGTATTTTGGTACTCTTTACCTAGAAGGGCGCCCATCGCGGGCATCGCATGTACATCGCATGCCATTATAATGGCATGCGATGTGACCGATGCGATGCCCGCGATTTTCATAGAAATACATGTTAAAATGTAAATCGCGTCGTTCGCATCGCATGCGACCAAAAAAATCGCATGCGATGCGACCGACGCGATTACCGCGATTTCCCATAGGGAACAATGTTAAATGTCCCAATTGACCCGATTTTCCATAGGAAACAATGTTAAATGGCCCACAGAGGCTAAATAGGCACCCTGAAGTGTGAAATGGCCCCCCCAATTGTTAACGCCACCCCACGATCAACGTGAACACCCGAAGCGTGGCGAGCGCGGCGGTACGCGTCCTACGACCTTTTCATACCCCCACTATCCACGTCGGCATGGAGTTGAGAAAAGAAAGTGTGGCGAGCGCATCGAGCCACCGAGCCCGAAGCGTGGCGAGCAGACACGGATACCTTCACAGGTATACGCGTCCCCTCGCGGGCTTCACAGGTGTCCGCGGGGCTCGCCACGCTTTTTATTCTCAACTCCACGCCGACGTGGATAGTGGGGGTATGAAAAGGACGTAGGACGCGTACCGCCACCCCTCGCGGGCTCGCTGCGCTCGCCACGCTTCGGGTTCACGTTGATTGTGGGGTGGCGTTAACAATTGGGGGGGCCATTTCACACTATTTGGCCTCTGTGGGCCATTTAACATTGTTCCCTATGGAAAATCGGGTCAATTGGGACATTTAACATTGTTCCCTATGGGAAATCGCGGTAATCGCGTCGGTCGCATTGCATGCGATTTTTTTTGGTCGCATGCGATGCGACCGACACGATTTTTTACCTTGCGATGCCCAAGATCAAAATCGTGGGCGCCCTTTTAGGTAAAGAGTACCGGTATTTTTTTTTCCACCTTATTTCCATCTATGAAACCTTTTACTTTTTTGCCATATACCATATTACACAGCAATTCTCTTACAAACTATCAAATTTAATTGAATTCTGTCCAGTAATTAAATATAAGCATTTTTGCTCTTACTTATTTATGTTGTACCACAACATATACCCCTTTTACACCAGAGGTTGGACCCGGGTTATTGCCGCTCCGGGGCGGGGCGCGGTGTAAATTGGCTGAAAAAATAATAATGCGGGTACTGTTCCCTGGGAATCTGACCCGGCAAACGTTCAGGGTCAGACACTGGGCTTATCCGGGGCTTAGGGTGGTGTAAATGGTCATTATCCGGGTTATTTGGCGGGGAGAAGGCCGCGAAGAGCTGATTGGTGCTTCTGCGGCTCTGGAAGATGATGTCATCTGCCGGAGACCCGCACATGGAGCATCGCTGAAGCAGCGTTACCATGCTGTTTGTCCCACAGCATCACCCTCAGCCTGACTATTTGGCAGACTCCAAACCTGACCTGCACCATCATGTCCTTGTCCACTGCATGTTTCATGTTCCATTTCTTGTGACCTCATCATCAACAGGCCAAAAAGCCATTTTTTAATGACAGCCGCAAGGAAAGGTCAGGGCTAATCCATTTTCAGTGTAAAAGGGCATTACCCGGTAATAATCTGGATTCAAGTGCAGTGTAAATGGGGTCCGAGGCAGAGCATGCCCTGGCAATTTCCCGTGTTCAGTTTCCCGGGTCCTACCCGGCATTCTGGTGTAAAAGTGGAAATACATAAATTCTAGACCTTCCAGTAGGTTTCCTGTGCTTAATAGGAGAGTAATATCTGCCCCACCTGGCATTACAATCCTACAGTGCTCATTTAAGCTGCTTTATACTGCATTTGTTAGGTCCTGGAGGCACAAAGAAGACACCAGAAAGAGAAGTCTGGGATTATTCCTACCTCACCGACACCATACACCTACAACAAGGTAAGTCTTTATATTTTGTAGTCTATACAGGCTCAGAAAAAGTTAACTTTTTCCTGAATTAGTGAGGTTTAATTTTGTGTTTTGTTAAGATCTAATAGAGCAGTGGTTCTCAACCTTGGTCCTCAAGTACCCTCAACAGTGCATGTTTTCCAGGTCACCTGGCAGGTGCACTCATTATTCATTTGACACATTTTAAATGATCCACAGGTGGAGCTAATTATTTCACCTGTGATTCTGTGTGAAGACCTGGAAAATGTGCACTGTTGGGGGTCTTTGAGGACTGAGGTTGAGAACCACTGTACTTGGGAATTACGTATTATTAGAACAAAGCATGGCTAGCATAATTTATATGTATAATATGTTTATTTTACAGAAATTCATATGTATAATATGTTATTTTACAAAATTATATGTAGAAACAAATGTAAAAATAAAATCTGCCTCCATGCCTGGTCATAAGAAGGCACAGTTCCCCTTGATATCTAAAAGTATATGGGAGTATATAGCATCCCAATACCAGTACAACAGGATACAGTATGTAGTTGTTCTCACCATGAGATACTGTACCTAGAGCCACATCTGCTCTTACATTTTGTTATTATTCTATAGGGGGACATAGGCTTTACACAGTACTCCCTGCTTAAAAACATCACTGTCAGCACCGAATACCCGGAGCATAAATTAAACATCATTAACCCCGTTGAGAGTCATTTGCAATTTACCTGACACAGCACGCTAAAAAGTCTACCCATTACGGCTTCACAGTGACTGTTTGAACCAAGTACCATTCCTGCTTAAACAGCCCTGAAATATGGGTAATTAGAAAGCATATTATAACAAGAGACTAAGCTGAAAGTGGTACATCTACTTCTAGTCCTTGGTTACTACCCATCTCACTGTTTTCAAACAAATACTGAGTGGAGAGACTTGTCAATTAAATTCAAATATATATATATTTGTTTTAAAGTCAGGCTGGCCAGCCTAAGAATCTATTGGATGTCCATGTCCTTTATTTAAAATGTATTTTATTTCATTTCATTATTATATGTACTATGTGTGTTTTAAATTAGTATAACAATTTATCTACCCACCATTTAGGTGTGTGATCACTATAAATCATTGATAAATAAAAAATAATTTTTATCAGAATTCCAGTGTCACATTTGCGCTCTTTAAAAATATTTTCGTGATGTTTCATTGACATCTTTACACAGTGGCCATAGGCTGTGAGTAGGAGTCTAGGCACCAAACGGTTAACTTTTTTTTATCCCAACAGCACAGGCTTCCTCTCCCCTATTCACTGCCTCCTAGGTTAGTGCTTGCAAAACCGGGCACTGTTTCAGGGCACCGGTGAGTAGGTCGGTGTCTTTGGTAAACCAGACGCTACAGCTATAGATCCCCAATTGAGCACTTTATGTACTGGTTTCCTCACAGTAACTTCATACACACAGTAAGTCAATACACAAATCCCCCTAATACTGTACATACACCTACGCCTCCGTTACAATTACATATATATCGGTCAGACGAAAATATACACTGGTCATCTTACAGGGTCATTAGATATCGATCTGGGCAAGAGATATATCCTTTAATTGATATTTCTGTAATCTTTGTTGATCCTGAGAGACCATATCTACTAAGGCATGCAAACTGTATGACAAATGTATTCTATACCTGGAAATGACGTATGTTATTTTCTACTTATGAAACGAATAAAAAGAATACTCAATAAAAAAAAAAAAAAACAGACGCTACAGCTGCTGTCAATGCTGGTGAGGGAGACAAGTGGCAGTGCTGACAGTGGGCATCCAGGGTGCTTGCACCAATCTAAACCACCAGGGCAGCATGCAATGGGTTACTTCTCCATGGGCAGCCATTTGTTTTTGGGTTTTTACGACTCCTCATATCTACATGAAAGTCATACTGGTCACAGCAGCTCATCTGTGGTATATGGGTATCAGAAGAATTCTACCATATTTGGATGACCTGCTTATCCTAGCCCAGTCACTGGATGTCCTTTATGGAATACCTTCATTTCCCAATAAATCTTCTCCAGTCCCATGGGTGTATTATCAATTGAAAGAAATCTTCCTGGATTTTGTCAGGAGATGCTACATTCAGGGTCCTTGTTGGATTCCAAGGTTAACTCTGTGTTCCTTCCTATGGGCAAACTTCGGACCTATAAACTTCAGGACCTTTGCAAATCCTGGGCTCTCTTGTCTCCACCACTCTTGGTGTGGTATGCCTAGTTTCACTCTCAGCCTCTTCAGATAGTTCTAGTCCTGTTCACAAATCTGTAACCCAAGATGTGGACACATATCAGTCCCTTTTGGATTCAGAACTGGGTCCTCAGTACCACCCACAAACACTTGTGTCAGTGGTGCAAACCTTTCAGGGTCTCTGGACAGCACAGAAGAACCTGCTACTAATCCACATTTTGAAACCGAGCGGTCTGCAGAGCTCTCTATCTAGCTCTGCCACTTTTCTAGCATCATTAGATCCAAGTACGATCCGACAATGCCGCAGCCATCGCCTACATAAACCATCAGGATGACACTCTCGTTTGTGGCACCATGAATGTGGTGACTTACATTCTTAACTGGGCAGAGCATCATCCTCTGGCTCTTGTCAGAGTTCTTCATCCCCAGAGTCAAAATTTGGGAAGCTGCCAGGATGTTCACTTTTCAGATCCTAGTTCTTAGCTTGGCGGACATGGACGTGATGGAGAAATATGGTGGTGTGTCTGCGCACTGGGTTTATTTGTTCGGCGCTAGCAGCCGCACTTGTCGGGAGACCGGCCCAAATGTTTGTATAGTGTAGAATAGATTGGTAGTTCTGTGCTCCACTCCTTAATGCGTGTAGTAATAACGACTGACAATAGGGTATTGTGTCGAGGGCAAAATTTACTCTGTAGGTGAGAATATATCAACATGCAGTTACAACGATTGAAACATTAGTCCACATACACAATGGCGCAAGAAATACATTTAAGATGCAGTGTGCTGAATACCACTGCATGCCCACATCTCACCTGGACACATACTGTAAGTCAGAATAACACAAAGAGGAGCAAAACATCAGTTTCCAGTCTATATAGGCCTTTTCCAGTAGTCTGATGCGTCAGTTTTTAGCCTATGTTTGGGTGGGCACATTCTTGCAGAGAATGTGGCTAAAGCAAGGAGATTCTATGAAGTAGCCTTCTGTTTAGATCCATTTATCTGTTTTTGAAACTTGCCGTGTATAAAAAAAAAAAAAAAAAGATTTATTGCAATCCTTTTTATGTATTTCTCTCTCTCCCTCTCCCAGAGCTGTGACTTATGGTCCTTAGGTGTTATTATCTATGTGATGCTGTGTGGCTATCCTCCCTTCTACTCCAAACATCACAGTCGGACAATCCCAAAAGACATGAGGAAGAAGATAATGACAGGAAGCTTTGAGTTCCCGGAGGAAGAATGGAGTCAGATCTCAGAAATGGCAAAAGACATTGTCAGAAAGTAAGTTTACTGGGATAAATGTTGTTTTTTTTTTTTTTTTTTTTTTGCTTTCTTATGATTATAGAAAAGTTTGGATCCTTCCTTCCTTTTTTTTTTTTTTTTTTTTTTTTTTTCAACCTAGACCAAAATTAGCTTTTTGGACATGTCAAGTTTCTAACTTCCTAAGTAAAGGATAATGCATTGCTTGACAGCTTTGTATTACTGGGCTGAATCCTATACTCCTCCTTACTGGATTCCCTCACAAATCTGGCTCCTTTACCATCCCCACACACTCCTCCTTTTACCTGCTCCAAATGTAACACGCTCTATCTCCTTCATCCACTCTTTCCACCATTCGCTTCTTCCACACAGTTCATGTTTGTGTAGTTGTCTTCAACAATCATTCTGTTCTTCTATCCCAATTTCTTGATAAATTCACCATCTGAGTCCCTTACTTTCTCTCCATTGGACTTCCCACTATAGTCTTAATGGTACTCTGGCCCAAGTTGAAGTAATCCTACTTTCTATTCACGCTCTAAGGGCCTAATTCATGTTTGAATGACATTCCTAGGCAGTCATAATTTTTTCTTAAGTTATGAAATTGCTAATCTTCACAAGTACCGCCCAAAAGTAAAGACAGATGCCCAGTGGAAGTATCATAAACTCATTCAGACTTGAGTACAGATACACAGCCTTTACGCAATAATGAAGACCTTCAACCGCTATGGTAGCACTTTGGCTCTACAGACTGACCACAGTAACAGTGGTGCTTGCTCCATATCTGGCTATATACATGACACAACTGAGGGCAGATACAAGCCCATGCATACCACTCCACCATCAAAATTGCACTCTTATGCACTCCCTATTTCAAATTCATGCTCTCATTTCACTCTTTCAGGAGACCCAAAGTGACCATATCAAGGTCCCAAACCATCTTCTCACTGCCAAATGTCATTTCTCTTTCAATGGTCCTGGTGACACAGCTTCACATTGGGATGTAGGAGGGTCCGCAGGAGCCAGGCACCTATCCTAAAGCTTTTGGAGGGTAGGCTCCTCCCCTACTGCATCCCAGACTCCTCAGTTCGTGTTAGGTGCCCACTGGAGTGGGTGCTATTCTAAAGGGCTGCCGGAGCAGCCGAAGGAGTAGAGTTAGTTAGGGTTTTTATTTTATTAACTTTTACACTAGCTAGGTAAGCACAGTGTGAGGATTCTCATTAGTGAATCCTCACACTGCTAGCGCAGCAGGAGCTGACAGAAGCGTGTCCTGTCAGCTCACTGTGCACAGGGGAGACGCTGTCTGGCCTCCCTGTGCAGCGCTTACAGCTTCTTTTAAGAAGCTGCCTGGGCTCCGGAGCGCTCTGAAACCGGCTTCACGCTAGGTGGGGATCATGGGGGACAGGCGCTCCGTGATGGCGGCGGCCATTTTCTGCGGAGCTTACACACTGAGCTCCTATATGAGAGGACAGCAGTGTGTTACAGGCATGTTCCGAGTGGTCCCCAGCTGAGGGGGAGATACTGGAACTAGGAGATCCTACAATGGGAGCGGCTGTCTGGGGGTAGTTGGCGCCAAAAGTCACAGACCCCGCAGCAGCAGGGACTTGGTCCCTTCCCTCACTCTGTTTTGGCGCCATTCAGAACGCTTGCAGCGGAGCTGAGCTGGCTTACAGATCCTGACAGAGTGATTGGATTTCCTGGGCATCGCTTTCCCCATTCGGAAGACTACAGAAAGCTAAGTGAACTGAATATATTGGTTCTGTATATAATGTATGTACATTTAATGCTGTGACTGTGTTATTTGAGAACATCAGGTCTGAGCAACAGTCTGTGGTTTTGGGGGAGGGAGCCTTTAATGCATTGAGCGCTTGCAGTGGTTGTACACTGAGATTTGTCCCTGAGCAGATAAGGGGGGCTTATGTATTTCTTGCGCTGCTGTGAAACCCATGGGGAGTCAACCCCAGAGGGTAGGCTATCGGAGCTTGCGTGGGCTAAGTCCCTGGGCAGGTCTGAAAATGCTTTGGTGCATTACTGGACAGGCAGAGTGATGGCTGGTAACTTCCCCTAGACCATTGCCATTCTCTCAGCAGTCCTCTAGCTCTTTGCCTCGGACCCAGACAGATCCTGACTTATTACAGGTCATGCAGGATACTGCTATGGGAATCAGCAGGTTTAAATTACTTGTTGGACAAGTTTATGGTTATTTTGTGGGGACCCCTAAAAGGTCTTATTCAGTACCAGTGTTAGCTGCTGATGAGGAAGGAGAGTACACAGACCTCAGCCTCAGGGGTGGAGGTTTTGTTTACGGCTGTTAAACAGGCATTGAATTTGTCTGTGAGGAAAAAACTCCTGCAAAGGTTGTTTTTAAGAGACAGCGTAAGGAAAATGATATCTCCCTGCAGACGAGGGTTTACAAGATTTATTGGAAAACCCCATATAAAAGGTTTTAGATGCCTAAAAGATGTTTAAGCCTGTATCCCATGCCTGAGGATCATGCAGACCTCTGGGAGAAAGTTCCAGTGGTAGATGTTTCTGTGGCATGCTTGTCAAAAGTCACTGTGCTACCAGTGCAGGGGGAACAGCCTTCAAGCAAGGCAGTGGTTGAAAGGGTGGGCTACACTCCGCCCTCTGATTGCTTCAGCCTTGGTCTCTAAGGCCATGATTGGTGGGTCATTGACCTGTACACTTTTGGACATACTGTTCTTTGTGTGTTGTTACTTGCGGAGAAGCCTAAAGCTGCTGCAGAGTAAATGTGATTGAGGCTGAGCAGGAAGCTCTCAAAATGACTGCCAGAGTTTCCTCAGTGTTCTGTCAATGCCAGGAGAGTGCTCGGGCTTATAGCTTGGAAGGCAGATAACGAGTCTAAGAAGGCTTAAGGTGTGTACACACGGTCGACATGCTGCCGTGCGATGCGAGTCCCGATGCGATCTGATGGCATCGGGGCTCGCATCGCACAGCAGCATGTCGACCATGAAGGAGAGCAGCGGACAGTACCTGTCACCAGGGTGCCGGGATGTCAGCGTGCTGCGACACCCGGGGCCGCGGCACATCAAACAGCTTCCCCCCCCCCGCCGTGCAGACATCAGGCCACACCCCCCGCCCTCCTCTATATGCAGACTTCTTCCGGGTCATCAGCCCTGCAGCGCAGCCCCAGGAGAAGCCCCTCTCCCTCTGGCCGCCGGAGCTATAGTGAGTATTCAGGCACAAAGACTATATAGTGCAGATCTGCACTATATAGTCTTGGCTGCCCTCACTATGTCGCTGCCGATTTGCGCTCACTCGGGAGCGCGCATCGGCAGCGCATCGGGCTCGTAAGCCCTGAAAAGTACACAATCGGTATACGATATGGCTTCCGATGTGCACTATATCGTCAACATCGGAAGCCATATCGCACCCGTGTGTACACGCCATTAGAGGCATTAGCTTTTAAAGGAAAGCTGTTATTTGGTTCAGAACTGGAAGAGATTATTAAGCAGGCCACAGGTGGAAGAAAGCACTTTCCTGCCTACCCCTGCAGCCAAGCAGACATCAAGGTTTTCTGCTTGCAGGCCGTCCTTTCGGCCCTCCCCTAGAGGAGGTGCGTCCTTTCGAGGACAGTCTTTTAAGGGATAGTCTCAGTCCTCCAGGGGCAAGGCCCCAAAGTCAAAATTTGGTTCCTTTCATAAGAAACCAAAGGAGAGGACAAACCCTCCGCATGACTGCCAGGGGTTTTGCCCGGCGGTAATTAAGGAGGGGGGACGTCTGTCACTCGTCAAAGACGCATGGGCACTGTTAGACCGGGACTCTTGGGTGTTAGTAATTATAACCCAGGGTTAAAAGATTCCCTTCAAAGGTCTTCCACCGAGAAGGTTCATTCCTACACCACTACCAAAGGAGGCTCGGCTCCGTACAGCTCTCTTGGGAGCGGCTCATTCTCTTTTAGAGAAGGGTGTGGTAGTCCCGGTCCCCAGAGCGGAGTGGGAAAAAAGGCTTTTATTCCACTCTGTTTTTGGTGCCCAAACCAGACGGGTCTTTCAGCTGATCCTAAACTTAAAGTCATTAATATCCATTTGTGGGTAGACCATTTCAAAATAGTCTCTACGGTCTGTGCTGCTAGGCCTGGACCAGGGAGAATTTTTAGCGTCCATGGATGTCCAGGACGCATACTTGCATGTTCCTATCCACCCAGAACATCAGGCTCTATTGAGGTGTGCAATAGGAGACCTACTCTTGCAATTCCAGGTGTTGCCCTTCGGTCTGGCCACAGCGTCAAGGGTATTCACCAAAATAATGTCAGTAATGGCGGCTGGGCTCCGACTGAGGGAAATCATGGTGATTCCATTTTTGGACGACCTGCGGTTTAAAGCGGAGTCAGCAGACAAGTTGAAGAGTCACTTGGCAGAAACCATCAGGTTTTGCAGATTCACGGCTGGCTTTTAAATTTACAAAAGTCTCAATTGGTGCCGTCACAGAGACTCCAATTCTTGGGGATTGTTTTGGATACCCAGTTGCATCGGGTGTTTCTACCAGAGGCAAAGGCCAGGGATCTGGCTGCCTTGGTACAGGAGATCCTCGGGTCTCAGAGCACATCAGTATGGAGGTGCCTCAAAACTGCTGGGGAAGATGGTGGCGTCTTTCGAGACGTTACAGTTCGCCAGGTTCCACTCTAGAGTGTTCCAGTGGAACATTCTGACAGACTGGTCAGGGAATACTCAGACCATGATGTCAGAACAAATAGTGTTGTTTTCAGAAACTCGATCCTTCCTGAAATGGTGGATGGAGGTGGATTCCCTTCGGGGGGGGTCGGTCCCTGCAGTCCTGGAGCTGGCTGGTAGTCACTACCGACGCCAGTCTCAGAGGCTGGGGGGGCAGTAGTCGTGGACCTGCGTCTGCAAGGCTTGTGGACTTCAGAGGAGTCTGCCTTACCGAGCAACATCGTGGAACTGAGGGCTGTGTGGAAGATGTTTTCTCTGGCGGGAGGAAAGGTTACAAGGGCTCCCTTTAGGCATTCAGACCGACAACGCCACAGCTGTGGCGTATCTGAATCACCAGGGAGGCACACGCAGCAAGCTGGCTATGTGGGAGGTGTCCCGAATCTTCTTGTGGGCGGAACAGAATGTTCCAGCATTATCAGCGATATTCATACCAGGAGTGGAGAATATAGAGGCCGACTTCCTGAGCAGGGAGGAGCTGATGGAAGGGAAATGGAGCCTGAACCCACAAGTATTCCACCAGATTACACTGAGGTGGGGAACCCCGGATAGGGACCTGATGGCATCCAGGTTCAACCTTCAGGTACCCAGGTTTTATGACAGGACGTGGGATCCACTGGCAGAAGCAGTGGATGCCATGACTATCCCCTGGGAGGGGAATCTTCTTTATGTTTTTCCGCCAGTTCCAATGCTGGCAAGAGTGTTGAAAAAGATACAGGCCCAGACGATTCCAGTAATTTTAGTGGCCCCAGATTGGCCAAGGAGGTCCTGGTACTCGAGGCTTCAGAGATTCTCTGTGGACTCGTGGCGTCTACCTCTGAGGTCAGACCTTATAAAAAACAAGGACCGTCCAACCATCTGGATTCAGCTCGATTAATTTTGATGGCCTGGCTGTTGAAAACGCCATTTTGAGGAATATAGGATTCTCAGAGACGGTGGTTAACACAATGAGTAAAGCCAGAAAGTCAGTGTCTTCTGTAAATTATTATAGGGTCTGGAAGACCTATATTTGATGGTGTGAAAGACAGAAGTCACACACATCACGATTTAAAATGGCTAAATTGTTGGAGTTTTTACAGGATGGCCTTTCCTCTGGGTTAGGCCTTCAGTCACTCCAAGTACATATCTCGGCCTTGTCAATTTCTTTCCGAAGAAGGATTGCGTTAATACCGGAAGTACAGATCTTCCTGCAGGGGGTTTCTCGATTGAAACCTCCCTACAAGCAACCAGTAGCGCCATGGGAATTATCTCTGGTTTTGGAGTACCTTTAAAAGGCGCCTTTTGAGCCGTTAAGGTCGGCTGACCTTAAATTCCTTACAGGGAAACTGGTATTTTTGTTGGCGGGGGCGTCAGCAAAAAGAGTATCGGAGTTGGGAGCTCTATCCTGCAAGTCTCCCTCCCTTATATATCATGATGATAGGGCTGTCTTTTGGACAGTACCCCAAAATTTTTGCCAAAAGTAGTCTCTGCTTTTCATCTAAATCAGGAGATAGTTCTGCCTGTGTTTCAATCCCCAGAGGGTTCAATTAAAAGGGACAAATTGAGGAATTTGGATGTTGTGCGCTCCTTGCGCATTTATGTGGACAGAGGAAAGAGTGTCAGGAAGACTGATACTCTGCTAGTTTTGTAGGAGGTACATAATAAAGATTGGTCTGCTTCTAAGCAGACCGTTGCTAGGTGGTTGCGCTCTGTTATAGCGTTTGCATATACTAAAGTTGGTAGGCATGTGCCAGCCAGGATTAATGCGCATACCACCAGATCAGTCGCCACCTCTTGGGCGGTTCGACATGGGGCAACAGCTGAGCAGGTTTGCAGGGCTGCCACTTGGTCATCTGTTCATACTTTTGCCAAATTCGATAGGTTCCATGAGTTCGCGTCGGTGGACGCATCATTCGGACGAGCAGTGATGAGAACTGCAGACCTGAGCGTACCCACCCAAAAGGACCGGCTCTGGAACGTCCCAATGTGAAGCTGTGTCACCAGGACCATTGAAAGAGAAAAAGGGATTTTTGTAAGAACTTACCGTTCGAATCCCTTTCTCTGATATGGTCCTGGTGACACAGTGATCCCTCCCTTACGCTCAGTAAGTATGCCAGTGTTCATGATGTTTCATGTTATAATTGGTTGAAAATTGTACATATAATATGTGCAGGCGTTGTACTGAGTTAATGTATTCCAGTGGCTTTGAAAGATTGAACTGAGGAGTCTGGGATGCAGTAGGGGAGGAGCCTACCCTCCAAAAGCTTTAGGATAGGTGCCTGGCTCCTGCGGACCCTCCTACATCCCAATGTGAAGCTGTGTCACCAGGACCATATCAGAGAAAGGGATTCGAACGGTAAGTTCTTACAAAAATCCCTTTTTCTCCACACCAACACTCCTGCACAACTGACACAAGAACTTGTCCTCTCTTATCCTTGTATGTTTCCAGCTGCTTCTGATTTTTCCCCTCCCCTCCTATCTCCACCTTTCCATGGTACTCAAGGGTCTGTTCTCCGCCCCCCCCCCCTCATTTCCTTGTATAGATCTTCCCACACTGACTTCATCAACTTTCACTATCGCCTCTATGCTGAAGTCCCCCTAGTTTCATCTCCTCCTCCCTATTCCTGCACATCTCTGTTTCTCTATCTGCTGTCTCAACTTGGAGGTCCCAGCCACAAAGCTTAATATGTCTAACACTGATATTGGGTGCAGAATTCCCTTACCTACCATCCTGTCTCTATTTCTTGAATTTTCTTTTAACCCACAAGGGCCTTTTGAGAAACTTGCAGAAATACACTGTGTGGATAGACAGAGTACTGGCTATTATTGTCTGATCATTGCATGCTCTGCTGCATCAGAACTGATCATTATACTGTACCAAATGGAAGGAACCTCAGCTATAAGGGAGTGCAGAGGAAATACTGTTATAGCTGAGCTGTAGTGACCATGTGCCTTTTACCTTTCATGATCTTTGTCTGATAATGAAATAAGTGAGTGCAACAATCCCGGGGAAAGGATTATAATTGTCCTATATCATATATTTTTGTAGGTATTATGTCTTCTTCCTCTTGTAGCTCTGAAGAAGATGGAATCGACACCCTGCTAGGACAACCCATATATTGATCCAAGTTTATTAAGTCTTAACAACAAATGATAAAGTGGAAGGGTGATCAAGGACTAGCCAATCAGCTCCTGTCATTTTTCAAACCCAGCCTATACATGGCAGTTAGAAGCTGATTGGCTGCTTCTTTATCACCCTCCACTTTATCACTTAAATACATTTAGCCCAATATGCTTTAGTCATTTGACAGCAGTGGGCGGGGCTTTCTTCTCAGAGTGACAGAATCTGGCAGTGCAAAACGATATTCTGGATTTGTCACAGCACTTTAAAAATTGGAATTCTGTGTATTCCCTTCAAACATTCCTGTCCTTTTTTCAGTCCAATTTTTTTCTTGCTCCTGGCATTGATTTTCTTGTGGAAACAGATAAGCGTTTGCTTGTGAGGATGAACCAAGGACAGGAGTTTGGAAACTTAGATTATATTTATATTAAGCAGCTGTTTTTAAGCTTTCTATCTCTTGTTGGTTGGTTGGTTCTTCCTTGCTGTTATAAGTACCTTGTTGATAAATTAATATTGCCTTTCACATGACCGATGATAATCTCTAGACATGTCTTCTCTTCAGGTTGCTGAAGGTTAAGCCTGAGGAGCGTCTTACCATTGAAGGCGTTCTGGACCACCCTTGGCTGAACTCTACAGAAGCCCTGGATAACATATTGCCATCTGCACAGATGATGATGGATAAGGTTGTAATTATGTTCTGTGCTCTATATTAGTCTCAAAGTTTTCAGATTTGTATCTATCTTTATTTAGTATACGTGACCGAGGTCTGAGTGTTTTGTTGTTGTCGTCATGCATACTAATGTCCCCTCATCTGGAAAGTGCCCAAAACATAATGCATAGTAAAGTAGCAACACTTTGTTTTGGGAATCTAAAATGATCACTTTGTGGGGAAATTCAATTGTCTTACACTGTGGCTGTCACAAGATGGCACCAAGTAGAGCAGGTAAATAGTTGCTGCATTTGGGTGTGAATGGCTGCAGGATGGGGGAGGTGTGGGCCCTTGCATCCGGGTCATAGGTTAACTCTGTGCTTTTGTCAAGCATCCGATGCAATGAGGGCCCAGAACAAACATTGTATCTGAATTTGCCTCCTTCATGTCACATTTTTATCCGTTGTAAGAAAGAGTGAAATATTATTACATTGCTCTATTTGGAACACCATCCTAAAACAGACACAAAGTGGAGTTCTAATGAGGATATTTTAAATTTGATCATGTTTGTTTGACAATGGTGTTCTAAAGTAGGTGTCAAGTGGGAGCACTCTATGTATATGTACTACCTATAAATAATAGGCTTAAGGTTATGCCTCTAACAGGGAAGAGTAACTTGCCAAAAATGCCATGGGTTGGTTCAAGATGTATATAATAGACTTGTTTAGGTATGTGCTCTTTATTGGGGCAGAGTGGCCTGTTGTCCGTACCATGTAACACTAAAGCAGGGATGGGGAACCTTTGGCCCTCCAGCTTTTGTTGAACTGCACCAGTTTTAACATGGCCAAATAGCAAAACTGTAGCAGGGCATGCTGGGATGTCTAGTTCAACAGATGGAGGGCCAAAGGTTCCCCATCCCTGCATTAAAGACTCTTCTGCTATCCTCGCTTTAGAGGCTGTGCTGTCTTTGGAGAGTTTGAGAGGAACTAATTAAAATGTGTGGCATTTTCCATTGCAGGCTATGGTTGCTGGGATACAACAAGCCCATGCAGAACAGCTTGCCAACATGAGAATACAAGATCTCAATGTCAATTTGAAACCGTTAAATATCGTCAACAATCCTATTCTACGTAAGAGAAAGTTGCTTGGGTGAGTATTCTAGAAAAACATTGCCATCCCAGCAAAAATACACTGGCAGAGAGGGGATGGGGGATTTGTATTAGTTGCTATGTTCACATTCTATTTATCACTGTATCCTAGTGTTTACTTAGCCCTGACACTTTATATCCAAGCTTCTGCTCTCTGCTGTTTCCTTTTCACTTCCATGAATTATTTATTGCCCTCTTATATTAGAAAGAACAGATGTGATTGTGGCATTGTTTTACATTCCGAACGTGCTACAAATGATTGAATGTCCTAATTATTTTTTTTCTCGGTTTTATTGCTTGCTTTGTAAAAATAAAAGTATTGTCATTTGTGCACTTTTTTTTAAAACTGTATTAAGGTTTCTTGCTTATTATCCTGATTTTTGTGTTGGTGCTTATTTATTGCCTGGTTATTAAATCCCATTGAGTAGTTCTCGCATATCTGATTGTTCAGTCATGGGTGCCAAGAGCACCCTTTTGGTTGGTTACTTTCTGCGAGTGATTGCCTAGCAGTCCAGTACTAGAACCAGAAACTATTTAGATCAGTTCCTGGTTCCTCCTTCTTAACACTTCATTCAAAATGAACTTGGTTTACTACCGGCACTAAACACAGTGGATAAAACACAGTAGCTGCAAATTATTTAGGATTTGGGTAAAATCTACAAGTCAAAACACAAGTAAACAAGTGATTATTGCCAGTGGTGGTTTTTCTTTAAGGTAGTACAATTATTGTGTGCTCTCTAGTAAAGACCTAGGAATACTGTGCTTTACACAAACTAATAAGTATATATTCTGTTAAGGTTTCTTATATTAAGAAAATATGCGATCCCTATAAACTCAAACCATATATTCTCCCTATATAATGTTCATACAGTAGTCTATATATTATTACTCACTGATCTTTGTTTGAACCCTGTAGAGCATGTACCTGTATAAATAATAAGATAGGACACCTGTGCTTCTAAAACTACAAGAGTTTTTTTTTTTTTTATGTACCCATATGTTTTTATTTAATTAGTGAATACATGTGGAAAGTCTCTTTGTTCAACAGGACAAACCACTTTGACACCACTCCATGCCGCTTCTCCCATAGGCTCCATTCTCTCTGCCACTACTCAAGCAGCACAGATTAGACCACCGTTCAGGAGATTTGCTGCATCATGCTAAAGTTTCTTGGCGGGGACCTGTTCCCTGATGGGACTCGTGTCAGTACTCCTCTGGAAAGCTGCATTCATATGAAGTAGTGCAGCTACACTGCCAATCACTAAACTGGCACAGTCATGAGTGAATGAGAGACGGTGTATCACTAAAGTCAGGATGCTGGTTAATGTGGCGTTTTCAGTGAATTACCCACATTACTTGAATAGCACTCACAAATACCACTACTAATGCTGCCTGCTTGTATGTGACAGATTGTTGGCTAAAAGAAATAGCTTCATATTACTGGCTACATTTCACAGAGATGTGTGATTTAATTGCAGCCTGTTAAAGTGCATAGGGGTAACCCCCACTTCCAAACATTAGCTTTTTGAGGCTTTTTTATCTGTTTTCGGGTTTCTTATTAACTAGTTATGTTGTGTGATTTGTATGTCTGTATTGGGGCCTAATTCAGATTTTTTATTGCAAAGCGCATTTTTTTCTCTATGGACAAAACCATATGCACTGCAGGTGGGGCAGATGTAACATGTGCAGAGAGAGAGTTTGATTTGGGTGAGGTGTGTTCAAACTGAAATTGCAGTGCAAAAATAACATGTACAGTATTTACCCTGCACAGAAACAAAATAAATTGCACAAATCTAACTCTGCACATGTTACATCTGCCTCTCCTGCAGTACATTGTTTTGTCTGTTTGAGAAAAAATGTGGTTTATGATCTAGTGTGAATTAAGCCCTAAATTCTTCTAGCCTGTTCTACCAGGATCTAGTAATATCATACTTGGGGGATTTTGGCATATGCATGATGAGATCTTGGAGGAGGGACCAATTCTAAACCCAAAATACATTGATGTTTCACATCCACCGTATACATATAGCCTAAATGTAATTTTATACAATTTTACATTTTTTTTTTCTTTTTTAATATTTTTGTGATTAAACCGTTTTTTGGGTAGGTTAAAATATCAGGAAGCGAAGGTGATGCCATCTCAGACATCGCTCAAAATATTTTTCGGCGTAGGGATACTCACTCTACTACTACCAGGTTATTCTGGCAATAGTTGAATTTGAGTGATTCCCACCATTTCTCTATACTTTAATAATAAAACCATCTCTAAATATTTGTATATTTAATGTAATAATTATATTTGGTATAATTGTTAGTTTGGCTAAATGAATAGGGCTTGACTGTATATTAAACACACCTTTACTGCCAGCACTCCCATAATTAATGAAGAACTATTGCATATGTATTTGGCAATGTTACCAGGCTTCTTCCATATCAAATAACATTGACTTCATGTTGAGTAACTGTCATTCTCTTTATAAAGACTTTGGTTTGTTTCCCTTTTTGAAATATAGGACAAAGCCAAAGGATAGTGTTTACATCCAGGATCCTGAAAATGGCGGGGAAGATTCCAATGTTGCTTTGGAAAAGCTGCGGGATGTTATTGCACAGTGTATATTACCGCAGGCTGGTAAATTCATCAACCGCTTTTATTTATATGGCTTGTGTTCCCGCTGGCACTTGTTAGTTGCTGTGTAGTAACATGCAGAGTTGTTGCTTTTTTTTTTCAAAACTAAACTCCTACTCATTAGAGTAAAATCAATATTGTAAGAGTAAAAACAATTTCTCATATACACTAACAATATTAACTTTATTTGGACACTTTGCCTTCCATAGTTCACATGGCAGTACATTTTGTGTATTTGTGCCCTGCATTATACTTGGTTAATGAGCACCCATAGGAATGCAGGGTAAGATGTGTTTTGTATATATCTACAGATGGAAAGGGTGTTCTTACATAGGCAATGTACCGAATCTGTAGAAGACAGGTGATGTAATGTGGAAGCTGCAGTAACTATTCTTTTCCATCTGGTGTGAATGTTTCATTCACACCACAGTTGGCCAGGGCTAATAACTTCTGTATGGCTCTGTAGAGCAACTTGGCATTTATATTGGAAAAAAATAAAATAACTTTGGCACCACGTACCTATGGGTTATTAAGAACTGTAAATACTGTGCAGCCATGACCAAAAGTTTTGAGAGTGACTGAAATATACATTTTCAGTCTGCTGGTTTATAAGGAACAGATGGTAACCTCATCCGGGTTATTTACACCATAGAAGATCAGTTATATTTTACATTTGATGGACTAATGTCTTTTTACAGCCTCACAAACTGTTACTATGCTGCCTCCCTTTTTTATGATGGCAATTTGCAATATGTGTTAGTGATCAGCTCAATTGCAATTAATTTCAAAGTCCCGCTTTGAAATGACAATGAAGTTAATCCCAAAAACAACATTTCCACTGCGCTTGAGCCCTGCTACAAAAGGACCAGCCGAGGACATGTCGGTGATTCTCTCATTAACACAGGTGAGAGTGATGTGGGCAAGGCTGGAGATCACTGTCATACTTATTGAGTGGGAATAACAGACTGGAAGCTTTTAAAAGGAGGATGGTACTTGAAATCCTTTATCTTCCTCTGTTAACCATAGATACCTGTAAGGAAACGCATGCAGTCATTATGGCTTTGCACAAAAAGGGTTTCACAGGCAAGAATATTGCACCTCAGTCAATCATTTATCAGATCATCAAGAACTTCAAGAAGATAGGTTCCATAGTTGTCAAGAAGGCTTTAGGGCACCCAAGAACATCCAGCAAGTGCCAGGATAGTCTCCTAAAGTTGATTCAGCTGTAGGATCTGGTCACCACCAGCTCAGAGTTTACTCAGGAATGGCAGCAGACAAGTGTGAGTGCATCTGCATGTAGACTGATTCTGGAAAAGGTACAGGGATTGGATTGCATAAGATTAGGCTAAAGCGGTTTTCTCTGATGAATCCCTTTTCAGATTGTTTGGTGCATCTGGAAAAACACTTGTCTGGAGAAAGAAAGGTAAGGGGCTACCATCAGTGTTGTGTCATGCCAACAATAAAGCATACTGAGACCATTTATGTGTTGTTTCTCAGCCAAAGGAAGGGGCTCACTCACAATTAAGTGAATACAAAATTGTACAATAAAGAATTTTACCAAACAATCCTCTAAGAGCAACTTCTCCCAACATCCAAGAATACAATGCCTTTTACAGTAGGATGAAGCACTTTTTTATAAAGCAAAAGTGATAACAAAGTGTCTCCGGGAACAAAACATTTACATTTTGGGTTCATGGCCATGAAACTCCCCAGAGCTTAATCCCATTGAGAACTTGTGGTCAATCCTCAAGAGTCAGGTGGACAAACAAAAACTCACAAATTCTGATAAACTCCAAGCATTGATTAGTCATGAATGGGCAGCCATCAGTCAGTTTGCGGCCCAGAGGTTGATTGACAGCATGCCATGGCGAATTGCAGAGGTCTTGAAAAGAATGACCAACACTGCAAATACTGACACTTTTTTGTAAACTTAACATAATTGTCAATAAAAACCTTTGACAATTAGGAAATGCTTGTTATTTTACTTCCATTTACCATAGTAACAACTGACAAAAAGGTCTAAATACATTGTAGTAGCAAACTTTGAAAATAAATACTTGTTTCATTCTCAAAACTTTTGGCCATAGGTGTACATATCCGACCCACGTGACCAGAACATTATAGAACCCTACTTCCAATATTTAAAAATTTCTTGTGCATCACTCTTAATACTCATTATAATAAAATGCTCAGTAATAGATCGGGTTGGCAGGATGCACATGTTGACTTTTTGTATCTTTTCACTTTTGTTTTTGCAGGAGAAAATGAGGATGAGAAATTGAATGAAGTTGTGCTGGAAGCCTGGGAATGCAACAGAGACTGTAAATTATTGAGAGATACACTGCAAAGCTTCAGCTGGAATGGTAAGTTAGGAGCTAAGACATTCATGCAACTCTTAAGCCACACACAGTTTACTTGAAGATATTAGTGGTTCCAGGTCATAAGTGAGCAAGATGGGCAGAACAGAGATCCAATTATATAATTTATATAGTGCAAATTATTTTAGACAGTTTTGTACAGAGAATATGTAATTGTTCACAACAGACACTGCTTAGGGAATAACCTATACAGTACATCCGGAAAGTATTCAATGCTTCACTTTTTCCACATTTCGTTATGTTGCAGCCTTATTGTAAAATGGAATAAATTCATTATTTCATTCAAAATTCTACATACAATACCCCATAATAACATGAACTTTTGATGAGAGATTTTTGCAAATGTATTAAAAATAAAAAAAAACACTAAGAAATCAGTTGTAAATATTCATAGCCTTTACCATGAAGCTCAAAATTGAGCTCAGATGCATCCGGTTTCCACTGATCATCCTTGATGTTCCTACAGCTTAATTGGAGTCCACCTGCGGTAAATTCAGTTGATTGGACATAATTTGGTAAGGCACACATCTGTATGTATAAATAAGGCCCCACACTTGACAGTGCACATCAGATCACAAACCAAGTATGGAGTCAAAGGAATTGTCTGTAGACCTCTGAGACAGGTTTGTCTCGAGGCATAAATATGGAAATGGATACAGAAAAATATCTGCTGCTTTGAAGGTCCCAATGAGTACAGTGGCCTCCATCCATGAATGGAAGATGCTCAGAACCATCAAGGCTGGCAGGCTGTCTAAACTGAGCTTATCAGGTAGAAGAGCCCTAGTCAAGGAGGTGACAAAGAACCTGATGGTCACTTTGTCAGAGCTATAGCATTCCTCTGTGGAGAGAGGAGAACCTTCCAGAAGGACCGCCATCCCTGCAGCAATCCACCAAATAGGCCTGTATGGTAGAGTAGCCAGATGGAAGCCACTCCTTAGTAAAAAAGCATATGGTCAGCTCGCCTAGAGTTTGCCAAAATGCACCTGAAGGACTCTCAGAGCATGAGAATCAAAAGTCTCTAGTCTGATGAGACAAACATTGAACTCTTTGGTGTGCATGCCAGGCCACATGTTTAGAGGAAACCAGGCACTGTTCATCACCAGGCCAATACTATCTCTACAACGAAGTATGGTGGTGGCATTTTTCAGTGGCAGGAACTGTGAGACTAGTCAGGATAGAGGAAAGATGAATGCAGCAATGTATGGAGACCTCCTGTTAAAAAACCTGCTCTTGACCTCAGACTGGGGCGACTGTTCATCTTTCAGCAGGACAACAACCCTACGCACACAACTAAGATATCAAAGTAGTGGCCTCAGGACAACTCTGTGAATGTCCTTGATTGGCCCAGCCAGAGCCCAGTGTGAATGTCCTTGATTGGCCCAGCCAGAGCCCAGTGTCACGATCCGAGCTGTCAGACAGACTTTCTTACCGGCTAAGTGCCTCCGCAGGTTCAGCTTGCGGTCCAAGTGTCATCCCTGCCGGCGTCCTGTCTGCCGTGCGCCATCACCGCTGCCATCCTCCAGTCCTCACAGCGCTGCTGAGTCCGCGGCTGCGCGGCGCACCGCTCTCCTGTCTCCCAGTGACAGTGCTCAGTGCACGGCAATCCGTTTGTCCGCCGCCATTGCTCCCAGCCACAAGCATGGCGTCCACAAACACTGTTTCCCGCCATAGCAGACATGGGGGCTGCCATGTTACTTTCAGTCACATGTTTGCATTGTCCAATCCTGATGGTTCTGATCTCCCAGTTATACCTGCCCGGCCAATCCTGGCCACTCAGTGGGTATAAGTATGCTGGGAGCTCTCAGAACCATTGCTATTGCTTCAGTTGTCTCCAGTGTATGGTCAGCTGTCCTTGTCTCCGTGCACGTGTATTTCCTGCTGGTGTTGTCTTCTCTGCTGCAGTGTATTCCAGGCATTCCATCTCCTGTGAAGTCCAGGTTATTCCATCACCTGTGTTCATGCTTCGACATCCCAGCGATCAAGCCTAGCTCCGGGACTCTGGTCCTTCCGATGTTCCAACATCGCCCACCATCGATGCTCCGACATCATCTGTAAATCCGATACTCCGGATCTCCTGCTTCCAAGCTTCCGTCCGTCATTCCGGACCCACAGTCTCCTATCCGATGTTCCATCATCGTTCACCATCGATGTTCCATCATCGTCCATAAGTCCGATACTCCGGATCTCCATCCTCCAGTTCCCGTCCGTCATCCCGGACCCACAGTCTACCATTCCGTATCCGATGTTCCACCATCGATTCCACATCATCCATCTGTAAAGTATTGCTATCTGTACAGACTGTATAACATCTCCTGCATACTTTACTGCCTGTTTATATATACAACCATCTGCTAAATAAAATCCGGTTGTATTTTACCACTGACTGTTTATTGGCTTCGGGTGCACTGTCGCGCATTCCATGCGCAAGGGTCCTCTCCAACCTCCCCGGTTTAGGTACCGGTCCAGGTCCCCACCAGAGGTCTCAGTCTTGTCGACTCAGACCCCTGGTGTGACAGTAAGCACTAGCCAAATGGATCCAGCCGCAAGCCAAGCATCACCATCCAGCCCTGTACAGCAACTGGCTGTTCGCTTGGATCAGCAAGAGGCTGCGCAGAGCCAAGTGATTTATTGTCTGCAAGATCTGTCTTCCCGGCTGGATAAACTACAGACCACTCTCAGTGGCCCTGAGCCTGTCAGTGAACTTCCAAGTCCAGTTCATCCTCTTGTAATGGCTGCTGCACCTCGCCTTCATCTGTCTGTCCCCACTAAGTATGATGGGAACCCCAAGACCTGCCGAGGTTTTCTCAATCAGTGTGCGATCCACTTTGAGCTGCAACCCAGCAACTTCCCTACTGAAAGGGTCAAGATCGCCTACATAATCTCCCTCCTGTGTGGAGCAGCGTTAGAATGGGCGTCCCCATTATGGGAAATATCCGATGCCATCTTGTCTAACTACAAGGACTTTGTGTCAACATTCCGGCGCATCTTTGATGAGCCTGGGCGATCAGCATCTGCCTCCACTGAACTCCTCCATCTCAGACAGGGATCCCGCTCCGTCGGGCAATATCTGGTCCAATTCCAGATTCTGGCGTCTGAACTCTCCTGGTGTGATGGGGCCTTATACGCAGCTTTCTGGCATGGTCTATCCGACCATATTAAGGATGAACTCGCTACCAGAGACTTACCCTCAGGTCTAGATGACCTTATATCATTATGTATCAAAGTAGACCTACGCTTCCGAGAAAGGGCTGTAGAACGTCACAAGAGCGCTCCAGTTAAAGTGCCAACTCCTCCGCCTTCTTTACCTGCTGCCTCCGGGGTTCATTCCAAAGAAGAACCAATGGAGATAAACTGCTTCCGTTTGTCCCCAGAAGAACGTCGACGTCGTCGGTTGGCACAGCTCTGTCTGTATTGTGCCGATCCTGCACATCAAATTTCTGCATGCCCAAAGCGTCAGGAAAACTCCTCCTCCTAGCCCGTCAAGGAGAGGGTAGGCTAGGAGTAATTAAGTCCTCTCCATCAGCAACTGATTGTGTACTTCCAGTTTCCTTACAAGTTGGTCAGCGTTTCAAGACTGTCTCCGCACTTCTTGATTCCGGTGCCGCTGGCAACTTCGTCACTGCAGAACTGGTCCGCAAGTGGGGGTTGCCCACTGAAAGTCTTTCTAAGACTGTCTTCCTTACTGCTGTGGATGGCAGTAGGATTCCTGATGCGACAGTCTCCCGCAGAACGTTGCCACTTACAGTGAAAGTGGGAGTCCTGCACACTGAACTTTTGTCCTTCCTGGTTTTTACCCCGAGCCACTCATGCTCTGGTTCTGGGTTTACCCTGGCTCCGTCTTCACAATCCTCGCCTTGATTGGAAGACATCCGAAATCCTTTCCTGGGATCCTTCCTGCTCCGGTACCTGTCTCCAAAAGGTACTCCCAGCTCGTCATTCTTCAGCCGATGCAGCAGACCTTCCGCCTCTTCCCTACCAAGAGTACTCAGATGTATTCAGCAAGTCTGGCGCTGATATTCTACCTCCTCACAGACCGTGGGATTGCCCTATCGACCTTATCCCAGGCAAAGAACCACCAAGAGGTAGAACCTATCCTCTCTCTCTTCCAGAGACTCAGGCCATGACCGACTACATCAAGGAAAATCTGGCAAAGGGATTCATCCGTCCTTCGACTTCTCCTGCTGGCGCAGGATTCTTCTTCGTAAAGAAGGAGGATGGAGGCCTACGTCCCTGCATTGATTATCGCGGCCTCAATGACATCACAGTAAAGAACCGATATCCGTTGCCCCTCATCACCGAGCTGTTTGACCGTGTCAGCGGTGCAACCATCTTCACGAAACTCGACCTGAGGGGCGCATATAATCTCATCCGCATACGAGAGGGCGACGAGTGGAAGACGGCGTTTAATACCAGAGACGGCCACTAGGAGTACCTCGTCATGCCCTTCGGGCTCAGCAATGCCCCAGCCGTGTTCCAGCACTATGTCAATGAGATTTTTCGGGACATTCTGTATCGACATGTAGTCTTATATCTCGATGACATTTTAATCTACGCCAATAACATCACAGAACATCGTTATTGGGTGAAAGAGGTCCTGTCCCGGCTGCGAGCTAATCATCTCTACTGCAAACTGGAGAAGTGTGTCTTCGAGGTGAAGTCTATACCCTTCCTAGGGTACATTGTCTCCGGTTCTGGTCTACAAATGGACCCAGGAAAACTGCAGGCCATCCAAGATTGGCCAATTCCCTCTTCGCTGAAAGGTCTTCAACGTTTCCTGGGTTTTGCCAATTATTACAGAAAATTCATTCGTAACTTCTCTTCTATTGTGGCACCCATCACTGCCCTAACGAAAAAAGGATCTAATCCAGCGAAGTGGCCGGCAGAAGCCATCGAAGCCTTCCATCTGCTGAAGCAGAGGTTCACTTCAGCTCCTGTCTTAAGACAGCCTGACACCACCTTGCCCTTTATTCTCGAGGTTGACGCCTCCTCCGTGGGTGTTGGGCAGTCCTCTCGCAGAAAGCGCCCGATGGACGTCTTCATCCCTGTGGGTTTTACTCTCGTAAGTTCCTGCCTGCAGAGCGTAACTATGCCATCGGCGATCAAGAGCTCCTCGCCATCAAGTTGGCATTAGAAGAATGGAGATATCTTCTAGAGGGCGCTGTCCATGAGATCACAATTATCACAGACCACAAGAATCTTCTGTATCTCAAGTCTGCTCAATGTTTAAACCCCCGTCAAGCCAGATGGACACTTTTCTTTTCCAAGTTCCGTTTCAAGCTGTCATTCTGTCCAGGGACACAAAATCAAAAAGCTGATGCCCTTTCCCGCTCATGGGAGCAAGATAGTGAGTCAAAGTCCACACATCAACATTTTATTATTGATCCAGTGGCCTTCTCCGCAACGGGAGTTTCAAATCTCACGCCCCCTACAGGGAAAAGATATGTAAAGCCAGCCCTAAGGAAGAAGTTGCTTTGTTGGGCGCATTCTTCAAAATTTGCTGGCCATGCAGGCATTCAGAAAACTTACGAGTTTATCACCAGGTCCTACTGGTGGCCGTCCCTCAAACAGGATGTACAGGACTTTGTCTCCTCTTGTGCTAAATGTGCTCAGCACAAGACCAGTCGTCAGTCTCCTCCTGGGCAATTGATGCCACTGTCAGTGCCACTGACGCATATATCTATGGACTTTGTAACTGATCTTCCAGAGTCTGACAAGTTCACCACCATCTGGGTGATTGTTGACCGGTTCACCAAGATGGCTCACTTCGTTCCCCTCACCGGTCTTCCGTCAGCTTCCAAGCTGTCCCAGCTCTTCATCAAAGAGATATTCAAGCTTCATGGGCTGCCTCTTGAAATCATCTCCGATAGAGGAGTCCAATTCGTAGCCAAATTCTGGCGAAGCCTGTGCTCCCTGCTTCAAATCAAGCTAAAGTTCTCCACAGCCTATCACCCTCAAACAAATGGCCAAACCGAGAGGGTGAATCAGGACCTTGAAGCATTTCTCCGCACATATGTCTCTTCCTCCCAAGATGACTGGGCTCAACTTCTTCCATGGGCAGAATTCTGCCATAATAACCAATATCATTCTTCATCAAATGTCACTCCATTTCTTGCCAACTATGGGTTTCACCCTCGAGTTCCTGACTTCACTCTGCAACCTGTGTCCTCTGTTCCAGCGGTCGACACGACCATCCGGCAATTCGTCAAATCCTGGAAGCTCATTCGTTCCTCACTCCTGAAAGCTTCAAGCAGGTACAAAAAATTTGCCGACAGGAAACGCAGAGCTGTGCCAGCCCTCCGTCCAGGAGATCGTGTCTGGTTGTCAACCAAGAATCTTCGATTGAGAGTGCCATCTATGAAGTTCGCTCCCCGATATATATTGGTCCATTCCCAGTTGAGCGAGTCGTCAATCCTGTGGCTTACAAGCTCAAGTTGCCGCCTTATTTGAAAGTGCCAGCTACATTCCATATTTCGCTGCTCAAGCCGCTGGTTCTAAATCGCTTTCATTCCAAGCTCCCCAAGGCTCCTAAGGTTTGCACCCAGCGTGGAACAGAATATGAGGTCAGTAAAATCTTGGACTCTTGCATCCGTTATGGTCGTCTGCAGTATTTGATCGATTGGAAGGGCTACGGCCCCGAAGAACGATCATGGACCAATGCCATCGATGTCCATGCTCCCAGACTCATCCGGGCGTTCCACTCCAAGTTTCCCCGCAAGCCTAAAAGGTGTCCTGGGGCCACCCTTAAAGGGGGGGGTGCTGTCACGATCCGAGCTGTCAGACAGACTTTCTTACCGGCTAAGTGCCTCCGCAGGTTCAGCTTGCGGTCCAAGTGTCATCCCTGCCGGCGTCCTGTCTGCCGTGCGCCATCACCGCTGCCATCCTCCAGTCCTCTCAGCGCTGCTGAGTCCGCGGCTGCGCGGCGCACCGCTCTCCTGTCTCCCAGTGACAGTGCTGAGTGCACGGCAATCCGTTTGTCCGCCGCCATTGCTCCCAGCCACAAGCATGGCGTCCACAAACACTGTTTCCCGCCATAGCAGACATGGGGGCTGCCATGTTACTTTCAGTCACATGTTTGCATTGTCCAATCCTGATGGTTCTGATCTCCCAGTCATACCTGCCCGGCCAATCCTGGCCACTCAGTGGGTATAAGTATGCTGGGAGCTCTCAGAACCATTGCTAGTGCTTCAGTTGTCTCCAGTGTATGGTCAGCTGTCCTTGTCTCCGTGCAAGTGTATTTCCTGCTGGTGTTGTCTTCTCTGCTGCAGTGTATTCCAGGCATTCCATCTCCTGTGAAGTCCAGGTTATTCCATCACCTGTGTTCCTGCTTCGACATCCCAGCGATCAAGCCTAGCTCCGGGACTCTGGTCCTTCCGATGTTCCAACATCGCCCACCATCGATGCTCCGACATCATCTGTAAATCCGATACTCCGGATCTCCTGCTTCCAAGCTTCCCTCTGTCATTCCGGACCCACAGTCTCCTATCTCCTATCCGATGTTCCATCATCGTTCACCATCGATGTTCCAACATCACCCATAAGTCCGATACTCCGGATCTCCATCCTCCAGTTCCCGTCCGTCATCCCGGACCCACAGTCTACCATTCCGTATCCGATGTTCCACCATCGATTCCACATCATCCATCTGTAAAGTATTGCTATCTGTACAGACTGTATAACATCTCCTGCATACTTTACTGCCTGTTTATATATACAACCATCTGCTAAATAAAATCCGGTTGTATTTTACCACTGACTGTTTATTGGCTTCGGGTGCACTGTCGCGCATTCCATGCGCAAGGGTCCTCTCCAACCTCCCCGGTTCAGGTACCGGTCCAGGTCCCCACCAGAGGTCTCAGTCTCGTCGACTCAGACCCCTGGTGTGACACCCAGACTTGAATCCGATTGAACATCTCCAGAGAAATCAGAAAATGGCTGTGCACCGACGCTTCCCAGCCAACCTGATGGAGCATGAGAGGTGTTGCAAAGAGGAATGGGCGAAACTGCCAAGCTTGTGGCATCATATCCAAAAAGACTTGAGGATGGAATTGCTACCAAAGGTGCATTATCAAAGGCTGTGAATACGTATATACATTTCTTCTACGATCCACATGGCAGCCATTATTCTGGGTTAACCCCTCCTCTTCTCATATTAGACATGACTTTTTTTCAACCAGGGCCGACCACTTTGGCTATAATAGTCCCCTCCTCCTTTACCACTCTGTCTTTTTCTCCTGTCTGTTCTTCAGTATAGCAGGAGTAAGGATTTTTTTTTCTTACCTGGTCAGCCGGTGGGGTTGCGCCACGGGCCGGAAGGTTGAGGTGGTGAGTAGTATCCCTCATTAATTTAAGGGTCCGGTGGAATACCCTGTGTGTGTCCGGTCAGAGGGCACGGTAGCCCTAAGTCCCAGTGTCTGTGGGCAAGAGGCATGGTGCCATTGAGCATGGTAGTGCTGGGAGACACCTGCTGGAAGCTCCAGCTAGCTGGTAGAATGCTGAAAGCTGGCGGAGAGCAGGAAGTGTGCGGGAGTGCACTTCCGGATGCAGAGTCTTTTGCTGTACGCCTGAAACAGAGTTCAGTACTTTGGTTCCACCTTATGCGTCCAGAAGTTGGACCCTGTTTGATTGCTCTGAAGTGTTTAAAAGCAGCAGCAGTGATATGTCTCGGGAAGGATTTGCTGAGATGTCTTCTTGTTTTAGTGTGTCTGGATCTGCAATAAGCAAGAAAAAGATGGCTAAGAAAAAAGCATCTGGCGTATACATAGTTACATATTAGGTGAGGCTGAATAAAGACTTGCGTCCATTTAGTTCAACCTATGTTTATAATAGTTTATCTCTTGTATAGTATGTTCCGATATTTTAGAGACAGATTGTTACTTATTCGTACCCGTGGATGTTTTAACCAATAAATGTTTATCCAACCTTTTTTAAATGTATTTATAGTGTCTGCCGACACCACTTCTCCAGGAAGAGAAAGTTTGACTGTTCTGACTGTAAAGAAATTTTTTCTTCTAGATGAACAAAAATGTTTTTCTTTTAATCTAAACTCGTGCCCTCGCGTCCTAGATTCCTGGGACTTAGGACAGATACTTAGGACAGATGGGTCCTAAGTATTATAAAGGAATGCTCCAAAAAATAGTTTTTGAAATGTCCCAGGAGGCGAAAAGTCATCAGATCAAGTGTTCCGAGAGAAGAAGAACAGGAAAAAGCCCTTCTTCTGAAAGTCCAGCAGTTACTGCAGACTAGGGTGATAGAGCAAGTACCTCTCTGTCAACGAACAAAAGGGTTCTATTCAAACCTCTTTCTTGTTCCAAAAAGTTCAGGTGGTTACAGAACCATTCTGGATTTAAGGTCCCTAAATGTACATGTACAGACATTAAAATTCCGGATGGAGACCCTAAGATCTATCATGACTGGGATAGGAGACTTCTTAGCGTTGATAGTTTTAAAAGACACCTATTACCATATGCCGATCAATCCCTACCACAGAAAGTTTCTGAGGTTTTTTTTCTAAAGAATTTCCATTACCAATTCACCTGTTTGCCCAAAATTTCACAGAGCGTATTCACAAAAGTTCTCGTGACACTTTTATGGCGGAGTTGAGGAAGCAGGGCGTTCAAATATGGGCTTATCTGGACGACCTTCTTATTTCAGGAGGGTCAATGGACAACGTAAAGAACAGTGTGACTACTGTCAGAAGTGTGACTCTTCTGACAGTAGAATTTCTAAGAAGACATGGTTGGGAGATAAACGAAGAGAAATGCCAACCTCGGCCATCTCAGAACATTTTTGTTTCTGGGTACAGTGATAGATTTTTGTCAGTTCAATATCGCCCTTTCAGGAGAGAGATGCACCAAAGTACAGTCCCTGGCGTAGGAGTTGGCCTTTTCAATGAAAATCTCTGTTCAGAAGGCTTTGACGCTCCTGGGCATGATGGCATTGACCATTCACATTGTACCATGAGCTCAGTGGCAGCTTCTTCCTTACATGAGAAACAAGATATCCAGAGACACCGTAAGATGCAATCCAGAAGTGAAGGAATCTCTGCTATGGTGGTCAACAGGGCTGCAGTCGAGAGTTACAAGACTGATGTCTCAGACATTTACCATGTTAACGACAGATGCAAGCAATTTCGGCAAGTCAGTTCAAGGGACTTGGTCGGTGAAGGAGAGCCAGATGTCTTCCAATTACAGATAACTTTTAGCAGTGTGGAGAGCAATGTGTTGTTTCAAGTCAAAGATCTGTGGGGTTCACCTCCAGAGTGTTGTCGATCAATGTCACAACAGTGGCTCAGATAAATCATCAAGGAGGCACCAAAAGTAGAACTCTGATTTTGTTAACTAAATAAATTTTGTCTTGGGCAGAGAGAAACCTACAGTCCATTTCAGCTATCCATGTACCAGGTTCAGAGAATTCAGTAGTGGATATTCTGAGTCGAAATGTAATTCTACCAGGGGAGTGGATGTTGAACACAAGAATCTTCAAATTGATAGTGCAAAGATTCGGTTGCCCAGAGGTGTTGCCCAGAGGTGTATCTGATGGCGACTTTTTCCTACAAGATTTCGGAAATATTTTGTTCAAGATTCTATGATCTTCAAGACTCTGCATTAAATGCATTGTCGATCCCATGGAAATTCAAGCTGGGGAACCTCTTTCCTCCCTTTCCAATGATCGAAAAGGTCCTCAAAGTCAGAGAAGACCAGGTGGAGGTATTGGCAATTCTACCATTTTGGCCGAGAAGGGCATGGTTTGCAACAGCAATGAGGATGTCGGTGCAGGAACCTTGGGCACTACTGGTCATATCAGATCTGTTGTTGCATGGTCCAATTCTTCATCCCGATCCGGCAACACTGTCTCAGGGTTTGGAGATTGAACATCAGATTCTGAAACCGCATGGATTGTCGGACCAAGTGGCAGAAATTATGTTCAAGACCAGGAAAAGAAGTCTCATCCCTGGCATATTACAGAACTTAGAGAAGATTTATCTCATGGGGTAACTTAACCATGACCAATACGGAAGCATCTACAGCTACAGTAATCCAATTCCTAGATGAAGGATTCCAGCTGGGGTTGGCAGTAGCAACCATCAAAGCGCAAAGTGCAGCACTTAAGGTGCCCATACACGTTACGATATTGTATACAATATTGCATCTCATCGCATCTCTGTTTTATGATGAGATCTAGTACAAAAAGTATGTGCAGCACATACTTTTTGTACTAGATCTCATCTAATCGCAAAACCAAAATGCGATATTGTATACAATATTGTATACAATAATTGTAACATGTATGGGCACCTTAAGCATTCTGTTGAACAGAAAACTTGCAGATGAAGCCCTAGTTAAAAGGTTATTTTGGGCTATTAAAAGATTGAGACCCCAAGAAAATCATTGGTGGCCCCTTGGGACCTAAATCTTGTCTTGACCACGTTGGTGGACCAGCCCTTTGAACCGTTGGAAGAGGTCTCCTTGAAATTCCCGACCTGGAAAGTAATCTTCTTGGTGGCAATCACTTCAGCTTCAGTCAGTGAGATTCAAGCATTCTGGATGGAAGAGCCGTTCCTGAATCTATTCTCCACTGTTCATCTTAATCAAGAAGTTATTTTGCCTAGCTTTTACCCGGATCCTCAAAATGAGGATCAAAAGGCCTGGCACAAACTGGATCTGGTGAGAGCCATATCTACATACCTTTCGAGAGTGGAACCATTCAGAAAAACAAAGCAGTTATTTTTGATTCCTGAAGGTCCAAGTAAGGGTTTGGCTCCCATGAAACAGACTATTTTAAGGTGGGTCAGAAAAGTCATTATATTCTCATACAAGCATGAAGACAAGCTGATTCCTCCGATTATAAAGGCACATTCTACCAGGGCAATATCCGCTTCTTGGGCTAAGAAGGCTTGTGCTTCGGTATCCGAGAGATGTCGTGCAGCTACCTGGTCATCGGTTCATACTTTTTCCAGGCATTAAATGTTTCAACTGCCCACTTTGGTGACCATGTACTTTGTGTAATGACACAAAAAGATTGAATAGGGATTCAATAAATTATCTTGAAATTATATGTTGCCCATCCCTTTTATTATTAGCTTGGGTATGGCCCAGAGTGATGGCTGTCATGGGGATCGTAGAAGAAACCTGCAAATTATTATACTCACCGATTAATTCCATTTCTTCCTAGAGATCTCATGGCAGCCATTAGTTGCCCTGCCTTTCTGCATTATGTTGACAGTTGAAAGACAAAGTGCTAAAGGAGGGGACTATTAAAGTCAAAGTGGGCGGTCCTGTCTAATATGAGAAGAGGAGGGGTTAACCCAGAGGGATCTCTAGGAAGAAATGGAAGTACTTGTGTAGTTTCACGGTGGCACTTCCCAGCAGATCACATGCAAATTGCATACAATATTTGCATACGATTTGCATAATATTTGCATACGATTCGATCTGCAATGCGATTTAGCACACCCCCACTATCCACGTCAGCCCAAAGCATGACGAGTGCACGTGTTACACGTCCCCCCCGACCTGTTCATACCCTCACTACCCACGTCGGCGTGGACTGAAGCGTGGCGAGCGCAGTGAAAAATTAGTCTGAAGCGTGGCGAGCGAAGGGGACGCGGAATACACGTCAAGTGATCCGTGTCCACTCACTGCGTTTGCCACGCTTCGGGCTCGTTTTCACATCCCCTCATGGGGCGAGCTAGGCTCGCCACGCTTCGGCTCCGCCACGCTTCAGGCTCAGTGGCTCGCAACACTTTATATAGTCAACTCCTCGCCGACGTGGATAGTGAGGATATGAACAGATAGCGAGGCCGCGTACCGCGTCCCCTCGCGGGGCTCGCCATGCTTCGGGCTGACGTGGATAGTGGTGGAGTGCTAAATCGTATCATATGCAAATCACATGTGATATTTGCATACGATGCAATATGCAGGGAAGTGCCGCAGTAAAACTACACAAGTACCGAAATGGAATTATCGGTGAGTATAATTCGAATGTTTGGGGTTTTTTTTTTTTTGGTTTTTTTTTGTTGTTGTTTTTTCGTTTTAATAAATTTGCTAAAATCTCCCAAAAACTTTTTTCACGTGGTCATTGTGGGGTATTGTGTATGTAAAATTAATGTATTCCATTTTGGAATAAGGTTGTAACATAACACAATTTTGGAAAAGTGAAGCATCATCAATACTTTCTGGATGCACTGTAAACTGTGCACTAGTAATGTGCTACTCTAAATCAAACACATGACCCCTGCACACAAATTTGGGGTTGTTTATTTTACGTTTCAGGCATAAACCCGATCAGAAGGTGAAAAATCTGCAGACTTTTGTCTGTTTTTAGGTCAAATTTTTATTCAACCTATTCAGTTTTAAAATTCATCACATTGAAGAACACGTGGATGGGAATGACTTGCTGATCCACATGTTTTTGGCAAAATTGCGAAAAGTTTTTGGTGATGCGGTTTTAACAACAAAAAACCTGCAACGGTGAAAAAGGACTTTAACGGGCAAAAACACATGCAATTGAATGAATTGAAAACATCCCATTTTTTTTTTAATACCCCCTTCTGTAATCAAATCCCTTTGCGTGGTTCATTGTACCCCATTACAATCACAGCTAGATCTGGTGTCTGCTGTCTGGAATGCTTGAGACATTGAATTGTTTCTACTGTGTTGAATGAATAAAGTATTATACTGCAAATAATGGCATCACTCACAATGACTTCTGAGTACAGATGGGTGAAAGGGCTTTGACCCATTTAGGCCCAGTTGGGTAGTTTTCTATTAGACACTTTAAATTTTATGGAATTTTAATATAATAAACAAAATTATTCTCAATTGGTGTGTGTGTGTGTGGGTGGGTGGGTGGGTGGGTGGGGGGGGGGGGGGTTGGTTTGGTTAATTAGCCATCACTCAAATCTAGAAGAAAAATTCAACAGTTTCAGATACTGGGCCATAACAGGTTAACTTAAGCTCCAACTCCCAGGGAGTCTCTTAAGGTCTTTAGTCTCCACAATGGCATCCATGTCTGGTTTCTGGACTCTGAACAGGAAACCTGGGGGCAGGGAAGTAGGTTTGACCACTACTTTTAATTTTTAATTCATAAAGTCTAATATAGATAGCTGGAGATCTACATATTTAGAAATTAACAAATACTAATAAAGGTTTTTTTTGTTGTAGTTCTAGATACAGGGGTATATTCAATTAAAGTCTGATCCATTCTGACATGCATTTGTCAAAATGGATCCAACAAGCCCTAGTGACATCTCCTCAATCTGACTTTTTTTTCAAGTCTGATTGAGATTCCTAGAAACGGGGCCTAAACCTGTTGGATTTGGGCGCATTTCCGAAAAAAACTAAAAAGTTATTCCGCCAATCCACGTGGTTTCCGACAGGTCGAAGCATTCCGACCTGTCAGAAAAAAACAGACCTTATTGAATATGTTGGAGCCCCTACCGACCTTAATCAGTCGGAACTGCCGTCTTTCTGAGAAGACGACAGTTTCCACTGTACTTGAATATACCCCACAGATGTTTGTCTTCAGATTCTGATAAAGCAACTGAAAATTGTATTTTTATTTTAGGTCAAGGATTTACAGACAAAGTTGATCGTCTCAAACTTGCAGAAATCGTAAAGCAAATTATCGAAGAACAAACAAATTCTCAAGAAGATTCTCAGTAGCAAATTATTTTTTATGGCTTTTTTTATTTTATTTTATTTTTTAAGAAAAGAAATCTTGCATCTTAAAGAACTCTAAAATAGTTTTATGTAAATTACATCACTGAATTTCCACAGTGCTTGAACATACAGCATAAATGTAGATAGAGGTTTTAAAGAAAAATCATTGGTACTGTAATTTATTTAGAAAAATATGAACTGATTTTTTTTTTCTTCACACTACTGTACTGTTATTAGGTACAAATCTAGCAGGGATTACACAGCCGTTCATGGAGATGCAGTGCTTTTACAAAGATATGAGCCCTCTCCATTTTGTGTCCCTTGATAGTCAGCAGGCTACTGTATACACAAGCTGCTTAATATTACCAGAGAAGCCTAAACCATGGCAAGTCAGTACATTAACATACTTGAAGATAGCTTTTGTGGAATGTAACTGACTTAGTTACACTGGCTAGCAGTTTCCTCAGGAATAATTGGATAGAGCACATGCCTTTGACTTGTTCACCAGCTGCTCTGTATACAGGCCAGTATAATTTAAAAAGATAGAACTTTATAATATTCCACATGCTCAAGCTTTTCTTTTTAAGTGAACCGAATGTTTGAGAGAACTTTATTAACCCTGGAATTAAGGAAGTGTTCTTTGCTGTCTACTTGTTGTCCAGTAGGTGGCAATGTTGTACAATTATGATGACAGCTTCCGTATGTGTATCAGAATTTTTTTCCCCCCATTGTTTCAGTTGTGTGCTTATTCCCCCCCTCCCCCTCCCCCTTTTTTCTACTGCACAATTCTGAGCTTTAATAGATTTCGTTTTAGATAATCTAGTTTTCTAATTTAACATTTTTCTTTCGTATGAAATATGCATATGTGGTAAAAACTTAGTGTGCCTGAACATGCAGTGAATAACTGCAGCTGAAAGTGCCAATTCGGGGTTCTCTGTATACAGTATGCTTAGGTGTCTCATGGTATAGGTCATGTTCCACCTGGCTTTCGCTACAAAATTGATCTTGCATAGCAGAGGTTTCAGTTATATGTATGTCTAACTTGGCATTCTCTTCCAGAATGTATAAATGTTAAGCCGTTGCTGGAGGTCTGGTGATCTTGACTAAGCCGAGTCAAAATTAAGATGTAGTTAGCTGTGTGACATATAGACAGCTAACTACATCTTGCAACCCCAGCCACTGCCAAATACACTGTGTGAGGTGTTAGTTCAAAGCCCTTGCCTGTACAGTCTATTTGGCTGGGCGATTAGTGACCGTTTGTCAACCTTACCATTTGTCAACATCTAATATGAAATGCTTTCAGCTAAAACTTCGGGTGTTGTCCTATAAATTCTACTACTGTAGCAGCTAGATACAAATCCACATTCGTGATCTGCTCCTTTTGATACCACATTGGAATGTTGGGGCTGCAGTTTCTGAGAATAGCAGCTCTGGTTGCGATAGGGCTGGATCATTCCCCCTTCACAAAGTGTCACCCTGGAAGTGATTGTGCCTTTATCAACAGTAACTGCTTTCTAACTTGAAACCAAAACTCTCATGCATCAAGTGAAATTGTCCTGCATAAGTGGCAAAATTTCAAGCGAATGGGTAGTTGTGCATTTTGCATGTTGTGACACCACGGACTGCATAGAGGGATCACAACATATCTGTTTTTTTCATGCATGATGGGCCAAAATACATTTATGCTAAGTTTTTGTGTTTTTAATGGATTACCAGGACATCTATCATTTCATCTATCTTATATTGTGTAGACCTTATCAGTCCTACAAATCTGTCCTCTAAGTCACAAAGCTATCTGCAGATTAGGCTGGTGTAGATATTAATGTAATATTTACAAACTTTTGACTCTTGCTCTTGTCACTTGAGAAGACGGTAAATTCTTGAAATCTAATCTATGTTCATTGAAATAGCAAGTGGAATGGTATTTGCAAAATGGTGTTGATATAGGTAATATTATCAATTGTTTCATGCTGCTGAAAATGCTTGGAAACTGTATTTGTAACTTGTCTATTTAAAGGTGAGCTCCACTTATATTGGCTTTTTAAGGGTTAAATTGGACCGTTATCAAAATCTGTAACAGTTAATGGCATAATGTTGGTTTTTTTTAATGCTGTTCTTGAGAACTCGACAAATTTTTTTTACTCGATTTGAGAATTTCATTTTTTAGCTAGGCTGCACATTTTGGTGGCTGATCGTCAACGTAAATAAACTAAGTTACTATCTGCTGTTAATGTTGGAAGCTCTGAGAATAAGCAGATCACTTCCTCCAAATAGAAGCTAAACTACAACATCTTTAACATTATTATCACATTATTATTTTTAATCATTGGCCTTATGAAGTGCAGTACAGAACCATTTTCCTTTTCACTTTTGTTTGCATGTAACATATTGCTCTGCGGCTGGATTCTAAAGTTTTAAGTTGTGTTCTGAGGATGTCTGCAGAGGTGACACTTTGTGTACAGTGGCCTCGTTTGACTGAGAGTTGTAGACTAAATGTTTTTTCTTTCCGTGGTAAAAGTCAATGTAGTTTGGAATACAAATTGTATTTGGATATTTTTGGGGGTATTTAAAGTTATTGTTGTAAGTAAATTTTTGGGGGTTTTTACACATACACTTTGTTCTAAATCCAATTGAAATATGGAATACCCTTATTGATACACAGACGTTGGATTAGAATGCTCGATCAGATTTCTGTATATTCAGTAAAGTGAAATGCAGGAAGGTCAAGAACACTAATGTCAAATGTAATTTTTTTTATTTTATAAATATATATACACATTATTTAATATCTCCTTTTTTAACTTTTATCTGCAACCAAAGAATTGTGAACACTTCTGTCAGCTACATAATCGTTAGGATTCATATAACGCGATACTTGGCAAATAAGCTGAATGCACTTGACCCCCTTTCCAGAAGTGAGCTGTGAACCGGCCAAGTTGGTGCTCTGTGCAAGGGGTTCACTTGTGTTCTGTGCTGTGTATATGCTTCTCTCCTACTATGGCATTTATGTACTAATGCTGGCCATACACTAGACCAACTTTAATCAAACTAGCTGTTTGGCGGGACTGTAAATCTGGTACTGTATGCAAGCAATTTGCACACAAACCCAGGAAAATGGCCCAAAAAACCATTCAATTAAATTGAGCGACAGTATTTGTCAGTTTCCAGATTTTGGAAGCAAATGACTGAATTAGAAATTACATTTGCTCTCGTCCAGTACCAGATTTTTATTCCAGCCAACCAACTAATTGGATGGTTGGAGGAAAGTTGGTCTGATGTATGGCCAGCATAAGCTTTTGTGAGTGATAAAGTATCAGCTAATTGGCTCCAACTGTCATGTTACAGGTTAGCAGTTTGGGGCAGATTGGTTGTTTTATTTTCTCCACTGTATTTCTTTCTGTTGCTTACTACATCTTCCCTGTAGAGTGATAACCTGTTGTTATGGTCATTCATTTGATGGTGCTTTGTGTAAAGTTTCAACTGACATTCTACTGCACGTCAGCAGTGTTTTCTTTGCACAAACTGCGGCATGTACAGTATATCGGCCACATGCACTGAAGTAACCATATATTTCACTCCTACTCAGTAGTGAGACTACAGTAAGGGTGGCCTTTTGGGGCATAATTAATTTTAGGTGCCCCCTGATCCAAGGCACCCCACACACTTTTCCACAGTACCCTCATCTGGATGACTCATGTTGCTATCTGATGCACAATTCCGCCTCGCTTTTTCCAGTTATGCAATCCCATGTATAAATTTCCTTATCTTGGCTGGTCTACAACAGAGATGCAAAACTCTGAAATCTGCTATATAATGTAAAAGCATCCGCATGTTGACTGAAGATCGGTAACGTCATATTCATATTTGCTGTGTAGTTGAGTGCTACAATATCAGCCATTTGAGTGCCCTTAAAAGGGATGACTCGACCCGAAAGTCTGGTGTGTGTGTGTGTGTGTGTGTGTGTGTGTGTGTATGGCGTTATACCCATTCCTCGGCCACACCAATTTGCAAAAAAAATCTTCCTTATTTTTTATACACTCCTGAAGCTTTTGCGTATGTTTTGTTACAGAAAGAAGTACAGGATGCGCTTATAAATGAACATACAATTAAAAATGACTGTATTTAATAAAACCGTGCCTCAAGGGCTACACTACATACACGGTACAATAGTCAGTATACAATATATTAATTTCACAGAAGATTTTGGTCTTTCCAATGAAGTTGCTGTCCCAACGCGTTTTGTCAATGGATTGACTTCATCAGGGGCAATGGAAGTATTGATTTAAGAACAACAACTTTGCACTTCTTCGAAGGGAGAATCTCATACAGACTGGAATAACAAGAACTGAGTTCCCAGAAAGTGCATAGTGTAAAAAATAGATATATCTCTGGAAATCAAATCATTAGAAACAAAGACCAATGATTGTCCGTAAAATTTTAGCCCTTTTAGGATTTGATGAGGGTGTTAACAACCCTAAGACCGGTGTCCAATCAATAATAAGATTAGGAAACCGGATGTGTACTCACAGAGATCCAAACTCTGAATATATATATATATATATATATATATATATTATACACACACGTACTTACATTTTTTTTTTTATTTAGGTCATCCACTCATAGCTGTATACCAGAAGGTGAGCATTGTGGGGTGATAGTAGAAACATTTACATTTCTCTAGGAAAATGCATTTAAGATGCATTTTAGTTATGGAGTTGTGCATCTCTTGTATGTATGTATGTATGTATGTATGGCTGGCTTATTTTCAGATTAATTTGACATTCTTTACTAAAAATGTAGCAACCTCATTAGAAGAAAAGTGAGTTGTAAAGGTTCTGTGAATTCTAAAAAAAAAAATCCTGGTTTACATACAATGCTTTTGAAATGTTCTCAGATAAAATCCCAATGACGTTACAACTAAGCCAGTGTGCCAGATACAGGGGGTATTCAATCTGTGCTGCTATTTATAGTGGCACTCACCTATTCAATGCTGCTCTTTCCAACAGCATTGAAGGCTTTTTCAGATTCTGCTTTTTTTAAAAGTTTAATCTGAATTGTTGAAAACGGACACTAATTGAGGAATTTGCGGCTGATTCCGGCAATTTAGCGTGCATTTCCGACAAACTTCGGCTGTTCCGACACTTGAAACATCAAATACTGTTTGTCGAGTTACCGTCAAATCGGGTCAAAAACGGCTGTGAATCCGAATGTTGGGAACGTCCCGACAGTCGGTTTCTGGATTGAATATTCCTCCCATAGTCCTAACTCGCTTAGAAGTACTTTTTTTAGTAGGGTCCATGTAAATGGTAATCTCAATTATTGGAGAAAATGTTTTACCATCTTTTTTTATATTGTTTTCTGAGACCGATATTCCACCTTTCAGTTGTTTTTTCACGCAACATGATGGAAGATTTGCATTTTCATGTCTCTGGAAGGAATACATTGTGGAATAATATCTTTGTCTAATGTATTGCATTGTGGTTCATCATTCTTAATCCATCTCATTTCTTCAGTGTATTAAACAACGTTAATTTATCTTGCAATGTTAATTGTATGATGTCATGACCTTCTTTTCAGACCAGTATTATAATGTAAATATGCATTAATGTATATAAAATGATTTTACTTAAAAGCATGATTGTCTCTTGGCTTTATTTATCATCACATTGGAACATGTGTATAGTAACTTTTTTGTAGAGACCTAAAAGGAATAACTGCCATCGTTTCTATATCTTACAGTATATTTTAGCTGTAGGCTTGCTTGGTCATACACTGCACAGGTAAGGTGTAAATGTTGGGAACAGAGAGGGTCTATATGTTAGATGTGCTTGAGGCATAAAAAAGCTAAGAGTCAGCAACTGTCAGAACAATTTGTGCACCTGTCAAAAAAACGTAGGGGGTTAATGCATACTGAAAGGTAACACAATCATGCTGTGGATATAGAATACTGGACCCTACATACAGGTTGAGTCTCCATATCCAAATGTTTGGGACAAGTATTTTGGGATATTTACTAAGCATAAGATATTTTGGGATGGGACCCAAGTCTAAACGCAGAATGCATTTTTTTTTTTTATATGTATATACCCCTTTTATACACACATTCCGAAGGTCATTTTATACAATATTTTGTGCATGAATTAAAGTTTGTGATCAGAAAGCAAAGCTATCACTTTACTCCAGGCATGTATTACAACATTGCAATGCCTCTTTATTAAGCACTTTCTTCAGGTTATAAATAGCACTCCCATTGGATACGCATGAAATAGGATTGTATTGCATACTGTAGGTAAAATTAAAAGGGCTGTTTCGTTGTTACGTCAGTAGTAGTCTGCCATTCTGGTATACAGTATAATGCTTGTTTGTGTAAGCTAATTTTATTGCCTGGGCTGTTAATGGCAATGTATTGGTGGAGTTTGTGATCATTACATTCACAGGGCACATTTCACTAGTTAAGTTTAGCCTTATTTGTTCTTTCTGACAGACAAGTGAGGACACAGTGGTATTATTATATTAGCATTAAACTCAAAGGTAAACTGAAGGGAAACCTACTGTAGTACACAACAAACTACTACAGATGGACTACATTCATGCCACGGAATTATGTAATTTCGTACGGCATAAATCAAATTTATATTTGGAGATGTCATAGTTCATAGTACATCTCAAACCCATTGATATTACCTAATTATTTGCCTATTTGTGGTCCGGTGTAGCCTGTTGAAGACTTACTATATGTTTTAGATTTAGTGAGTTGTACCCTTGCTGTAAAGGAGCAAAGTGTTTTCTGAACAATAAAATAAAATGACCAATCATTGAACATCACCAACTTTAGACTTGACATTTTGTTATATACTGTTTTGCCTACCTCTATGATGCACTGCTGTCAGTGGGGTTTCTCTGCTGGGGTGTTCCCTACACCTAAAAGAGCATATGAGAAAAGTAGGTCTAGCAAAGTAACTCCACGGGCACTGTGACTATAAAAACAGATGTTCTTATTGATTGTCTTTATATAGTATGATCTAAGACTCCTACAGCTAAAGCAGTATGACAAATATAACCTGGAATAAAATATACTGTATATTGACACCTGAAGAATTTACATCTGATTCAGTTGCAGCTCACAATTCTCTTCGTGCTGCCGTCCTTCGTCAAGCAGTTGCCTTTCAACAATGCCAAGACCACCTAGAGCAGAAACATATTGCGGAAAAGAGGAGTCTCGGAAGACATCCCGTCACAGGGACTCCTTGAATTTTTCACAAGAGTTTTAACAAGCTCTTGGGACCAGACCACAGCTCTCCTATTGAATTTGACAGGGCCCACCATGCTTTGAGACCTAGGAGTATTTCTTCAGATATGCTGCAAGACATATATCAGTTCCATTATTATTCCCAGAAAGATCTTCTCCACAAGGTTTTTTTTTTATGCAATCATTTTTATTGAAACATTTAACCAAGGAAAGAAAAGCAAAACAGAAAAGAACAGAAATCTAAATAAAACACACATTTAGATCATACAGAGGTTCTCGTGGTGTCTTTGTTGTATACAGTTCGTAGTGAAAACAGATTAGAATAAGCTTATACAATATATGAATACCGAACATAATAACAAGGTATACAGTAAAAGCATTCAGGACTGAAATCGGAGCAAAATTATAGGGTCGTTGGTCGGAAATGGGCCATAGGTTGGCCATATAAGCAGCTATACACCGGTGATCATGTATGGGGAATCTAGCCATCTAGACCAGCGGTCCTGACCACCTCAGCATGGGGTCACGACTCCATGTTGCTGGCCATCATACTAATGTGTTTGTTTGAGGGGAGACAGGGGATAACTCATTAAGTAAACACCCTCTGCTTCCCTCTTTTATCCCCCTACCCCCTTTTCCATCCCCTCATTACCCACTGTTTCCCTGTCACAATAGCGGTCACTTAATTTCACTGACCACACATGTGGCGGTCATTCTGTGGTAACTTGCTGGGGTCCTGTAATAATATTTATTGTCTGACGGGGTCCCAGAGCAAATAGTTTGAGAACGCCTGATCTAGACCATACCGCTAGAAATTTGTGACCTGCTTTCCTGGCCAGGTACGTACATTTCTCATGAAAAATACTTTCGTGACCAATGACAACCAATATTGAGTGGTCAGGAAATTTTTGCCTGCCAAGTTTTGGTGATACAGACCTTGGCCAGGGTGCAGAGATCAATTACATATCGCCTAGTTGGTGCATCCTAAGTCTCCTCATCCAAGGCAGCTAATAGACACACTGCTGGGGAGATAACATCTCTCAGGATGCTGGTATTTGTTATAATGGCAGTAACATCCAACCAAAAATTAGCTACAGTATGTGGGGACATGACCATAGTAAATGCCAAAAGGAGCCATCTTGCGCACCACATTTGGGACAATGCGAGGCAGAAATACTTCCCATACGGTACAGTTTGTCAGGCGTATAGTATATTCTGTGGATAATAAAGAACTGGATCTGCTGAAATCTAATGGTCAGAGTAGAAATACATGGACTAGCAAGGGCTAACTCCCACACAGAATCAGATAGGGGGCCCAGGTTCAATTCCCATTCAACCCGAAGCTAGGGTAAATTATCGGAGTGTACTGATAACTGAATATTGGAATACAAATTGGAGATCAAGTGAGTACAGGAAGTACCTACAAGCAGGCCCTTCACTGAGGAGTCTAAGAATGTCGGAGGGGCATTTCGGAATTGGGCGTTAAGGGCATGTCACAACTGAAGAAACCTAAAGAAATAGGAGTTGGCAGCGGTGGCTTGGGCATCCCCGACTTTAAAATATATTATTTAGCTGTCCAATGGTGTAATCCAGAGGCAAAGAGAGTCTGGACCTCTATCCAGGCTGATGAATTAGGCCTTTCTACTATCTCATCTCTTCTTTGGCTACCTAGATCCCGCCACCCCAAAACTGCAAATTCCCACCAGGTTGTTTCCCGTTCCCTGGTTATTTGGGACTATTCCAACAAAAAATTTCACCTGGCCTCTAACCCTTCACCGATCATCCCTCTCTTCCACAATCCAGACTCCCCCCCCCCGCGCAAAATCTGTCATTTCCTTCATGGAAACGAAAAAATATCCTAGATTTAAACGACATTTCAAAAGACCAGTCTTTTCCTCAATTTAATCAGATCCAAGCTGACAAGAATATCCCCAACAGAGATTTTTTAACAATATTTGCAAATCGGACACTTCCACTTCAAAATGAGGCATGTCCTCTTCTAGCAGACCTCTCGAAGCTCTATGTCTTCGGCGCACATCTACTAGAGGCTTAATTTCCCTCTTATATACGCTAACAGAAGAGGGCTCCACTCCCCAACGCACCTCAGGTGAAAGGGCATGGGAAACCAACCTGAACTCCCCCCTATCTGACGAGGAGTGGATTGAGATTTGGGACAACGCTGCCTCCAGCTCTATCTGTGTTAAAATAAAAGAGAACATGTATAAAATACTTTATAGGTGGTATTACGTCCCCACTAGATTAAGCAAGATGTATGTTGTGACCATTATGAGTGTATCACATAAATATTTATTATTATTATTCATTTATTAACAGTTTCTTATATAGCGCACACATATTCCGCAGCGCTTTACAGAGAATATTTGAACATTCACATGAGTCCCTGCCCCAGTGGAGCTTGTAATCCATACTACATGTGTACACACACATTCATTGTAGGGTTAATTTTGTTGGGAAACAAATAACCTACCAGAATATTTTTGGAATGTGGGAGTAAACCGGAGTACCCGGAGGAAACCCACGCAAGTACAGGGCAGAATATACAAACTCTGCACAGTTAGAGCCATGGTGGGAATCTAACCCATGACCTCAGTGCTGTGAGGCAGTAATGCTAACCATTACACCATCCGTACTGCCCACAAATATTTAACACACTGCAGGAGCCCCTTCTGCCAGCTCATGTATCACTGAATTAGCTTTTTAAACCTGATTTGCTTCCTCTGATGGCCTTATAGTCTTTGTTCTAGCCACTCATGTACTTGATGTAAAATCATGTGGCTATCTAGACCAATAATCAAGCGCTCCATGTTATGTTTGTATTAAAACATTTATTGTCCTGTTTTTATCTTAATATTTCTTTTCCAGGGAGACTATAAATACCAGTGGGCTTTTAGTGGATGCAGTGTAATGGCGGTGAGGGGAAGTAGTGGTATATCTGTTCTGGCTGGAATGAAGTAGAGAACATTACACACAAGAGTTTATTTTTACCTTATCATGACTATTGTAGCATTTTGAATTTTGAAATCCTACTGTAACTTGTTACTTATTGCTAATTGATTTGATTACTTACCCCATCAACATACATAACATATGTTAGTGAAAGTAAATACACACCATCCTCCTGTCCTTGTTTCCTGATATAATCCCCTCTCCCCTAGGAATTTATACCCGGCCCCTGTGGGTGGAATTGTTGCTGTCACTGTAATATACAGTAGGTTCATTCTGTCTCAATTATTCATGACATGATAGCAATGAGTGCTAGAAGCTAAAACGTTACTTTTGTTGTCCGATATGACATTGAGTACACCTGAAGCACAATCCTTCTATGTAGCCATAGAGTTGACTGACAGTTGTTTTGAGATAAAATTGATGTGGAAGCAGGATTTGGCTCCAGTTCCTTATTCATCTTCTTTGCTTTGAAACCTGAGAATATCATAAATCTCTCAAATCTACCTTTAGACCCCTGTGAGCAGAACAAACCTGTGCTATCGCTGCGAGGAAGATACATTAGGCTGCACATCAAACCTTGCGACATTGCTAGTGACCTAATGCATACTAAAGAACCATAGAACCGTGATCGTCCGTCCTTCATTAACATCGTACTAGTGTGTGCTGGCGATCCCTGCTGATGGGGATATGCTTTACCAATCGTCAACCCAATGTGTCGTACCTGATGTTACAGCTGGGCTGGTATTTACATGTGCCTGCCTAGTGGTGATGTCAGCCACCACCAGCCTCAGCAGCAAGTGACCAAGTGCCTGTAGTCACAGCACGATGCACCGATATATCTGCAGATGCTACATGTCTGTGAACTACTGCTCATTGCGGTCTGATTCCTACAGGTCTGAATTTGGGCCTGTTTTCGATGTTGGGGGGGGGGGGGGCTGCACATGCCGAGGCGTTCGCATAGTAAGGGGGGGCGGGGTTGGCAGCAGGGGAACGTTAAATGTTTTATAGGTGTCCCCATAAAAACGCTGGACGTTCCGGCGTGTCGATACCTGCGTGGGGCGGGCAGCTGACATCTCATGCTGCATTAACTTCAGCTGGTACACCGCAAACAGCAGTTTTTCTCCTTACCCTTTGCTTCTAATCTCGGGATCTATACCCTACTACTATTTCTCCATCTACCTACTCACGCAAATAGGAGGCAGGTGCCGCTCATCTGCTACCAATGCTCTAATCGCACAGCACATAGCAGAAAGCAGCACACCTACCCCCAATAGTAAGACGCATACTTTTACTGTATCCCTCTTGCACATCCCTTTCTTTAGGGGTACTCTCATCTCCAGAAAGTATTTATTAGCACCTAACCCTGCACTGTTAACATAACAACAGGGTACTTGCACTACTAAAAAGGAGAAAGCAGACACCCCACTTTTCTAACTCTGACACTCTGTACATACAGCTAAAAAATTGCCAAACGCTCACTGACTCTGAGAACCAGGACGGTTGAGATAGTCAGCAGCAGCTTCCGCAATCTTTACAACTGTGTCACTTATCTCTGATATACATCTCCACATTTATACCCCCTCTCTTGTAACGGTTACCTACGCAATTAAATACCTAGATTGGCTCTGCATCTCTAACTTTGTCACACTAAGCAGCTCGGTATAACTAATTGATTGATAAATAGACTCATCCGAGACTGCCTAGGCTAAAAGGGATAATATCCGGACTGCACCAGAGGAGAACCATTTCTCTCTGGCCAAATAATCTGATATTTATAATTCGCTTATTACTTCCTTACCACAGGTGATAGGAACAAGAAAATTTGAATCCGAAACCCGGCTGATATATAACAATAGCCCTGATTGTCTGATCATTATTTGTTTCCTATTAGATTATCCTGGTGTGTATACCAACAGTTGAATACAAATTTATTCTATAATATCTAAATACCATTCAACTGTCCATCGTTAATGTTTGATGTTGTGTGTCTGTATGTCGAATAACAATTTTTATGGAACCATTAAAAGTTAAATTTTATTAAAAACCTTTTTTGACATTTAAAGGAGTGCCCCCAAACAGAAGACAGTACTTTTGTTCTTTACCTTTAATACCTCTTGTAATCTGTCTGTCTCCCCTTCCTACTAAATTGTAAACTCCTCCGAGCAGGGCCCTCTTCCCTCCTGTTGTCAAAGCCCACTTATCTTCAAATTTCACTCACAGCTCTCCTATACTCAAACACTCAGTGACCATCTTCGTCTGCATACTCATCTCCATCGTTGGCCTCAAGCCTCTAGTTGTATGTTTATTGAGTCCTCACTCCTTTTATTTAAGCTGTAATGTGTATTGAACTGTGGTGCTCTTTATTTGTACTCTATTTTTGTTATGTATTCAATGCAATACTGTTTTGTCTCCCTATACTGTTCCTTTGTACGGCGCTGCGAAACACTTGTGGCACCTTATAAATAAAATTATAATAATAATAATAATTAAAGCATTTAGGGATGATACATTTTGCCAAGGATACATAACCACTATAAGCAAAGCAAAAATCCCTACTAGAATTTGATGGCAGCTAAGAGCCACTTGGCCCATCTAGTCTGCCCCTTTTTTAAACATGTTACCTTAAACCATATTTGATCCTTATTGCTTTGTAAGGATATCAATATGCCTATCTCAAGGGATTCAGTATGAAATCCCGGCGTTCAAAATCCCGACGCCGAAATCCCGACAAGGGGGGGACGTGGATCGCCCCCCCTTGCGGGCCCGGTGCCTCGCTACGCTCGGCACACTAATTTATTCTCCCTCTGAGGGTGTCGTGGACACCCACGGAGGGAGAAAGTGCCGGGATTTCGGCTGTCGGGATTCTGAATGCCGGGATCCCGACCGCCGGGATTTTAACTGCATCCCATCTCAAGCATGTTTAAATTGTTCTACTGTATTTGCCTCTACCACCTCTGATGGGTGCTATTCTACTTATCCATTACTCTTTCTACTACTACTAGCTGGCCAGCACACACTTTCAATACTTCCCTGGTCTCCCATATGGGCCGTGTGCCTTCCTAGCAATATTACTACTATAATACTGATATGGGCAGTATGGATGGTGTAATGGTTAGCATTACTGCCTCACAGTGCTGAGGTCATAGGTTTGATTCCCACCATGGCCCTAACTGTGCGGAGTTGGTATATTCTCCAAGTACTTGCATGGGTTACCTCCGGGTACTCCTGTATTATTATTTTGTAATGGACCTATCATATTAGAGTCCCAACTGGACTGCCTAGTATTTAGTGAACTCTCGAAAACCGAAAATAATCAGATATCACTTATAGGAACTAACACCATTTTCATATGGCATTGATTCCTGGAGCCCAGTTCCTTCCTTTCCTATAGGAAGAAGGTCAAGGGTTGTGTAGAGAGAACCAGTGTGATTGGCCTGCCACAAATGCACTGCACATCCTGTGGCCTTGTGCATGCATGAAGAGCAGGGCCGGCGCCACCACTAGGCAGCCGAATCGGAGTACCCCCCCCTCCCCAGCACTGATGAAGATAGATCATGCATGCACATTTGGCCAAGTTGGCTCCGGCAAGTATTGCTGATGATGTTGAATAGGCCCTATAGTCAGAGGAGTAGCCAGAAGTTTGTGGGCCTCTTACCAAGATTGTGAAGCCCTAATGCTTCTTGATAGACACAGCTCCACATATTATATGCCACAAAATAGTGCCCTAGTTAATATTTTGAACCATAGGTTAATTTTATGCGCAATAGTAGTGCTCTAGTTTATTTTGTTAACCAGTAGAGGGGTACCGATTCATATTATGCCACACTATGGTGCCTCTATTTTATATTGTGCCACATTGCAGTGCCCCAGTTCTTATTATGTAAATAATATAATGCCCTCCAATTCAATTTATACAAAAGGTACTTATGTAGTATCTGGGCTGCCGATTTTTTGATTGTATGCCTTAAGTTAAGGCATACAATCAGATGCGATGCGATGCGATATCGCATCGCATACGATGCGATGCGATGCGATGCGATGACCCGATTTTTCCATAGGATTCAATGTTAAAATGGACTGAGTCCATTTTAACATGGAATTCAATGGGAAAAAGGGGTCCTTTTCATACCCCTACTATCCAAGTGGGCATGGAGTTGGATATAAACCTGTGGCGAGCGTAGCGAGCCACCGAGCCCGAAGCGTGGCGAGCGAGCCCCGCGAGGGGACGGTATTCTGTGTCCCCTCGCGGGGCTCGCTACGCTCGCCACGCTTCGGGCTCGGTGGCTCGCTACGCTCGCCACAGGTTTATATCCAACTCCATGCCCACTTGGATAGTAGGGGTATGAAAAGGACCCCTTTTTCCCATTGAATTCCATGTTAAAATGGACTCAGTCCATTTTAACATTGAATCCTATGGAAAAATCGGGTCCATCGCATCGCATCGCATCGCATGCGATTTGGTCGGGTGCGATGCGATGCGATGGACCCGATTTCAAAATCGGCAGCCCAGTTACTACATAAGTACCATACAAAATGACCAGGTCCATAGACATCCTCAGATATATTGTATGGCAAAAGTTTGGAAGGGCCCCTATGTAACACCCATTAGTGAAAAATGTATAGTGTTTAACATGTTGCGTTTGCAGGAAAACTGCCCCCCTCCCCTCAGCTGTCAACCCCATAGCAGCTACATTCCATACTACTATTGTATCTACTCCCTTGCATTTAGTATTTTTCTCTGCTTTCTGCATTTTAGAACACAAACACCCCTTTCACACCAAGAAGCAAATTACCGTGTTAAAGCTTTTCAACCCGGTATTTTGCTGAAAAACCTGGATTTTTCGGTGGTGTTAAAGGGTTGACGTCTTAAATCCGAGCACTCCAACCCTACTCTTGACCAGGGTTTGTGTTGGGATTTAAGACCAGTGTTGATCCTTTCACACCACCGAAAAACCCGGGTTTTTCAGCAAATTACCGGGTTGAAAAGCTTTAACCTGGTAATTTGTGGGTGGTGTGAATGGGGTCAGGCTGCACACGTCAAAATGACCCCGTCAGAGTTGAATTTTAACAAAAGTCAGGTGTCTGTGGACTTCCTTGACATAACAATTAATAAGGGAGATAAGAAATGGGAAACAAAAACTTTCTCAAAACCCACAGATACCCACTCATATATCCACCGAACCAGTTGTCACCATCATAATTGGTTGGATGCAATTCCTAGTGGACAATTAAAACGAGTGAGGAGAAATTGTTCTAACACAGACGTGTACAATGAACAGGTAGACAAAATGGGATGCGGTCATTCGTCAGACTGCATTTAGGTCTACAGTCATTAGGTCGACCCCACTAGGTCGACTGGCAGGAAGGTCGACCTGACTTAAGGTCGACATGGGCCAAGGTCGACATGACTTAAGGTCGAATTTGCATAAAGGTCGACATGAGGAAGGTCGACTGGTCATAAGGTCGACATGGGTTTTTCACTGTTTTTTGAGCCGACATGTGCCGACAGGCGGTATTTCATGCCCTACCATCCACTAGGGCGTGGTGGGAGAATAAAATAGTGTGCCCGAAGCATTGCGAGCGAAGCGAGCGATGCGAGGGTCCGATTCTCATTGCCAACTGTGTCCATGTCGACTTTGTCGACATTCGGATCAAAAAAACAGTGAAAAACCCATGTCGACCTTCCTCATGTCGACCTTTATGCAAATTCGACCTTAAGTCATGTCGACCTTGGCCCATGTCGACCTTAAGTCAGGTCGACCTTCCTGCCAGTCGACCTAGTGGGGTCGACCTAATGACTGTAGACCTAAATGCAGTCTGACGAATGATCCCATTCCGACAAAATGGCACAGAAATTAATCTCAAGTGGATATGATCCAGATCAGATCCATTCATTGGTGGTAGGGGTGGGAGCCCTCGAGAGAGATTATCTATTGGACACCAATATATCGAATGAAACTCAAAAGAAAGATTTTAGGTACATGTGTAGTATCACGGCTCTCACGATGGGCATCGTACAGGGAAAAATCTGGGTACTTGTGAGTTATCCGGGCGCCCGATGTGGTCATCGCATGCCATTATAATAAGCATACGATACGACGCGATGCGACGCGATTTTCCATCGCGTCGTATCTCGTCGCATCGTATGCTTATTGTATGGTATACAATGGGATGCGATGCGACGCGACGCGATGTTTACACTTCCCGCCCATTTTCAAACCCGCCCTCTGGCACATCTGGCAGAAAATCATTGTGAGGTAGTTTCCAGAGGAGAGAGCAAGTGTTTGAGTGAGAGAAATTGATTTTCAGCATTGTTGCATATTACTGAGGTGAATTATTGGACATTTACCCCAATATTGCCCCATTTGGCCCTTTACACCTGCCCCATTTCACCCCTTACACTATTATTGCCAAAATGGCTGTGGTTGATGGCATCTTCAGCCTCCCAAAAACAGAGGAAGAGACAGTCACATTCCTGCAGGAGAAAGGGCTGCTCCCATTGACTGCCACATGCCCAAATGGCCACCCTATGCGCCTGTCCCTGAAAGAGCGCAAATGGCGCTGCTATATTAAAAGCTGCAGCAAAAAGCAGAGTCTGCGGGCCTCCCTATTCTATCCTGGGTGCAGGCTCCCCTTCATGACGATCCTGCGCTTTATCTGGTGCTGGTGTGATGAACTGACATCAATTGAATTCTGTGCCAAAAATTTGAAACTCTGCAATAAAAGCACCATTTTCTACAATGCCCTGATGCGGGAGGCATGCCAATGTGATTTAATGGCACAGCCACAGCAGCAGATTGGAGGCCCAGGAAAAATGGTGGAGGTTGATGAAACCCTCTTTGTGAAACGCAAGGCCAATGTTGGCAGAGTACTCCCACAGCAGTGGGTGTTCGGAGGAGTGTGCCGGGAGACAGGGGACTGTTTTATGGTTGCAGTTCCGAAAAGAGATGCACCCACTCTCATTGGTGCAATTGTGCAGCACGTGGCACCTGGCAGCACCATTGTAAGTGATTGCTGGCGTGCCTACCAAACCAGTGAACTGGAGCGGGCTGGTTACAGCCACTTGCGGGTAAATCACCGCTTCAACTTCGTTGACCCAGAGACTGGTGCACACACACAGAACATTGAGCGACTTTGGGGGTGTGCAAAATGGCGCAACAAACGCCAGCGGGGAACAGCACGCCATCATCTAGATTCCTATATGCAGGAGTTCGTGTGGCGAAAATGCCTGGCGAGAGACAATGCATTTGAGCGTATTCTGCATGCGCTCACGTTAGTTGATAAATCATGATGTTGATTGAGATTATTGTGTGCTTTATGATTATTTGTTATTCTAATTTATTTCATTCTTATGTTAATTACACAGTTATTACCTTTAATTCAGTTGTCCTTAATGTGTCAGATATGCATGATATGGATGAATGATATTGGATGCTCACAGCCACTCCACTATCAACGTGAACCCGAAGCGTGGCGAGCGCAGCGAGCCCGCGAGGGGCAGCGGTACGCGTCCTACGACCTTTTCATGCCCTACTATCCACTAGGGCGTGGAGTGAGAATATAATAGTGTGGCGAGCGCAGCGAGCCACCGAGCCCGAAGCGTGGCGAGCGCAGCGAGCCCCGCGAGGGGACACGGATACCTTCACAGGTAAGCGCGTCCCTTCGCGGGCTTCACAGGTGTCCACGTCGCCGTGGACACCTGTGAAGCCCGCGAAGGGACGCGCTTACCTGTGAAGGTATCCGTGTCCCCTCGCGGGGCTCGCTGCGCTCGCCACGCTTCGGGCTCGGTGGCTCGCTGCGCTCGCCACACTATTATATTCTCACTCCACGCCCTAGTGGATAGTAGGGCATGAAAAGGTCGTAGGACGCGTACCGCTGCCCCTCGCGGGCTCGCTGCGCTCGCCACGCTTCGGGTTCACGTTGATAGTGGAGTGGTGTTAACAATGGGGATGGGACTGACATTGTGTCACTTTTTGGGACACTTTCTTGGGGGTTTTACACTGCAAAAATCGGGTGGTATCGCATCGCATCGCATGCCATGTGGTTAACATGCGATGCGACGTGATCACTTTACATAGTACCCGATGTAAAATCGGGTTCGGCTGGTCATCTCGTCGCGTCGCATCGCATGCCATTTGGTTAACATACGATGCCATGCGATGTAAAATCGGGTTCGGGTGGTCATCTCGTCGCGTCGCATCGCATGCCATTTGGTTAACATACGATGCCATGCGATGCGACGCGATGCGCATACGACCAAAAATCGGGCGCCCGGATAACTCACAAGTACCAAAATCTGAATAGAAAGTGTGGTGAGCGCAGCGAGCCACCGAGCCCGAAGCGTGGCGAGCGGACACGGATGCCTGTGAAGCCCGCGAGGGGACACGGATACCTCACGGGGCTCGCTGCGCTCGCCACGCTTCGGGCTCGCTGCGCTCACCACACTTTCTATTCTCAACTCCACGCCGACGTGGATAGTGTGGGTATGAAAAGGTCGTAGGACGCGTACTGCCGCCGCTCGCCACGCTTCGGGTTGGCTTTGATAGAGGGGGTGGTACAGTGTGAAAAATGACATTTGGGGTGCATTTTACATGATTTCAACTCATGTCCATAATTTCAGTGAAAAATGACATCGCATTGCATGCGATTTTTATCAAAAAAGCATAAAAACACGGTAAAATCGCATCGCATACCATCGCATGCCACTACATATGGCATGAGATGGCATGCGATGGGAGCCGTGATACTACACAAGTACCAGATTTTAAGTTGTCATTTATAACTGGGTACAATGCTCAATATAAGAATATTGAGCATTCGTTTAAAATTGGGACATTCTGAAACATGATCCCGTTCTGGGTAAACATTTACCTACTCGCCACAGTTTCATCTACAGAAGGGCTCCAAACATCAAAACCAAGGTGGTTAGCAGTGCTCTTCCCATCACAAAACGTCCTGGAAGAATACTCACGAAGGGATTCCACAGATGTGGATTGTGTAAAGCTTGTAGAGAGGTGGATAGTAAAGGGAATAGCAAAACCTCTGAGATTACTATTAACGGCACGAAACATGTTTTAAATGATTTTATTACTTGTAATACCAGAAACATTGTATACGGTATTGAGTGCTCTTGTCATAAATTTTATATCGGCCGCACATTACGACCTTTTAAAATACGACTAAGTGAACACCTGAATAATATCAGGAAGGGATTAGAGTCTCATTCCCTATCCCAACAATTTAAGATGGTTCACAAGTCTTCTGTATCCGATATTATCAGATTTTTGGGTATAAAAATTTCACATACTGGTCTCAGAAACAAAAACCTAGGGACCTGTCGAGCAAGAGAGGAAATTAAACTTATTTATAAATTTGACACTCTTAAACCAAAGGGCCTCAATGCCGATTTTAAGGTAAAATGGTTTTTATAGGTGTTTTATGGACTTTTATCTGTATTTTATCTATTTTTAAAGTCAATGTTTTTTATTATATTTGATTCATTAAGCACTTTATTGATGAACATTGTCCTAATTTTCTCCTATTTTGTATATTTGTAGTGATGTTCACATAGGGATATCTGTAATATATATCTCTTTTGAATATGGACTCCATGAGAAAAGATGTCTGCTTCCGGGAGTAGGGTTACCTATAACATACCATATTGGATAATGAACAATATATGGACTGGTATTAGATTCCCGAAGCCGGTACCGGAAGTGGAGCACGTTCGGTAACAACACCAGATCTGGTTACACAGACGGATCTTGCTGTCCTGACCGGAAGTGGGGCATGTTGCGGCAGAAAGCGGAAGTGGGACGTGATGTGTCTCCACGTGTAGCCGCGACTGGAAGTCCAAGCGGATGACGGAGCGAGACCCGGTGATCGGCATTCTGTTAATGATTTCCCCTATAAATACAGGGGTTGAGTAACCACAGCTATACTCCTTGAAAAAGAACACATTGGTGTCCGAAACGCGTTGGAGCTGCTGTGTTTTGGGGCCAGGAGAGAAAGAGAGGGGGACACCTCGTTTGGACATTTTGCTGTGGTTTGCCCGGGTTAAGATCTACCACCACTCATGCCCATTTGAGAGCCAATCATCCGGTTCTCCATCTGTTCCGGTAAACTCTACCCCTCTCCTATCGTCTGGACTCTGTGTCTATTGAATTGTTTTTACTACATGTGTTGAAAATAAAAAGTGGTTTTGCGCTATATTTTCTCATCTCTTCCTATGAGGGAAACCTTCTATGGGATGGAATTCGTGTCCGTGTGACGTATGAAAGAAATCCAGGGTCTATATAGAACCATTGAGATTCATTTTTGGAGAAGACGAGACGTAATTTACCCCTAAGGGAGGTGTGGTACATAAGATCTGTCTGAGCGCTGGTGTTGAGGACCGACCCCCAATTTGTTTCTTTGGATACTCACCTCTATGCTGACCCGGCACTAAAAATGCTGGGTAATTGCCAGGTGGCCGATGTGAAAGGGGTGTTACAGAACAGAACCATAAAATAATCAGAATTCCTAGAAGTTCACAATAGATCATTGCTCATCAGGGATCTTAGAGAAAGACTAAAACTTGTTTAGTATTGAAGGTTTTCTATTGACTGTTGATGGGTCAACAGACAATAGGTTCACCACTATTGGTCGACATGCCATAGGTCAATATTGACAAAAGATTGACACAAGCAAAGGTTGACATGCTAATAGATTTTTTTTTTTTTTTAAATCGACTTATTCTTACCTCTCCATCCATGTCCGCATAGAGGGAGAATATAATAGTGTACGGAGCATAGCGAGGTGCCGGGCCCAAAGCATGGGGACTGAAGCGTACTATGCGAGGGGACAAGTTACACTAATTGCGGCTTTGTGTGGACATATTCTGACACAGACCCGAAAAACCGTAAAAAGCACATGTTGACCTTTTCCTGTGTCAACCATTTCCATGTTGACCTTTTGTTCAAGTTGACCATTATCCATGTCGTACTTTTTCATGTTGACCTTTTGTCTGTCAACCAATAGTGGTCGACCTTTTGACCTAATATAAAACGTCTAAGCTAACCTATTTTGCCCACGATCAGTTATTGAATGCATGAAATCGAGGCAGTTGTGACGCAGGCCCAACTACTTACTTTGGGGGAATAAAGACGCACAACTAACACTACAGCATGGAAGTCAAACAACATTGATGTCATCAGATACTCCTGACAGGAAAACTTGTTTGACACTTAAATTGAAAGTAGTTTCAAAGTTGTTCAGTTGCAGAAGATGAAGCAAGAGTGTGAGAGAACCATTGTACATAGTATGCTGGAAAAGTGTGTTGTTGTGGAATATACAGTGATTCATAGCTTAAACATTCCTGACAGATATTAATGCCGTCCTACAGTATCTGCATAACCAGCGTCACAACCTACTCCTTTTATGTTTGTGCTTACTATTTTAATTCAAGCACCACTAGTAATGATTGCCAAGCACTAATATTAAGATGTTACTATTGTTTCATTTTACACATACATAAAGTATTCTAGAGGTGGACATATTGAGTATCAGGACAGCTCTTATTAACTGAGAAACCATTATGGTATTGCACTTTGAATGCTTTGAACATGAATGTTACATTTTTCCTCTGTTCTTGGAACTGGAGTCCTTGGGTTTGGATTTGCAGCTTAGGCCCAAATTATCTAAACTCGGACCTCAAGAATGGATGGATCCAGGTAGGGAGGGGGGGGAGGGGGTGATTGAGGTGATCACCCACCCATTGTATGGTTGTGATCACTATCCCCTGCTGTGTGTATTCTCTGTACGGCAGCTTTATCAAGCTCAAGGATCTTACATTGATTGCACCACTACACTACAGTGTAGTGGCGATCTGCTGATGAGCCTGGGCACTCTGAGACTCCTGTGCAGTGGCTACTGTGCTGTAACTCAGTAATAATTGTTAAACCACCCTCGCTCCCCCTTAACAAAAATTCTAAATCCACCCCTGTCCAGGTTTTAAGGATATGTATACTTGAGCACAGATGCTTAATCAAACTGATTAAATTACTAATTGAGAAGCCTGTGTTTTAAGCATGGAGTTCCATAAAAGCTTGGGGATTGGATTTGGGAAATGTTGGCTTATAGCAATTTGTCCATTTATTTTGGGCTGGGCACACTTGGCTCCAGTAGGCAATGTCTCTGCAGAACAGTTCTGCTCTTTTATCCCCTCTACATTCTGCCTAGTGACCTCACACCCTCAGTCCTCCCCACACGTCACAACTCTGGTCTGCTATCAGTCATGTTCAAGGATATCTCAATAGGCTTAACTCATAAATTTTCAAACCTCAGGTATGGATGGAGATTTAGAGCTGCATTTATTAATCAATATTTGCGGCTAAATCCCTGAAAATACCAGTTTTTGGGGGTCAGCCGCAAATATTAATATCCCCCAAATGTATCAGGAGGGGCCGCAGCAGGAATCTCCAATCCCTGCTGCAATCCCTCTCGCACAGCCGCTGTCCGCATCCCCCATGGGTTTCTAGGGGGATGCAAAGCTGCCCGATGTATCAACATCTGGCAGCAGCACATCACATCCCAAGCAGCCGAATGGCACTTCGCACCCTTGGGACCTAAATAGGATAGATTCCAAAGGGTTAATGTATGATTGCCATTACCTGTGCTCAAAAACCTCTCTCTCATTTTACTAGTTCAAAAATTGTGATGTCCATGAACAGAGCATTGGACAGGAAATGTCTCTTCTGAAATGGATCAAGTTGGGACGCACAGTATGAGATGTTCTTCTGACTGTCCACATTTTATGATTAGCAGCCAGTAGTACTGATTTTGCCTATCCTTTTGACCATAAATAATTTGATTAAGTCCTAGATCCTAGATCCAGTGGAGACACGCCGAGGTTCTTTGACATGCAGGGCCGGCCAACCAACACAGGTCCGTCTGACCAACTGGTGCGGAGAGTGCGCCTAGGCACAAAAAACCCAGAAGTGCACAAGGAGAAGGGAAGTGGCTAAGCCAGCACACATGCTGCACCACCAACGGGAAGGGGACAGTGGGGGTGTGGCCTGTCCGCTGGAGGGAGAAGATGCGTATGGAGCTAGCTCGCTTTTGCTTTTCTATAACCGTAATGAGCTTCTAACGGTGACCCCCAAATGGACACTCGCCACGAACGACAGCTATACTCTCCACCCCTGCTTCTGTAGACTGGCCTGTGGAAGCACCGGCTGTGGACTACAGATGCGCTTGCCACTGAGACACTTACAGAGTCGCACCTGACCCTGAAGATCGTCTCAAGACACAGAGGCTACCAGAGGAGCTTTGGGCGAGGTGAGGACTGGGCTCCGGCGTCCTGCTGCTGCAACAGCCCTTTTGAAATGTGAGACCCTGCTCTTTCTGTCCAGGAGACCCGCACATTACCCTCCCTGGCAGTGCTGTCTTTCCCATTGGCCTTAATGGGCAGTTGCCCAGGGGTCAAAGGATTCTAGGGGCCCACCCCAATGGGGAAGATGGCACTGACTGCCCTGTGGAGCTGCTGAGGCTGGCAGCAGGGTCCGGGCAGCAGTGGCTGCTAGCTTGTATCGCTATTTGGCGAGGCAGGAAGAAAGCGCTGCTGAATTTGAAAAGACCGGTTGGATGCTGATTGGCTAAGAATTCAGCCGATCCACGTCCGGCCAGTCTTTTCAAATTAAGCAGCACTTCCCGCCTGCTGTTGGGCAAATAGCGGTTCAAGCTACCAGGCAGCGGTGGCTAGGAGCTTGTAGCGCTATTCGCTGGGCGGAGTGTGGGAAGCGCTGCTGAATTTGAAAAGACCTATCTGGCTAATGTTAAGGCGGCCCTGCTCCCTGGGACACCTTTCCCACACATGGGCTCTCTTTAAAACTCTTCATGCTCTGGACGCCACACTATTCAGTGCTTCTATTGGCACAACCTGAAAGAGAGCTGGTAGCTGTCTCTTATTATTATTATTATTATTATATATTGCCCTTTCACATAAGACTTTCATATTTATAATGGGCACCACAATGTGTGGCATGTGTATAATGGACATCACGGTGTGTGGCATATGTTTAATGGGCATCACATTGTGTGGCATATGTGTGATGAGAATCACAGTGTGGCGTCATGTGTATCGGGACATTTTGGACATCATCTTTTATCTCTCCCTGAAAAATCTAGGAATGGCTTTACTCACAATTTTTCCCATTAAAATACTTTTGTGAGACCTTAATCTCAGCATTAAATAATGTTAAAACAGATAAAAGAAACAGACTAACAGATGAAGTTAGTAGCGCTTGCTTGGCCCTGAAGTGCACAAAATACAACCCTGCAATTGAAGATTTATCAAATGCAAATCAGCAACAGAACAGTCAATAATGTAAATCAGTATTTTTTTTTCTTTTTGAACTAATAAATATAATAAATATATTGAAAATATAACTCTTTATTATGGCTGCAAATATCACCAAATTATTGGTGATACAAGGAAGGCTACACTTTTTTTTTTTTACAATTTTCGACACACACCAAATCAGAATCTGAATCAGTTTATTGGCAGGTGTATCAAATCAGGTTGAGTATCCCGTATCCGTATATCTCTTATCCGAATTATTCCAAAAAACGTGGTTTTTGGAATCATTCGAATTTTTTTTTTTTTTTTTTTTACCCCCCCTAACCCTCTTTTCATACTTACCAAGTCCCAGGGCGTCCACAGCAGGCCTCCGGCATCTTCTCCAGGGTCTCCAGCGGTCCCAGGAATGCATTGCGCGAGTGTGTGCGCGCGCCGGTGACGTCACCGGTGCGCGCGCATACACGCACACTCGCGCAATGCATTCCTGGGACCGCTGGAGACCCGGAGAAGATGCCGGAGGCCTGCTGTGGACGCCCGGGGACTGCGTGGACGCCGAGGGACCACCGGACACCATCAGGGGACAGGTAAGTATGGCTAAAACAATTTATTCCAAAAACCAGAATATTCCCCTATCCGGAATGCTCGTGGTCCCGAGCATTTCGGATAGGGGATACTCAACCTGTACAAGATACATAATACAAAGGAATTTGTTTTACCAAGCTGAGGTTAGCCGTCACTGTACTAGATCTTCAACTAGAGTCCCCCCCTGCAAGAGCTTCAATGTATCCTATGGTGTATAGGCACACAGTTTGGGAACCACTGGCCTAATCACCCCATGATACCCATGGGGAATGGACAGGGCTGGCAACAGAAATCTTGGGGCCCTGTACAATGAAATTTCTGGGGCCCCCCACCTAACCCCAAATCCACACAACCCTCTTCTGCATGAGCCTCATAACCTTTCGCTGCTCCAGATCCTGTTTTCAGGTGCGGACTTTTTCTTGTTCTCAGTCCTGCTGGCCTGGCTCCTGGCTGCTGCTTCCTGCTGGCTCCTGGCTGCTGCTTCCTGCTGGCTCCTGGCTGCTGTTTCCTGCTGGCTCCTGGCTACTGCTGGCCTGTCACTTTTACAAAATAATGCCAAGTACAGGAGCCAGAGACTGCGGCCACAGTGCCAGCAGCGGGTACGTCTGTGCGACTGCGGCCCCAGGCCGTATGAACACACAGAGTAGATGGCTGAGTGCCGAGCAGCAGGGCGCACACACAGTAGACAGCAGTGTCACACTGTGAGTCAGTCAGATTCAGCCACACACAGATGGTGCACAGTAGACGGCCAGGCCGTGAGGGTCACTGACAGGCCAGCTAGTACAGGCTGTGGCCATGTTTGGATCACTGGGACCCGTCACACTTGTTCCCCCCTGTTGCCTGCCCTGGGAATGGATCCAGGGAACTGGCCTTCTCCCTTAGTAGTGCAGCAGAACGCCATGAGATTTGGGAGCCTCCCGGACATACCAGGACAGTAGGTAAGTATTCAGTATATAAGCTTCTCTTAATATATAAAATGCCTTTCTATACACTCTACCAAACTATGGAATTAACTGGTCTCTACTTTAATCTCTCATTTACACTAGTAATACGTGACTCCTTTCCCAAGCGTGCATTCCTGGTTATCTTACAGGAAGTGCATCCTCCTAAAGGTACTTGGCCTAAGTAACTTGACAATAAAGGGGTATGCTGATCGCAGAGTCCCTTTAAGATGAAAACTTTTTTTTTTTTAATCCAAAGGAAAAAAATGATAAATATAGTAAGTAAAGGTGAATGCCGAGGGGGGTTTGTAGTGGATCCGAGGAATGGGATAGATATATGCAGAGCTATTTTTCAGCAGGCTCCAGCAGGAACTGAGGCCCTTATTCTAGTTCACTCTTTCTGACAAAATATTTCTTAGATGGACAAAACCATGTGCACTGCAGGTGGGGCAGTGCTTCTCTCTCTAAGCATTGACCAATCTCTCTCAAAATTTGCTAATGCTTTGGTGATGTCACAAGGTCATAGTTATTGACAAGCTGCATTTTTACGGACACAGTATAGCCCATAAAATTGGATAAGGTCATTGGGTTGACTCAATTTAGAAATACATTATGTTGACCACTGAAGGTAGACAGATCTTAGGTCGACACCTTAAATAGGTCAACATGGCTAAGGTCAACAGTACTGCAAGGTCTACACAAGCATTAGCTCGACAATGGCAAGGTTGACAGTCGAAAGGTCGACATAATCTACATGGACACTATCAAAGTGTCAGGCGCGGTGCCTCACTGAACCTAGCACACTATTCTATTCTCCCTCCACGCCCTAGCTGATGGTAGGGCATGAAATACCGCCTGTTGGCACATGTTGGCTCAAGATAAAACAAAGTGAAAAAATCATGTTGATCTTTTGACTGTCGACTGTTCAACTTGCCATTGTCAACCTAATGCTTGTGTTAACCTTCCAACACCGTCGACCTTAGCCATGTTGACCTACTTCAGGTTTCAAGGCCTGTTGACCTTCAGTGGTCGGTCCAATGCATGTCGATCTTAATAGGGTTGATCTAATGGCCGTATCCCCATACATCACTAGCCTCTCTGGCGTAGTTACTAACCAGCCATAAACCATACCATCAGACATTGCTAGATAATAATGTGCTATGGTGCCCAGCAATGTCTGAGATTCTGCACAGCTCCAGGGTTTTCCCAAGGGTTATAGATGCCGTGCATGCAGGTTGATTTATATTCTATTCACACGCTGCTCTGCTATTCCTCCAACTTTTCCCCATTGTCTAAAAAAAAAATATGGAACTGTCCCACTGATAGCAGGATGTACGCAGAAACTTAGGAAAATGACACATTGTTGTTTAAACAATCAGTAAAGTTTATTTTAATATTTTTACAAAGTCAGTTCCAACATTTTCTAACACTTAAGGTGGCCATACACACGCATTTATCTGCAGATCTGTCTGGTTGGAACAAAAACATGGTTATGGATGAGAGCAAATGACAGTTGACCATTTGCTTGGAAATGCTGGAAAAGTGACAAACGGTCACTCATCCATAACCATGTTTTTGTTCCAACCAGCCAGATCTGCAGATAAATCTTACTAGTGTATGGGCACCTTAACAACTTTCATCAATAAATATGCCTCAGGGTTGTCATTAAAACAGACACCCCTTTCTACACACATTGCAACTATGTTGCTTTGTAGCATGCTGCGTAACATTTCAAGTGCACACATCCATAGGTTAAAACTATAAATTGGGGGGAAACCAAACACAAATGTTATTCATTACATGTAGAGATTTTTTTTTCTCTATTAAATGGGACCAGAACTCAGAAAAATGTCTCCTGTTCTTGTTAATGTTACAAGTAGGTGCAATGTTAGAGTGGCCTTACTAACCACACTGTCCATAAATCATAAGTAATACAATTGTATTTCTAGCTTTCATACAAATGATGCAATATAATTAATTTCATGTATTTAGGGAGACAGTGAGGATGATTGTGTACACACCCACATGGCTATTGCCACACCTACACAGTGCTGGTCTCAGTCTAGGCCCTTGAACCATGTGGCACTAAAACCCGTCCTTGATACCACGCTCCAAACATCTAAATAAAAAATATTTATGTACAGTAGGGTGCTTTGCCATTAGGGGATTTAACAACCAGAAAACTTCATATACTGTAGAATAACTGCATTAAAACACTCCATATTAGAAGGACATGTTTCATATGTAGTAATTAGCGAACATTAAAGGATCATTTCACCCAAAACATTTGTTTGATAAACCCTTAAATAAACAATAACGATTTAAATATTATAAGACGTAAAAAATAAAACCCTGAAAGTTAATTATTACATTAGAGAACAGAAAAATGCAAACTACTATTAGTTAAGAATTTAAAACCCAGAACCCCACTGTGTAGACATTTTTGTTTCTGACCATTTATCAAGTTCTTCTTTGGCTGGGACCGTTCCACTGTTCAGGGACAGTCCTATACACAGGCCACAGAATTCAGCGAGGGAAAGTTAGAGACAGCCCTAAAACCAAGCTTATATTCCTTTTTCAGGTACAGTACAGTACATGCCAAAGTAGTCCCTGATTTAAAATTAGCATTGGTCCATCTCTGCATCAGTAGAATATCTGCCAGTTTAGAGCAACTTTTATCCATCTTGGCAATAGACAAAATGGCACCATACCTCCTAACTGTCCTGATTTCAGTGGGACAGTGCTGTTGTCTCGTCCTTGTCCCACAGTGGGGGGAGGTTGGGGTAGAAGCACTGTCACTGCTGCTCTGCATAGCAGGCATCTGTACACAGTGCATGGAGAGTCTAGGTGAAGCGGCATGCTCCCACAGTGATGGAAACGGGGGTGCCACACATCCTTGTCCCCTCCCCCCTTGCTAAGGAGGTCCCACTCCTTTTTCAAACAGGTATTATGAAGTTCCTAAATCATCACAAAGAAATCTGGGAGGTACAATACATTTTTTTAATTAGTTTTAGTAGCTAAAGACTATTAGTTTTACTTTAAATATTGAAACCCCACCATAATAAAGCAGCTATAATCTTCCTTCTCCTTAATGAATGACAATGAAAACAAATCATAGCAAAATACACCTACAAAGTCTTAATAGTCAAGCCGCAATTGGCCAATCAGATGCTTCGAACCAGTGCTGAAAGTCAACATCATAATTTTTTTCCCTCGTTAGCCCTTTAGGCACACGCTATGGCTACCACCAGCCGTTTCTGCATCTCTGTGTGGGTCTGTGGGAAGCATGCCCTCTATTCAGACTGCATTTGCCCAAACTGTCCATCTGCATCCACAATGTGCTGCAAGTGAAGAGGAAAACATCTCTGCATAGTGCATTTGGTGGTCAGATGCAGAAATACACCCAACTCAGAATAAGCCTCGTATACTCAAAGTCCACTGAGACTCCTGTCCCATGAATGTTAGTGTTAGTAGTGCAGGTGAAACATATTCCTAGGTCTTTAAGCATAGGCCTCCACCAACATGCAAGCATACTCTCCAGCAGGCATCACAATGCAGACACACTCGGTGATCCAATGTAGCTGGTAGAGGTCTGCATGCTGGCATACACCTTCTTCTGTGAGCGCAGAAGGGGCGTCTGTGTGTCAACATCGCGGTAGTAGTTTTGTTTCATGCAACGCAGCATTTTCTGTGTCCACCCATATGCCAAACAGTTAAGAAATCCCTGGGATACTGCAGCAAAAGCCTGGAAATAATTGAAATGCTAATTAGAATGATCAACACCAGGAAACAATTATTGTGTTAATGCCATATATTGTCTGCACATGAAGCAGAGACACATGGCAGCTGGCAAAGGTCTTCAAAAAAGCACGAGACAGTCTGACATAATCTTTAACAGTAAAATACAATACTCTTATGTATAAAAGCTAACCTTTTCAGTAACAGATATATATGTAATTCTGGGGTGTTTTCCATTTCTAGTAGATGGTAAATTGTCAAATTGTTCTGCACACATGATGGGTTGTCACTCAACCCATGCATCATGTAGTCAGCAGCTTCCTAGAACCCACTGCATGGCAGACCACGGCACAGCAGCATGTGCTGTAAGGTAAGGTAAGGAGATGGGGGGATGTACAGTAAGACCAAGCCAGCTCCGGGCCTCTCAAACAAGCCTGTGAGTCGGCACTGCAATCAATGCGGTCTATCTCATGGACCCTCGGAGTGAGGGGGAAAAGGGGCTGAGATCAACCAACCACCCCCCCCCTCCCCACAAAGCCACACTCATTTATTAGCAGCCGCCACACCGGTTGTGGAAGCGATAAGTGACACCACACCGCTGCACATCTGTAGAAAACTGCAGTATTTTAAACATGATGACATGTTGCATGGTTTGTTTCATGTTCATACAATACATAACGCCTATACTCATTTTTTTTTTAAAGCCTATAAAATCCTGAAACAAGGATCGAAAAAGCTAATTTTATTTTTTTAGATCCTAAAAATCTGTCTCGGTGCCCCAGAAAAATGTGCATAAATTTACATTTCTAACTGCTATTTTTAGCTTTTTATATAAACTTATTATAGAATTGTTGGTCCTTTAAACACCAACTGCTTTGTATTTCCTCCAGCAATGTCATTGGTATTGCAGGCCTAACCACAGTATGTGCTGGATGACTCACACGTGTCATTGTTTTGAAACTACATTTATATGAGTAACTTCTCTTCTTTTAGAACCAGCCAGATGTTTTAAAAATGTTACATTTTGGAAAAACTTCAAAAACGCATTTATAACATGATGGAAAATCCCACTGGATACAGTCGGTAAAGCTTGTGTAAATAACAATGTCATGCCCTAAAACCAGTAAGAAACCCGCTAACAAATAATGTTTTGCTCACAGTTTCAAACAAATAGTCTCTCAAGAGAAAATCACTAAAGCTTCTAAAAAAATCTAAATAAGTGATATTGCCCATAGCAACCAATCAGATCCTGTCTATCATTTGCTAGGATGCAATAGAGAAATGATAGACAGAATCTAATTGCTTGCTATAGGCAACATCACCTATTTACATTTTTAGAAGCTTTAGCTAATTTACCTCACAGCCCCACAGCTAATTTACCTCACAGCCCCACAGCTAATTTACCTCACAGTTTAGCCCAGGCATGTCCAAACTGTGGCCCTCCAGCTGTTGTGAAACTACACATCCCAGCACACCTTGCCATAGTTTTAGCATTCCCTAATAACAAAACTCTGGCAAGGCATGATGGGACTTGTAGTTTCACAACAGCTGGAGGGCCATAGTTTGGACATGCCTGGTTTAGCCTATAGATAGATTTCCAAAATGTGGGTCATTTGCTCAGTAAATGCTCAGTATAGAAGATGTTTCTCTTTCTTCTGCATATGTACCACATTTGGTAATAGTCTGTACAACTAAATGTACCTACACACTGGGCGATTTCAGGGCCTTTTCGAAGCGATCTGGCTTAATTTGACTAGATCGCTTAGAAAATGCCCCTACATCGCTCAGTGTGTGGGGGCCATAGCGATATCAATGTGAAGCCCGCAAGTCTCTATCTCCCAGCTATTAATATCAGCATGTTGAATAAGTCTAGTTACAGTAATCGCCAGTCAGAGCCAGTGCTCTCACCTAAAAACACTGGCCCTGACAGATAGCTCAGCACACACCGCTGACTCATTGCTGTGCAGCACTGTGTGCTGAGCGATCTAGCATTGCTCAGCAAAATCTCTACGTGTATAGGCCCCATAACTGTATTAATCAAGGTGATTAGATTAGAGAGAAAACACTTTCCAGATTCTGTCTATCATTTTTAGGGATGCAACAGAGAAACGATAGACAGAATGGGGGAAATTTACTACGATGTGTATTTCACTTCACATGTGATGTTGCTATGGGCAACCAATCAGATCCCAATCAGGTCTACTGTCTTCTAGAGGGTGCTAAATAAATAAGAAGTAGATTCTGATTGGTTGCCCATAGCAACATCACATGTGAAGTAGAATACACATCTTAGTAAATTTCCCCCTATGTGATTGGTTACTATGGGCAACATCCCCTCTTTATTTTTAGAAACTTAAATAAATTTACCCCATTGTGCATGGCTGAGTGCAAGCACCTAATCATAGCAGTCACATAATTAATTCTGGGTGATATTGAGACTCTACATAACTAATATTACATTTTACTACAGTTTATGGGGGTTATTCTGATTTGTACGCAGCAGGACGCACGGGGACCGATGTGCTATGTGCGCCAGGTGCACGCACCTAACATAGCGGGCGCGGGGCATAGAGGGGCGTGGGGCACCAGGCAGCTTCATTAGAATATGAGAACGCCCAGCATACGCTGGATGTTCTCATGGTAATAAGGAAGTGACGCGGGTGCTGGGGGCCGGCAGCTGACATTACCGGATGTCAGCTGCCCGCCTATTTCTGTTCCAGCGTGCACACATATGTAAGTGCCTGGGAACACACAATGCGAGAGCCGAGGGGGGTGGCATTCGCCGGCTGGGGTTTGGTGGACTTGCAAGGCTGCAAATTTGCAGCCATGCGAATCAACCAGAATAACCCCCTATATGTGCTTAGTACTTCAATGACCATCTCTACTAGGAGACTGTTTAGACTGCCTACTGTCTCTAGGGTGACCAACTCATCCCTTTAATCCGGGACACATATTAATTACACAGGTTCTGTGGCAGTTTAAAACCAGGTGAAATGGAGTCTTGAGGTGTGGCAGTTTAAAACCAGGTGAAAGCCAGCCACAAAACCTGTGTAATTAATATGTGTCCCGGATTAAAGGGATGAGTTGGTCACCCTAACTGTCTACTAGGAGACTGTGTAGTGTGACTTCTGTAACTGAAGCATTGCCTTGTCATTTTAGTATATCTTCCTCTTTGCATCGATTTCTTCTCAATCTACAAATTCACTCGTGTTTTGGCATAAAATATATAATTCATGAAAGTATTAACTCACCTGAATATAATACAATATTTTGTACTCTTCATCCTTCATATGGCTGTTAGCCAGTGTGCTAATGGCCAATGTCACAGCTGTCAAGAAAGAAAGACATGCCACATTCTTATCTGTCACACGCATATCTACCCCATCATTACACGCTTGCATGGATATGTACAACTACCAAATATGTAGAGAAAGCACATTTTTCATATGGACAATTCTTTTTACGAGTACATGCTGTAGGCTTCATAGGAGAGTGGCGTGCTATACAAGAAACTAATCGTATCTACAAGTACAGCAAAGACACACTCACTTCTGGAACTTTTTTTTAACTAAATTTATTTTAGAACAGTAACTGATTGCTGGTTGGAACAAAAATCTGGTAATATCTGAATAATATCTGAATGAGTGTTTTTGTCAGTTTTCCAGCATTTCAAAGCAAATGGTCAACTGTCATTTGCTCCCAAGTTACTAGATTTTTGTTCCAACCAGCCAGATCGGACAATAAATCTTTAGGTGTCTGGCCAGCTTTACATGTTGTACCCAATGCACCCATTCATAACAATTAGATCGTAATTACGGCAAGGATGCGGTGGCCGGCAAATTTACAGAGGGCTGAATTTGGCCGAGTTGACGATTTTATGTACGGCAAACTCAGCTGAATTCAGCCATACGAACAAATAGCCCATCAATAGAACTCGGCTGCAAAGAGGGCCATAGACTTCTATTAAATCATCTAAATTACAATCATTCGTATGGCTGAATTCATCCGTGTATTCACCTCAAAAAAACAAATGGAAATGTTTATGTACTTTGCTGAAAACCCCTTGTGGCACCATGTAAATAAAGTATAATTAAAAAAATTAACATCGCATTTAGCCAATATATTTATTTTATATGAATAGCGGTATACACATGGGACAATTTAGGGCGCCATATCTAACAAATCTGACTGAAGCACTGAACACCCGATATCAATGCACAGTTCAATCACTGAAAATCAGGCTCTATCCAATCTACAAATTAGCATTTAAAATGTGAACGATATTTGTTTCTGTTTAATATTTTGGGACCAAACCCACATGAAGTGGGTCGCTACAAAAATTAGCCACCCGCTTTGATCTGAGCCAAATTTCGGATGATACATTATCAGGTCTGCTGGTTTTTCTAATCCCAGTCCAATGTCAGACACTGTCGCACCTGTGGTGAGTTGAGTAATAGTGTAAAGCAAAGTGGCAGGTTTCCCACTAGGCACGTGCTGGGGTGGCACAGCAGGCTGTCCCCCTCCTCCCCACACTGCCATATCTCATCAGACTGCTCTTTTTTTTTACCCGGAGAAGAGATTCTCCCCAATGCTGCTGTAACATGTAGGAAACATTTTTGGGAGGGAGGGGCTGGATGTTTGACAAAATATTCTCCTCCCATCTATCCATCCATTTTACACACCACTGCCACATGAGGTGGTTATGAGTTCACACTCAGGATACTGACCTGGTAAGCAGCAGAGAACAAAGATGACAAGAAACAGCCGGAGATTCAATCTTGTTACTGTGATCACCGCCCAGTGCTTATAGTGTAAGGACCCTGCTGTTGTCAGATACCTTCTAAATAAGATATAAAAATAACCCGATATTACCTAGAAATAAATAAAATGATCAGATGAGTAAAGTCTTGCAACAAAAATATAAAATATGCCCCCTTGGAGCCTCATTTAGAATATACCTAATTGTGCACTCTAAGGGGTATTCAATGTCAGGGGCACAGCTGTCGAGCAAGCTCGACAGTCGTGCCCCTGTCCCGTTCTCGCTTTGCTTGACTTGAGCTTGGCGGTCAGAATTCAATGTCCCAGCTGCCGAGCGGTGAGAAAGGGGCGTGGCCACGAGTTGAGGGCGGAAATAGACGAGCTCCGGCCGGGAGCTCGCCTATTTCCGGCTTTTCTCGGCAGAACGAGCCCGACGGCTTGTGATGTTGGGCTCGTTCTGCCGAGAACCTCTGTTCAATGCTGTCGGGGAAGACAGCATTGAATAGGGCCCCACAGCCATCTCCCCCGTCGGGAGATGGCTGCGGGAGCACGACCAACATTGAATACCCCCCTAAGGGTGAAATGTAATTAAAAAAACAGATGATTTTGCCATGTAAACAATTGCCTCTTTAATAAAATGGGAAAGCTCTCCCAAAATCTCTCACTTTCTGATTCTCACACCCTATTACATTTGGCACCAGTGTATACATACGCATGTGTATACATACGCAGGTTGCTCATGATCAGTACTATTTTTCTGGAAAAATAGGTCCAGGGGTTGGGTCGTTAAAATAAAAAAATATATATGTATAGAGAGATGTATATATTGTATTTAGAAACAAAGGCACTCACAGGTGACTTTAAAATAAAACTTAAATGTTATAGAAAGTACATTTAGGCCCAGAACAGGTTCAGGAACCCAGTTCCTGATGATCTCATATTTAATTAGAGGTTCCTGCTGAAAAATAGCCCTACTCATAACTCAATACAGGTTGAGTATCCCTTATCCAAATATCCCTTATCCAAATATCCCTTATCCAAATTATTCCGAAAACCATAGTTTCCAAAATGTACTTTTATTTTAAATTTTTTGCTAAAAACCTACTGGGTACATCTGTAACTGGCACTACTGGGGAAATAACATGTAACTTGTACTAAATTTGTGCAAGGACATGATTGCTTGGCATTTCAATTCAGTATCTGAGATAGTACACAAACTTTGTTTCGTGTTTTAAAACCTTGTTTCATGCACAAATAAAATATATTTGTGTGTATGTCATGTGTTTGATGTATATACAACATAAATGCAAGATACCTCATTCAAATATAAGAATATTCCAAAATACGGAATAATCCGTTATCCAAAATTCTCCTGGTCCCGAGCATTTTGGATACTCAACCTGTACTTATAACTAATTAATAAGATGCAGTGTTCCAGGGTAAGTAGTAAATGACTCAATTAGTCTGTAATATATTAATGTAAGGGGCTGATTCAGAGGTGGGCGCGAGCCAATATTTTTTGCAGTTGACCTATGTATGCAGATCTGCCAAGTCCACGAGCGGTACTGTGAGGGCATGATTCAGCATTATTCGCTAAGTAGTGGCCTCTCATTGCTTAGTAAGTGGGCTAATGCCGCCTACTGAGCGAATGAATGCTGACCCCCACCACCCAGCGGATATACGCGGCAGCATTTGTATGGATGTGTACGCTCACACATCCATTCGCATGCGAGCATACGGGGGAAAAATTATTCTATGCCACCGACCATCGAATGATTTTTCCCTCATTTGCAAATAAATGTCAGTCTTACCTGTCTTTTATTTGCTTCAGCTGTGGCCGAGAACGGGTGTGATGTCCGGCATCTGCCCCGCGCAGGCTTCGACCCGCCTGCGTATGCATGGGGACGCCAATTGTTTTTCTGGGCACACCCACCATTTTTGTAGGTGTCCCTGCCCACTGACTGCCCGTCTCTGTGTGAACGCCTCCGCGACTGTGATAGTTGCCCAAGGCACTTAGCCAGCTGCCCTACACCTGCATATAATCGCCCATAGGCACGCACAGAGCCGCACCATCGGTCCCCGGAGCGAATACCCTGGGAACCAAACCAGCGTGAATCACCCCCTGAATGTGCAGATCTGGGGCTGCAATGTCACTCACAGTGTCCCAAAATGCAGAAGCATGCTTGACATGCTGCTCCTGTTGGAGGAATTGATGGACAGCATTACAGAAGATGGGGGCATGCTGAAGCTGCTTCAGCAGTGTGATTTCACCGGACATCCTGAGAACCGGAGATTTACTCATCTGTTCGATGTTCCTGTAGAGGTATCAGATCTAGCATGTTTGTACGCAGCAACAGATCACAGAAGCTGTCAGTGATCGTCCAGACATCTCCTACAGTTTTTGATTTTTGCATACACAGATGCAGTGGCTGTGCTATAGCATCCACCTCTGTATTATTGTAGTTTCACCTGAATGTACTAAAGAGCAATTGGAGGAGAATTATCAAAATTCTCCTCCAAGCCTAAAAATTTGCATTCCAGATCACATTTCCCATACTTGTAATGGGAAATGTGATCTCCTGAAATGTATCTGGCCCATGTCAGCCATGTATGTCTGATAGACACATGGGGCCAAATGTCATAGTGTGTCAGAATCAGAAAGTGAGAGATTTTGGGAGAGTTTTCCCATTTTTTTAAAGCGGCAATCAGTTACACTGAAAAAACAGGTTGATCTTGCCATGTAATTCATTGCTGCTTTAAAAAAAATGGGAAAACTCTCCCAAAATCCCTCACTTTCTGAAACTCTCACCCTAATACAGTGCAAACAAGAAATATACATAACTTGTGATCAGGCGCTGATATGTTCAACACGTATAGTACTTCTCCGCCGTAAATGTACCCAAGGTACCATGCAGAGGAAAGATATTACTATGGTAAAGTACAGTTAAGTACAACAAAATTTTAATAAACACAGAACAATTTCTGGTAGGTCACATACAGATCCTCCAGATATGTGAATACAAATCTAAATTTCCAATATAACAATGATATTTTTAAAAATCCATGTGGGGAGCCTCTTAATGACTCAAAAAGTGGGGCAATTACCGGATACGTTGGAACTGATCACCAGTTCAAATAGCGCATGTGAAAATGTCCCGGGGCAAAATCACAGGTATCAGCTCCTTTACATCCCGGCACCTCGCTCCTGAGTCAGTCAGACTTGCCAGGCAATCATACAGTACCAGGGAAGTCCAAGAAAAGAGCATTTTCTCCTTCATGGAGAGGGTCAGCATAATCATCTACAAGGACACTATATAAGACGGGACTGGACACCTGGGTAAGGTATACCCACTTAAGACTTTGAAAAAGACTCCAGCAGGAGTCGAAACGCGTCAGTCTGGGAGTACCATCTGACTGACTCAGGAGTGAGGTGCCGGGACGTAAAGCAGCTGATACCTGTGTTTTTGCCCTGGGTCATTTTCACATGCGCTATTTGAACCTGCGATCAGTTCCAACGTATCCAGTAATTGCCTCACTTTTTGAGTCATTAAGAGGCTCCCCACATGGATTTTTTAAAATATCATTGTTATATTGGAATTTTAGATTTGTATTCACATATCTGGAGGATCTGTATGTGACCTACCAGAAATTGTTCTGTGTTTATTAAAATTTTGTTGTACCTAACTGTACTTCACCATAGTAATATCTTTTCTCTGCATGGTACCTTGGGAACATTTACGGCGGAGAAGTACTATACGTGTTGAACATATCAGCGCCTGATCACTAGTTATGTATATTTCTTGTTTGCACTTTATTCTGTGAGGGGGTAAAAGGAAAACCCTCTTTACACAACTAGATAGGCTGCTGTGCGCACTGTTGGGGAGCACTTACCTGTACTGCACACTCACCCTAATACATTTGGCCCATGCAATGTGTTAAATATTAATATTGCACATTTGTCACATCCATGAGATGCGGATTGTGGATAAATATGTGCGGAAGTGCTATATACAGGAGTAGTGCCAGTATAATATAAAAGTTGCCTTTTTCACATATAGGGCCTGATTCAGACCTGTTCGCTAGGCTGCTTATACTCGTAGCCTAGCGTACAGGTAAGTGCCGCCCCACCACGAACACATCCCCTTGTATCCAGCCGCCCGGGCGAAAACTAACTTGATGGTCGCTCACCATTGAATGATGTTTTCCCCATTCGTAGATAAAAGTCAGTCTAGACTGACTTTCATCTTGGCCGGAGATGGATGAATTTGGATGAATCCTCCTGGCTGGAGATGTCAGCCACCTGCCCCACGCAGGCATTACACACCTGTGTTCCCAGGGGAACGCCCAGTGTTTTTATGGGGATGCCTGCACTAATGGCAACCCTACCAGCGGCTCTAACCCTAATGCTAACAGTAATGAAAACCCTAATAGCAACTTTAACTGCAATGCTTATGGTAATGGAAACCATGACTGCAACTCTGTCACTAACAGCAATCCTAACCGCGACTCTGATGGTCCCATACATTACCGCAACTTCACTGAGGGGAGACGATGCAGCTGATCCCCCTTGAACCACCCGGGAGCTTCCTGGGCAGCAGGATCGCATGCGATATATTGTATTGCGATCCTTTTGCATCCCGATCTAGGGGCTCAGATCCGATGCACAGTGGACCGCACATTGGATTGGATCAAACACAAGCAATTTTCCAGATTTCATGCATCGGAATTGGGTGAACTCAGACAAAATTGCATAAGTGTATGGCCAGCTTAAGCCTAGCACCAATGGTACAGGGGCGGATCTAGGGCCAGATGCACTAAGCTTCAAAAGTAATAAAATGAAGAGTGATAAACAGCCAGCCAATCAGCTCCTACCTGCCATGTCACAGACGGTTTTTCAAAAATGTCAGGCAGGAGCTGGCTGGTTATTTATCACTAAAGCTAGGACTCTTCCCTTTCTGTGGACACTAGTGTCTTGTTTCTATCTTGCCCAGAACCAGAGATATCAACCTTCCAGCAGTCGGTCTCTGCTCCAGCTCCAAACGTCTGGTGTACAGTTTTATATTTTTGTCAATGGATTGCTCTTGCTCAGTCCTGATCTCTAATCCCCAAGTCCCCAGCACCTCCTGAAAGGTGGGACTCTAGGTTTTTATACTATTGAAGGCTAAGCAATCTATTTCCAGATAATGGAGATATCTGCAGTCAAAAAAGCTGCACTTCCCCCGGAAAATGACGAATATTAAGTTCACTCCATTATCCAACCCTCCACTGTGTATAAATCCCCCCTACCTCCCTGGAAGTCATTTACAAGGGACCCTTCATTCCGCTCAGTGCCCCATTCCACACGTTAGTGTTCTCCCTCCCACCACCTGTGCAGTAAAGGAGTAATTAGCAAAAGTTACTGCTCCAGGTCCTACATGTTGAGTGGAACATAGAGCACCCCCTGTCACCCGTGGGACATCACAGCTGCTGCTGATAGCATCCCCCACCCCTAGGAGGGGAGAATGGGTAAGGGCCCCAGTGCATTGCTTTGCCCAGGGGCCTACACTGCTGTTAAGACGGCCCTGGACCAGTCACATACCATCTAGTCTGTGGACCTAAAACCTCCTCATCCAGAGCAGCCAGAAGACCGTTGATGACAATGGGGCAGATGTATTAAGCATTAACAAGAGATCAATTCAAGTGTGATAAGGAGAGATAAACGTCCAGCCAATCAGCTCCTTACTGACTTTTTTCAAACACAGCCTGTAACATGGCAGTTGGCAGGTGATTGGCTAGACGTTTATCTCTCCTTATCACACTTGCATTTAACTCTTGTTAAGGCTTAATACATCTGCCCCATAATCTCTCAGGATGCCCGTACTAACTATAACATCTACAATACCCATCCAAAAAGCCTCTACATGGGGGCATGACCATATTAGATGCATGAAAGAGCCCTCATGAGCACCACATTTGGGACATTGTGGGACATTAATGCTCCCCATACGAAACTATCTATCCGGCGTATAATAGATTCTGTGAACAATAAAAAATTGTATTTGCTGAAATCTAACGGTTAGGGTACTAAGGCAGGGGCTGGCAATGGCTAATTCCCAAGTGTCCTCTGCTATGGATCCTAGATCAACTTCCCACTTAGCCTTAAGTAAGGGTAGGTTACTAGAGTGTACTGAGAGCTGAATATTCTAATGTCCTTATTAACACGTTCATTTCGACACCTAGGGTATTGGTGTTTTCATATACAGTAGTTCTGTATAATCGTATTTTCCCCTCATACATTTAGGGGGTGGTTCTCCCTGTCTCAAAATATATCATGTACAACTAGAGAAGGAAAGAAAGAGACTTTATTGGTGCACTCTAGAGATACTGTTACTGGATTCCAATGAAAAGAGGTTGTTAAAAATTAACTTTTACAGTTCCCATAAAAAGATTCCCTTAGTTTGGGGTATATACTGTAGTTTGGGGTATATTTTGTTTTTATTTTTAATTTAAAAAAAAAACAAGGTAAGAACAAACGAGGTGCAAAAAAGTGTTGAAAAATTGTGGCAGCTTTTTATGCAGGGTGTGTAGATAATATCTTAGTTTTACAAATAGTCCTCACTGACTACGGTCCTCAGACCACTATTCTATGCTCCTGTATGGGGTCTCTGTTCATTATATATAGCTACAGGGGTGTTAGCCAATTTTTTAAAATATTTTATTTATAATTGTCTGAGTCACTAGTTATTACACGTAAGGTAATCAGCTGTTAATAAGACAGAGGATTGTACTATTAGCCTCGTAACAAAAACTCTATTCTGAGTATTGCTATGATGTTTGTTAATTGTTTTAAATCTTAGACTGGCACTGTCGGGACAAGCCACTGGTGTCCTTCTTGAAATGTATATAACCAGTTGTTTGTGACTTAGATATTGTTAGGTGAGCATGCTGTGCTATTTATTGTACACCTTTTTGACATACTGTAAGTGCCGTTTATTCCATTCACGGCTATGTGCTATTATACACTCCTTTGCAGCTACATCTGTTATTATGACAATTTCTGTATCATCTTAAATTTGCCTCTAATAGGCTATTCCAAATATTTTTATCTGGACCACGTGCTATATGAGCTGTCTGCTCACATTGCCGCAGAGATGTTTTCCCTTGTGCCATTAATTACTGCGTGTCATTTTCTCCCCGTAGCCGGATATATATACCGATGCTGCTGCAGCTTCAAAACAATTATTGCTTTCACTCCACTGCTATTGTGGTACCCCAATATTATTATATCTAATTCAAATAACACATTTCACATTTTAAGCAGACACCATTGGCATCTAGCCGATGCACATTTCGCCAGATATTCAGCTTCGTCAGGGCAAGATGAGCCAGCCTAATGCAGGGACCTTTATTTGTTGTCCCTAGTGATAGTTGACAAGGGCAGTTCCTTCTGATCTTTTGTTCTGGTACCTGTTTTGAAGGTCCTTTAATTTGTATTAGTATTGCATTCTTGTTTTTTTCAATTTTTTATTCGTCCTTAATAATTACTTAATGCCTTTATGTTTTACATATGAAATATCTGTACTTCTATGTATTTTCTTAGATGTATTGTTATCTTCTTATTTTATTTTTCATGTAGTTTTGTTTGTTTTCTTATATTTTTATATATATATTTCTATTTTTATTAAAGAGATTTTTTGTGTTTGTTTATTGTTTTTCTCATGTTGTTTTTTCATATAATTTATTGTTATTATTTGATTCTGCGGTACTTGTTTAGTTTCACAGCGGTCGATATATCGGATGCGATATCGGCCGATCTGATCCAATGCGATTTTTTTACCTGTTCATAACCCCACTATCCACTACGCATGGAGTTGTTTTTATATAGTGTGGCGAGCGCAGCGAGCCTGAAGCGTGGCGAGCGGACGCTGATTACTGCACTTGCCACACTATATAAAATCAACTCTATGCGTAGTGGATAGTGGGGTTATGAACAGGTAAAAAATCGCATTGGATCGCATCGGATCGGCCGATATCGCATCCGATATATCGGCCGATATCGCATCCGATATATCGACCACCGTGAAACTAAACAAGTACCTATTCTGCTTCTTATTGATCTATGTATTTCTTTTTATTTACATATTTCTGTTGGATTCCCCAATATCATTTAATCCATTTTACTGTATTTATAATACTAATAATATGTTATTATACCTATATAATTAATCAAAAAAATATATATTCTAAAAAAATGACCTGGCAATGGTTTCCAGGTATTGTCTTCATAGTTATGTATATATATATATGTTAGAATGTGTCCTTTGTTTTATCATACAGTAATTTATATTTTGATGGTGTCGTTGAGACCAGTAGGAGAAATATGGGGAAGGGGAAAAGGGAAAGCTTTATCGTGTAAAAGGTGCTAGCACTTCTATTATGAATTGTGAAAAAAAAAAGTGGTGTTTCTATTCTATCTGGGGGGGGGGGGGGGCGGTAATTGGGAAAAGGATATGTTGGTTTATGATGTTTTATTAGGGGGGGATAAACTTTTTTGGTTTAAGTGGAGGAATATTCTGATCTGTGTCCTCTTCTGTGGTTATATTCAATTCTCGTCTCTTCTTGTCCCTAGAAGTTATGATGAAATATTTTTGTTAATTAAAGTACAGTTATATTCTCTCTATCTGTTGTATTGGACTTCTTCTTTCTATGTTGGTTAGGTAGTTTGTGTGATCCCAATTTGACCTCTCTTCCCACTAAGTATAAGGGGGGAGAAATTGGACAATGTTTTCAGGGACAAAGGTTATTACTCCAAGTAGGTCATAAAGGCCCTTATTTTGATCTGAGCGGTACGGACCGCGTGCGGCCGTACCGCCGATGTTTACACTCTGCACATGCGCAGAGGTCACTCTGCGCATGTGCAGGGGAATTCGCCGAGTAAAAAATTTAGACGCCGCAAAGGGGGCGTATAGGGGTGTGAGGGGCTTAATAGCCTCATTACCCTATGTATACGCCCAGCGTTTCATGGGCGTTCCCATGCAAACGCGGGGCGTATGCATGGTAATGAGGCTATGACGCCAGTGATGGGGGCGGAAAGCTGACATCGCCGGATGTCAGCTGCCCGCCCCAATACAAGCTTTCACACGGACGATTGTCCGTGTGCTCTAAGCTTGCGTGAGCGGGGGGAGCGTGCGGCCCTGCCTTCGATGGTCATCGACCATCGAATGCAGGGGGCAGCTCCCAACATGGTGGAGGCGTACGCCCCGCCATTTTCATGCGGATCGGCAGCCGTCCGTGTACGGACGGCCGTGCCGATCCGTCTTGTAGGCGGGGATTCGTCTGGTGCGGTCGGAGCCGCATATGCGGCTCGACCGCACCAACCAGAATAAGGGCCAAAGTTATATATATATATATATATATATATATATATATATATATATAATGCTTTGTTAGTAATACATTTAATTTCTGTGATCATTTGCATAATAAGGTTGATGTAATTGTGTTTTATAATAATACATGAACAGTATAAAGATGATTAATGAAAACAGTTACATAATGCATAATTGATACAAATAGATATCCATGATAAATGTATGGCAGAAGTAAGTGCTCTGAGCAGAGATTTAGTTCCAGGGTTCCTAAGTAAAGAGTTAAAAGCTAATCATTTCTATTTACCTTTATCATGCCTGAAGCCCTTAGATACACCCGTGACTAAGCAGTACATTAACAAGCATGTAAGAAGTCTTTAAATCTAGTATTTTAAATTGTATGTGTCAAGCAACACTGGCTCAATTAGCGATTTCCATGGACCATTACATCAACAGGTCTGTAATTGAACTGAAATACTGTATTATGTTTTTGAGTCGTGACTGACAGCAATTATACTGTAGGTTGTCACCCGTTAAGCTCTGTCCTATATAATACACAGAAGTGGTTTGAGGTAAATGACAAAAGTACAACTGTATAAGCCATAGTAAGAAGGTTGGATCGCTGATACATACCAGAATAGATAGTACTGTAAAGAAGAAGGTAGACAGGAAAAGAGCTTTGGTATAGATGTGCAATCTTTTGCAGACATCTGTAGTGTAGTCTCTGGAGTCTGTTGTGATCTGGGATCCAACATTCAGCACCAAGCAGCTGTCAAATAAAATGAAATCAAGACAAGACATATATTATACAGGTTGAGTATCCCTTGTCCAAATATCCGTTATCCAAATTATTCCGAAATCCATAGTTTCCAGAATGTACTTTTTCTTTGGCTAAAAGCACTACTGGGTACATCTGTAACTGGCACTACTAGGGACATCTGTAACTGACACTACTGGGGTCATGATATGTAACTGGCACTACTGGTGACATGATATGTAACAGGCACTACTGGGGACATGATATGTAACAGGCACTACTCGGGACATGATATGTAACTGGTACTACTGGGGACATAATATGTAACTGGCACTACTGGGGACATGATATGTAACTGGCACTACTGGTGACATGATATGTAACAGGCACTACTGGGGACATGATATGTAACTGGTACTACTGGGGACATAATATGTAACTGGCACTACTGGGGACATGATATGTAACTGGCACTACTGGTGACATGATATGTAACAGGCACTTCTGGGGACATGATATGTAACAGGCACTACTCGGGACATGATATGTAACTGGTACTACTGGGCACATAATATGTAACTGGCACTACTGGGGACATGATATGAAACAGGCACTAACGATGTGCAGGAAAATGATTGCTTAGCATTCAAATTCAGTGCTTGAGATAGTACACAAAGTTAGGCCATTATTCAGAGCTGATCGCAGTACAAATTTGTTCTCAAAATGGGCAAAACCGTGTGCACTGCAGGTGGGGCAGATGTAAAACATGTATAGAGAGAGTTAGATTTGGGTGTTATTTTGTGGGGTGTGGTATGGGGCTCTGACAGTGGGGATCCCGACAGTCAGTATCCCGACTGCCGGTGCTCCGACAGGACGGCGAGCACAAAGAAGCCCCTTGCGTGCTTGCCACGCTGCAAGCCGGGTGGCTCGCCACAGGCTATATTCTCCCTCTATGGGGGTCGTGGACCCCCACAAGGTAGAATAGTCCCTGTGAGTCGGGATCCCCCCTGTCTGAGCACCGGCAGTTGGGATCCTGACGTCGGGATACTGACTGTCGGGATACCCCCTGTCGGAGCGTCATCCGGCACCCATTTTGTTTCTGTGCAGGGTAAATACTGGCTGCATTATTTTAAGCAATATTGTGGGCCTAATCTCACAGATGAGACTGGTCCAGGGGCCCTTGGTATGAGTTTTCCTTCCCAGCTGCTGCTTGGAACAGGATGGTCAGTCCCGAGAAATAAAAATACGCATACAGAAAAAGGGGGAGATAAGCAGCGCTAAAGCAAGATTGAGATTGGTTGATTTATCACAAGTACAGTGATAGATCATTTACAGATTTCAGTTTGAACACACCTCACCCAAATCTCTATGCACATGTTACATTTGCCCCACCTGCAGCACACATGATGTATTTGAGAAAATGTGCTTTGCAATCAAGTCTAAAGTAGTTGTAGCGTGACATTCACAGGTAGAATAAGTGCACACTGATGATGATGATGATGATGATGATGATGATGGGTATTATACAGTACCAAGCATACACAGAGAGGCAGGGTAATGTACATATTTAGTTACATGTATATAATGCATATAATGAATTCCAGGGGATTTGGCATTAGCAATATATACAGTCATGTTTTGTAAAAAGAGGCAGTCGTGGCCCTTGTTAGTGTTCACCTCGAATCAGGCCATAAAAAAATATTCCATACATAACTAACACCATGCAAAATATATTGCAGTTTTAGTCTTTTTTTAGTAGCATATTCTCAATGGCAGCCATTATAATATTCACTACGGACCTTATTCTGGTCGACTCGCAAAGCTGCGAATTTTGCAGCTTTGCGAGTTCAATAAACACCGCCTGCAAGGCTGCCCACCCTCCCACCCCCCCTGCACGCCGATTTTGCCCGCAGGCATGCTAGACATCCATACGCAGCTTGCGTGCGGGGAGGAAATCATTCAATGGTCGCCGTCATCAAATGATTTCTACGGTGCTCGCAGATGTGAGACACCTTTCTGGAGTTTCACATCTACGAGCGCCATGTGCGGGAAGCGGTTGGGCAGCTGACATACGCTGATAACTAGGCGTTCCCATGGGTGCGACCCCTTGCTGTCGCCCCACGCCCCCCCACCCGCACTGCTAGGTGGGAACGGGACGGCAAAGAAGCAGTTTGCCGTGCCCACTCGCACCAAGTGTCTGCACATGCACAGATGCTCCCCATCGCACCCCTGTGCGAACACGCAGGGGAGTGAGGCAGTAAGAATAGCCCCCTATGTCACTATAATCTTGTAATGAATTGGTAAGATTACCTATGGCTTATGTTCGTGAAGCATTGCTCGATGTTCCCAACAATCACAGCAGGGGCAGTAAATAAGAAAGGAACAACACTGAAACAAATACAATACGATTACAAAGGTAGCGATATATCAAGTTTTAGGTTGTAAAACATAATACAACTATTATAAATTTCAAAAGCATTGAAATATATACTGTATATATATGTTGCATTTATGAAATGTATTATTATTTGCAAAATATGTCATATAGTAAAGTGTTAGCTACAAGGCAAGCCAGGGTCTTCATAAAAAAAACAAACCCTTTCATCTGACCCATAAGTTACCTGTTGATAGACCACCTCATTCTAGGATAGTGGCTCTGGCCTGGGTAGTGTACATCATTAAACCACTATCCCAGTGGATCCCAAACTTTCTTGAAGCATGGCATTCTTTCTCACGGCACCCCTAGACCAAATGTCTCTTATTAACCCTTTGAGTGCCAACATCTCTGTGGCCCTTATTCTGATCGGTGCGTACTTTCCCGAATTCTTTCGGTGCGGTCCGCACGCCACGCTGTGCGGTGGCGTACGGCCAATGTCCGTAGAAAGCCCACGTGTCCTCCGCATTCGGACGGACTCCATCTTTAAGAACAGGGCGTGTTTACGGACGACATACAAACCATGCGTGTGCGGGGGAAACACTCAGATTCTGCACGGTCTGACCGCGTATGCACGGCCTTCCCGTGTCATAACGCACGCGAGCCGGCCACTACGCACAGATGCGGTGTACTTACGCACAAAACCAGACTACTCTTATCTGAGTTCCCAAATAAATCACATGACACACTTAGGCAATTATCCAACCACTTTGAAAACAGATTGTTGCTCCTGGTCATCTGTTATTTATCTAATTGATCCTTAAACACTTACAAGCACTATACATTAACCCTAACATTCCCTATGGGGATAAAAATGTGATCTACCCTTTTGCTGCGTACATATCTAAACATCAACATGTTTTTGTTTTAAATGCTATTTATACTTTTAATGTGAAATACAAAAATAACACACAGACAACTTCTTAAATAAAGGGTAACTTTTATTAACAACAACCAAAAAAAATTTCAAAAAATTACTCCAGGAGCAGGTCACAAAGGTCCTGGACATGTGCAGTCATCCTCCTGAGGTCCTCCCACAACCTCATGAGGGCCCCTCTAACACCCTGGCCTGGCTCCTGGTAATCTGTGTGCATGAGAAAGGGGGTACAACATTAATTATGCTACTCACGTACACCTTGTACAGTCAATCCTAAGTACCTACACCATGAGAAATCATACATACAAACAAATACTTAGTCAATCTTGTATGTAATGGCATCAAATATATGATCATGATGCTGCCACCACACACACACACATACACACTTGTGTGACATATACATTTCACAATCTATATATCAAAAACACAACCACACTTGAGGATCACTCACAGTTGTCCTGCCCAAAGACTCCTCACTCAACTCAAAACATACACCCACTACAACATGCCACATTTACCCATACATATATACCTGCATGTTACTGCTTAATAGCTAAACTGCATGATAGATAGATAGAGAGAGAGAGAGAGATAGAGAGAGAGATAGAGAGAGATAGAATAGATACCACATTAAAATGCTAGCCTAGTCCCTCTACCCATTACTTCATGATTCCTTGTCACATTGCCAGATAGGTGAAAGTGCAGCACTAATCCGCTTCCATACACCAAACAATTTCTAAGGTCAATCCATCCTACATAATACCTTTAAAAAATACATGCCAACAACACGGGCCCACTGGCTAGAGGGGGGCCCAGGCGAACTGGCCACTTGGGACTCCAGTATAAATCAGGCCTGCCCATATTCCATTGATGTTTTATTGTTGCTTCTATACAAAGACCCTCCATAAATAAACACTCATCACCTACATGAGCATCCAGATTGCACGTTTGCAGCATGGCCCTATAAGGCCAAAGTGTGTCTGTTGTTTCCCATTTTCTTGGACTACTCTTTACTATATTATAGCAAAATTTAATCAGCTGTGCGACATAACAAACTGTACCTAAGTCAGTAATGATGCATTATGTCTACTTACCCCTGCCAGCCAGCTCCACCATCTCTTCATCCTCCACATTGGGAGGTGTTGGCAAATCGGGGAAGGGTAGGGTCACCTCCTCCTCCTCCACTTCGACCTCCTGGGCCACCTCCTGGGCCTCCTCTGTGTCCTCCTCCGTGGCCACCTCCTGGGCCTCCTCTGTGTCCTCCTCCGTGGCCACCTCCTGGGCCTCCTCTGTGTCCTCCTCCGTGGCCACCTCCTGGCCCTCCTGTGTGGCCTCCTCACTGGCCACCTCCTGGGCCTCCTGTGTGTCCTCCTCACTGGCCACCTCCTGGGCCTCCTGTGTGGCCTCCTCATGGGCCTGTCTGGCTCTCTCCCGCGCTGTGGGTTAAACAAACAAAATGGTTGAGTGTCATTTGACATTGAAATCACTCTAACAAGTACATATCATAACCACATTATATATGTGTTATATATCACACATATAGTATATGGCATTTCTATGTCATCAACACCCAATTGACCTCATGTAATATTAATATTAAATAATGTGAAAATGCAAACACTCACTGGCCTAGATGCACTAGGCTTCAAAAGTTATACAATGTAGAGTGATAAACACGCAGCCAATCAGCTCCTTCCTGTCATGTCACAGACTGTAGTTGAAAAATGCCAGGTAGGAGCTGATTGGCTGCCTGTTTATTACTCTCCATTTTATCACTTTTGAAGCAGACCGAATCCGGGCCACTGTTAATTATATGTATTTTGCGAAAATACTTACAGCGTTGAAGACGCCGCCTCAGAGCCTGCAGCCGCTCCGGCTCCCGCCTCCGCAGGTCGGACCATCGCCTCTCCAGTTGGGCGATGGTCCTTCGCACATGAGTGCGGGCGAATATGCGGCGCCGGGCCGCAACATATGCCCGGCGCTTGTCCCGATTTGTGATGAAGGGGCCTGCCTGCCCCAGTCTCCTCTCCATCACTGCCACCAGCGACATCAGCTCCGCAGTGGAGAAGGGTTGTGCTCGCTGGTAGGCAGCCATTTTAGCAATGGCACAAATCAAACAATCATGTGCTGTCATTGGTTGGTCAGAGTGATATTTGGTATTAACTTTATTGTTCATTTTTACACTAACAGCGTGTATGCGCCCGAACAGACGGCTAACCCATTGCATCGCACACCCATCCTAAACAGACAGTGTAAACTAAGATGGAAACACATTATATATAATCTATAACATTCACCAAACATGGGTATAAGCAACAGGTGAAATAGTCTGCATCACTAGACACTTACACCTAACTCAACAAGGTACTAAACAGCTATTTTATAATGAAAGCTATGCAGCAGAAACATAGCAAATAGTGGCAGACCTTTTCCCAAAATTAGGCCATGCTGCCATGTGTACACTTACCTTCTACTGGCCCATACTACAGAGGTGGAATGAAAAGTAGCTAGCATCCAGCCTGAATTTGGAGTGCTTTCACATGTGATTTGGATGCTAGCACTGATTACTTGTGGCTAAGTGGTGGACTGGATTTACATATGGAATGGGTAGTGTCAGTTGTACTACATACCAAACAAGTGCACAGTACAGATGTACATTCAAATATACATTTCATGTGTGACCTCAGTTTTATTTGGTCTTTGGTGTTGAAATCTGCATTTAGCTACTAAATCAGACTTACTCAGTTTGCCAGGTTTTTGTGAAATATTTATCCACACCAAGGGGCGTGCCGTATGCGCCGCACGGTTGACGCTGCCGTACGGAACGCGGCCGTACGGAACGCAGGTTGCAGCTGATTAACGCCAATTACAGAAATAGTATTTAAAGTTGTCCTAGAAAGGCAAACAGTTGTTGCAAACATGGCTGGCTCAGAGTCAGAGGAAGAACAGGTGGTGCAGAACCTCTTGTCCCGCATGGAGGCCAACACCACCTATGTCCCCCTCAACCCAGAGCAGTCAGATGGGCCATCAACATCAGGCCAATCAGCAGCTGGCCCATCCTCAGCATCAGCAGAATCATTGGGAACACAGCAGGTGGCTTCCCAACAGAGTAGCCAGGCCAGCACTTCAAGTACAGCAACCGGTGGCCGTGGCTGTGGCAGTGCCAGTGGCAGTGGCGGTGCCAGTGGTCGTGCCCGTGGCCGCAGTCGGGCAACAGAGGAACCAACCACAAGAAACATGGCATATGAACCGCAGGAGCTTGACATCCTGGTGACTCGGGCACGTGATTTGATAGAGTGCCCACCGGTAAAGTTGACACACACAAGGAGATGGAAGATCTGGGAGGAGATAACGGCGGAGATTAATGCAGTGGCTCCACAAGTTCGTGAGGCGGAGCACGTTAAGAAGAGGCAAGTACATGTGTGTTACATTTGAGCAGTACAAGTCCACTAATGTTTACATTCAATATTAGATGGAGTTGGTCAATGGGTGGTCACGTTGCTTGGAGGCACAGATATGTTTGCCATGACATTGAATTGATAGTTATTGTAGGGTGACTGTGGTTGTATCTTCTAAGGGTTGTTTTTCAAAATGAATATAATCTAAGTTTGGTGTAAGTAGGCACATGTTGTATTATGTTTCAGATTGCAATGGGTGCTACAGCAAACATGAGGAGTGACATGTATTAATATGTACACTTTGATTGCAGGTGGCACGACTTCAAAGGGAACCTCAAGAAGAAATTGACCCAGCGGTGGGAACACAGCCACACCTCTGGGGCTGGCCCCATGCCTGCAAAGCTGAAGCTCACCCCCCTGGAAGAGATGGCACAGTGCTGCATTGCAGTGGAGGAGGTCCGGGGGGTGAGCACCATAGACAGCGAGTCCCCAGCGGAAGTGATGGCTTCTACGCTTGAAGGTAATTATTTGCCAGGCCATAAGTAGATGTTTTGAATTTTGCATGGAATGTGTGGTAATTGGTATTTTCTCGTTCAACAGCATCCCCACCGCTTGGTCAAGAATCTCTTGAGGAGGTTGTGGAGTCTGTGCCACCTGGCCCCAGTAGCAGGCCCGTGCAGCAGCAGCCGGCAATGTCCGCGGCTGAATTGTCCACGTGGGGGCATGTGCTAGAAAGTATTGTGCAGCAGGGAGACTCGGCATCAGAGCGGGTGCGTAGGGCCGAGGAGGTGCTGCAGGGTTTGACCACCAGCCAGCAGAGTATTGCTGCGAGCATGCAGCCTATTGCTGCTAGCCTGCAGGTGCTGGCTGATCAAGCCCTGCGGCAAAATGAACTCCTCCTCCGCCATAATGAACTTATGGTGGAGCTAGTTACCACCAATAGGGTCCTAATGTCACCCGCTTCTGGTGCATTACCACCATCATCACTCCCTGCTGCCAGAGGGGGAAGAAGATCCACCCCCTCCCCAGCATGTGCTCCACGTGACCCACCATCTGACTGTGGCCGTGGGCGAGGCCGAAGAGCTGCTGCACGTGGCAAGGAGCCTGCCAGGGACAAACGTGCCCGCAAATGAACTTGTGTCCCCATTAATCTCCACCGTTATGTCTTCCCAAATCTTCCATTGAGCTGTGTGTCAGCATCCTGTGTCAAATTCCGTGCCGAGGTTCACCACATTTGCCCGCGGTTCAAATGTCATGTTTGGTTCCCCTGTTGCCCTGTTTCGGCTAGCATTACTGTGTGCTGTACTTGAAGTGTTGGTGCTCTACTTTTGTTGTGAAGCCACCTGATGTGTTCCTAATGATTCTGCTGTGGCTATTTATTATATATTATTTACTTTTAGTCCTGTTATGGTACCATTTATTTTGTGATGGTTTCGAAATTATTTTCTAAGTTTCTTTAATAAATGTTATTTTGGCCCCCCAAATGTCTGTATTAATTGATACATGCAGAAGTGACATGTGTATTAGTATTATTAATATTAAGTTGTGTTGATTATTTGCAGTGTAAAAGTGTGTGACAAGTGCAGCATGTAATGTTCCCTTTAAGCTGCAATGGTTCCAATTTAAGCAGTGAGAAGCGTGTAATTTACAAGTAATGAGTAAATTAGGTGATTGTATTGTGTTCAGCTGACATTGGTTGAGGTGCGTCTGTCCTGATTAGGCGTTCCGATTGCCTAGCGCATGACCGAGTGGTGTCCGCTAAGCAATACTAGCCTTTTGGACACCGCACATTTCTTCCCTTTTTGTTCGCGTGCATTCGGCGTGCTGTCCGAATGCACGCATACCAAAATATGTGTACTCCCCCGTGTCCGCCCATGTTTCCGCCCAGTTTAGCCCACTTTGAAACTACGCCCCTGTGTCATTCCGCATGACGCCCATAACACACCCATATTGGCCGAGTGATTGCGGTGCACATTTCTGTACGGTATTAGTGAGAAGAAGTACGGAGACCATGCGTGGCACATGCGCATGGCGTTCCCCACGCATGCGCAGACGGCTACAAAACGCGATCCGAAAGAATTCGGGAAAGTACGCACCGATCAGAATAAGGGCCTGTGAGAGATGCTCAAAAATATCTGCTAAAAATGCCGGCGTCACTCACATTAGTTATATAAATTCAAATAAAAATGTTGTGTAAAAAAGATGATATTTCCCATATAATGTAAACATTACAGGTCATTATGATGAATAAAAATGTTTGCTCAGCAATTTTCACACCAATTTTGACAAATTCACTTGGCACTCAAAGGGTTAATATATTTTGAAAACATTACATTAAGGTACATTGGGCCAAAAGTATTAAGCCTTAACAAGTGATAAAGTGGAGATTGATAAGGTACCAACTAATCAGTTCCCAACTGCCATGTTACAGACAGTGTTTGAGAAATGACAGTTAGGAACTGGTTTGGTTTATCACTCTTTATCACTCTCCACTTCATCACTTGTTACGGTTTAATACATTAAGACCATTGTGCTCACCTGTCAATCCTTATGGTGCCCATACACTGAGCATTTTGTGGGTGCAATGCGATCTAGACCAAAACGCATGCAATGATTGCACCGTGTATGGGCACCTTTAGGGTCATATGGTGTTGTACAAAGTGCTTATGATTGTTTTACCCTGTTGGCAAGCTGAGATTATAATGGCAATACACAAAAGTTGCCCTGGTGGGAAGTTACACACGGGCTGACAGATGAAATTCATGGGTGTGGTATGGGGCTCCGACAGTCGGGATCCGGACAGTCATTAGCCCGAAGTCGGGATCCCGACTGCCCGTACTCAGACAGCATGGCGAGCACAAAAAAGCCCCTTGCGGGCACGGTGGCTTGCTACGTGAGCCACCTATTCTATTCTCCCTCTATGGGGGTCGTGGAAAATAGCGGCTGGCCGTCGGGCACCCGGCTGTCAGCGTTTTGACAGTCGGGATCCCGATGTCGGGTAAATGACTGTCGGGATCCCGACTGTCTGGAATGCGTCTGGCACCCAAATTTAACTGGACATGTTACATCTGCCCCACCTGCAGTGCCATTTGAGAAAGATTTTGCTTTTGTGATCAACTTTGAATCCGGCCCTGTATACGTTGCAGTTACTGCAACCTTATTTTGGGTCTCCAACGTATTTATAGGAAAGGAAACGTGGCCAAGTCCCTTTACCCGTGACCATGCCCCCTTTCCGAATTTGTACTGGTGTTTGCTCTTCAGATGTTGAAGGGTATGGTGCCAATTATGATACAGCATGTGGGATTGCATTATTCTTTTGTCTATTATTACTGTGGTCATATCATGGTTATTGTTATAAACATACACATGATATATTATCTATGTATCATATTTTTCTGTTTACCTTGATAGTACTGTTGTTATTCTTCCAATGCAACACTCCGTCTCTGACATCTACATGTTAAGAAAGAGAACACACTAAATTATCAGTATGCGTTGTCAGGATTCGACATTAGTTATGACTCACTATTTCTTCAACTTTACCTTGACATCTTCTACACAATGAAATGTCAAAATCACTTACAGCTAATGTGAGAGTTGTTTTCTTTCTTTTCTCTTTTGTACTATAGCTTTGTCCTTTGTGCACTTTCTTATTGAGAGGTAGATTTATCAACATTTGTTTTTTGTTCCTTAAATGCCCCTTCCCGCTTCACCATGTTATCATGGCGAATCGGGCCCGGAAATCGCCTGCATGTATTAATCATGCTTCAATCGTTATGGGAGTGCATTATCCTCCCCCGTCCGGGATATGCATCCTCCCATAACATCTGTGCATCCCTCCGTGCTGTTATACTGTTATACTGCGCCCGTTTTCTTTTCCGGCGCTGTGTCCTCGGCGCATGCACAGTTGTTTTCAATGTTTAGCGCCACCTGCTGGTCTTTGGCGTCTTCAATTAAAAAATGAAAACAGCGCATGGGTAATGTTCGCATGGAATGCTGGGATGCTGTATACCCGGCGCATGCGCTGTTTAATTTAAAGATGCTGCACTGCAGGTGTCATACATCAGGAGAAGCAATATCCCCTGCCATAAAGCATGGAGATAGCTCATATTCCCCTGATCGCCAGATAATACATCTACCCCTCAGCGAGCACTGTCCTCTTTGGCAGCCAAACAGAGGGCCTGATTCAGACCTGTTTGCTAGGCTGCGTGTAATTGTAGCCTAGCAAACAGGTAAATGCTGATCGTGCCCCCCTCCCCCACACACATCCCCTCGCATGCCAGGAACCATCAAATGATTTCTTCAGCCTTCACTCTGTAAGGTAAGCCCATAATTACTTTACAGATATCCGCAGATCGCTGAATTGGGGACAGGCACTGACGTCATGTCACATCAGCTGCCGGCCGCGAGCAGGCATCGCCACGCCTGCTTTCTCAGGGGACACCCAGCATTTTTATGGGGACACCCATAAAACGCTGGGTGTACCCCTGCTCCAGCCCCCTGCCCGCCCCCTTCCTTCTCCTCACAGTGTGAATGCCTCGGTGACGGTGATACTTGCCGAAGGTATTCGCACAGGGAGTGTGCACATGCGCAGACCCCCCACCATTACCAAAGGGGACGAATTCCGTCCCGAGCGAACGTGACTAAATCGGCCCCAGAATTCTCTCAGGCAGAGGTCAGCTGGCTAGTAAGCAGTTATTGTGAATGTCACAACTCGTCATGGTGATTTCCACTTGACTCAATTTAACAAGTGTCAAAAAACATAAACTATTCTGGGTGCCCATTGTGTTCAACGAACATCAGCTGCACATGGGCATTTAACATTAACCCTTTGCCAGCAATGTTAGGCTGCCACCATAAAGGGTCTATTTCCAAAGACACTGCAATAGCTATCCTTCTGAATCATTGCATAATGGGGTTGAGAGAAGCCTCTCCAGCTCTTCAGGTTCCGTTTGCCTAGTATAGCTAACTCCGCCTCAGAATGGCATTAGCAATGGCTTTACTTGTTGGTATAGCTAACTCAACCTCAGAATGGCATTAGCAGTGGCTTTACTTGTTGGTATAGCTAACTCCACCTCAGAATGGCATTAGCAGTGGCTTTACTTGTTGGTATAGCTAACTCCGCCTCAGAATGGCATTAGCAATGGCTTTACTTGTTGGTATAGCTAACTCAACCTCAGAATGGCATTAGCAGTGGCTTTACTTGTTGGTATAGCTAACTCCGCCTCAGAATGGCATTAACAGTGGCTTTACTTGTTGGTATAGCTAACTCCGCCTCAGAATGGCATTAGCAGTGGCTTTACTTGTTGGTATAGCTAACTCCGCCTCAGAATGGCATTAGCAGTGGCTTTACTTGTTGGTATAGCTAACTCCGCCTCAGAATGGCATTAGCAGTGGCTTTACTTGTTAATATAGCTAACTCCGCCTCAGAATGGCATTAGCAATGGCTTTACTTGTTGGTATAGCTAACTCCGCCTCAGAATGGCATTAACAGTGGCTTTACTTGTTGGTATAGCTAACTCCGCCTCAGAATGGCATTAGCAGTGGCTTTACTTGTTGGTATAGCTAACTCCGCCTCAGAATGGCATTAGCAGTGGCTTTACTTGTTGGTATAGCTAACTCCGCCTCAGAATGGCATTAGCAGTGGCTTTACTTGTTAATATAGCTAACTCCGCCTCAGAATGGCATTAGCAATGGCTTTACTTGTTGGTATAGCTAACGCAACCTCAAAATGGCATTAGTAGTGGCTTTACTTGTTAATATAGCTAAATCCGCCTCAGAATGGCATTAGGCATTAGCATTGGCTTTACTTGTTAGTGAACTGAATGGAAAAAGTCAACATTTTCACAATTTTTTCCATTTTTTTTTTGTACTTTTTACTGGGCCAAAGAATGGCAAACCAAGTGACTTATGTGAGGAGACGCAGTACAGTAATTTGAGGGTCTATGTGCTCAGGTGTCGATACTGACCGTCAACCCCATGATTCACACCCACACTAGCAATCTACTCTAGTCTAGATCAGCCATACTAACTTGGATATGAAGGAAATTACTCTGTAATTTCCATAGATTTTCTGAATACATTTTACACCTAATTTTACTATGGTGATTTCAAGGATTCTTTAAGAATATTGCTCATGATCTCTTCTGTCACTTCAGCTAACATAGGAGACATCCTGATCTCTGATCATGCTCCCATACACATATCCCTCATTGAGGGACCCTCAACATATCCTCCACAAACCCACTACACAGATCCTGGAGATTTCCCTCATACCTCTTCCACTCAGAAATCTTTCGCCAATACCTTAAACACCACTGGTTAGATTACATGGACACAAACATAGAACATTGGGACACGCCGGTGCTATTTTGGGAAAGTGCAAAAACAGTAATGAGAGGACACATAATTGCATATGTAGCCAAACGAAACAAAGCCTCCAAAGCACAATACGAATCCCTCCATACTAACATGAACTCTTGCCTCCACTCTTACATCTCTAATTCCACTGAGGACAACCACACAGCCAACCAACAGGCAAAACACCTTCTCGAGGACTTCCTGCTCTCACAAGCTCAAAGACACCTTGATTTCACGAAAAATAGGTATTATAGATGGGGCAACCGCACTGGGCGCTTACAAGCAAATCTAACAAAACCCTTCCATCGCAGAAGCCACATTACATCTATAAAACAAACTGACGATTCCCCACTCCTAACAAAGACGCATGACATAGTAGATGCATTCCAAACCTTTTATTCCACACTATGGGGGTTATTCTAGTCCATTCTTTCTGACAAAATCCTTCTTAGATGGACAAAACCATGTGCACTGCGGGTGGGGCAGATGTAACTTGTGCAGAGAGAATTAGATTTGGGTGGGGTTTTTCTTCAAAGTGAGATCTATATTGAAGTGTAAAATCATGCAGTCAGTATTTTTCCTGCACAGAAACAAAATAACTCACCCAAATCTACTTCTCTCTGCACATGTTACATCTGCCCCCCTGCAGTGCACATGGTTTTGTCCATCTAAGAAGGATTTTGTCAGAAAGAATGAACTAGAATAAACCCCTATATTCGGCTGACCCTCCAGACTATGTGCAAATAAACCAATTACTTAGGGACTCAAGACTGCCCTCTCTCTCCCAACCCCAAGTAGAATTGTTAGACAAAGACATCACGGCTGAGGAGGTGATCCAAGCCATCTCATCTCTTCAAACAAATAATTCCCCGGGACCGGACAGATTTTCTGGGGAATATTATAAAATACTACAGCCAGACATTATTCCAACATTACTAGAACTATATCAAACTATTCATAAATCCCAACCCTCCTACCCCACATTTAGGCCCTTATTCTGGTTGGTGCGGCCAGAGCCGCACACGGGGCTCCGGCCGCACAAACCAATCCCCGCCCACCCTACGGATCGCCACGGCCGTCCGTACACGGACGGCTGGCGATCCGCATAAAAATGGTGGAGGCGTACGCCTCCACCATGGTGGGAGCTGCCCCCTGCATTCGATGGTCGTCGACCATCGAAGGCAGGTCCGCACGCCCCGGCAGCTCCCGCAAGCTGAGACCACACGGACAATCGTCCGTGTGGTAGCTTGTATGGGGGCTGAAAGCTGACATCCGGCGACGTCAGCTTTCCGCCCCCATGAGTTGCGTCATGCCCTCATTACCATGCGTACGCCCCGCGTTTGCATGGGAACGCCCATGAAACGCGGGGCGTATACATAGGGAAATGAGGGCATGAAGCCCCTCACTCCCCTATACGCCCCCTTTGCGGCGTAGTAACGTTATGTGCGGCGAATTCGCCTGCACATGCGCAGATTGACCTCTGCGCATGTGCAGACGGAAAACATCGGCGGTACGGCCGCACGCAGGCCGTACCGCTCGAAACAGAATAAGGGCCTAATGAGGCATACACAACCTTAATTTTAAAACCTGGACGTGATTCCACGAAGTTGGACTCATATCGCCCTATCACTCTCTTAAATGTAGATTTTAAACTCCTCTCTAAAATAATGGCTACTAGAATACAATCTTTCTTTTCGGAAATCATCTCACCTACCCAAATGGGGTTTGTAGCAGGGCGGCAGTCTGTTAAGGGTATCCGCACTGCAATTGCCTCGGTAATAGCATCCAATCTTCACCCCAATGCCCCACACATGTTGCTGAGTCTGGATGCCCATAAAGCATTTGATAGTCTCTTGGTCCTTCTTATTCTCAACACTATCAGCCTACTCTTTTGGACCTCATTTCATCAATTTGGTAAAATTCTTCTATAACACCCCAAACACTTCTTTACTTATTAACGGGACTAAGAGTATACCCATCCGAATGCACAGAGGGACTAGACAGGGGTGCCCTCTCTCCCCGATCCTGTTTAACCTTTCCCTAGACCCCATACTCAGACTAATCGAATCATGGCCTACTCTTCAGGGAATACGCGTAGGCAATATGGAAATTAAAACGACCGCATTTGCCGACGATGTCCTGATATATATGGCAAACCCCAAAATCTCTTTACGCCCTCTTTTAGAACTCCTAAGTAGCACGGGCCGGCTATCCGGGTTCCATATAAACTTGGAAGAATCCGAAATTTTATATTTGAAACAGGGATTTACTCGCCTCAAATGGGCTTCACAACTACCCATGAGATGGGCTGAGGGTCGCCTGACCTATTTAGGCATAACCTTGCCCAAAAATGCACAAAATCTGTATGCATATAACATAAGCAAAACTATAAAAAAATCTCACTAGGGACCTAAACAGGATGGGCCATCTCCAACTGTCCTACTTGGGTAGAGCAAATCTTCTGCGAATGATATACTTCCCCAAACTCTTATATCAACTCCAGGTCTTGCCTCTTCTACTTACTAAACCAGATATCCTTGCTATAACGAAACTGTTCCGAACTTTCATCTGGAACAAGGGAAGAGCAAGAATTGGGATGATAAAATTAACTCAACCCAAGTGGAACGGCGGCTTAAATTGGAATAATGATCTTGACAATGTGCTTTTGGCTCCCCCCCCTACCTAAAACAGCGATCTCTACTTATTATAAATTTCTCCACAAGACTATAGACTACTCATCACAACGCACAGGTCTTAACCAATGGCTAGATCACTTCCCCTCCCTAACAACAGACATTCTGTTAAAGACCTTACAGACCTCCATCACAACATTTCCTATGGCCAAATTTTCAGAAATGTACCTAAATATTTTCCACCGGTCATACATTTCTCCCTCACGAGGGTTCCAGGTGCAAATTATAGATTCCCCAGGCTGCATTAGATGCAACAACCCCCAAGCAAACCTATATCATTGTTTTCTGGGCCTGCCCACAAGTTCAGAGATTCTGGGCAGACGTTCGTGACTTCGCCAATGAAAATTTGGTAAACTACACCCCGTTCAGCCCGGAGTGGGCCATATTTGGCATCCTTCCGGAAGAAACTAGGGCCCCCAAACCCATCAGGAAATTGATGTTGGCGATCTCCTCTGCCGCTCGCAAAACGATCCTCCAAGTATGGATCCAATCCCCTCCTCCAGCCTTGGCAATGTTCAAAGACAAACTGTTTTTCATTTTCCACATGGATTGGTTGGAGGCCTCCTTCCAAAAGACTCCCGTACCAAACAGTTTTTTGCTACCTGAAACAGCTACATGGAAACACTACCCATGTAGACAAAACAAACTCTCCATCAGTGTTTCCAAAATACCCGCTGGTACGAAGAACAAATGTTACTTAATGATCCTCCACTAGTCCTGGAATAATATGTTCTCCTCTTTTGCCAAAATTGATATTCTGTACACATGTTATAATAATAAGGAAACCCATGTTTGCTATATATCTATGACTTACATACCTGAATGTACAGCAATGTATTATGTTTTGATATGATGCTTTGACTCAATAAAAAAGTTGTTAAAAAAAAAAAAAATATTGCTCATTGATGACCCCACATAGGCATCCCTCCCATCCCCTCCCTTCATTATAAACTTTTATTTCATTGTATCACATTTTATGATTCCACTGCTGATTGTTTTATATATTCTACTTGCTATCCTTGCTAATTCCTGGGAATCATAGAACAGAATCATACCTGGAAGCATGCGTATTATAAATGTGATTTCATGAATATATCAACTGACCGTATACATTTCATTCTTCAGTCTTCTCCTAATGTTACTGAACGTCTGCCATGTGTAGTTCAATGTGTAATAGAAGGTGGAAAGATAGAACATCTGTACAGCAAGATAAAAAGGTTACAAAACACATTTAGCATGAACACTTACAGGTGAGGCAGATACGCTCTGGGCATTCAACATGTAATGACTAATACAACTAGCAGGGTGGGGTGTTTCCTTTGCCGAAGTCTATTGTTCTATTGCATTTCTTGACGGATGGATAGGAATATCTTTTGGCTAAATATTGGAAAAAATGACTTTGTTTTGGGAACAATTATTGAAAAATACACTTTTTCAATGTACTCCCTATTGTAATTTAAGTACTCCCTATTGTAAAAAAAGTTACACTATTAGCACAAACTCACTTATTTGCATAGCTGGCAATCCCTCAAATGAAGTTTGTAGTATAAACACAATAATGGTATACCCACATCATGGAACTAGGCCATGCCAGCAAGCTACTGCATTGTGAGAGGGTCGGCACACATGAAATGAATGCAAGTGATATTAGGACTCTTTGGTAAGAAATGAGTTATGCAGAAGAAATACAGGTAGTTATCTTAGTCAGGGGCGAATTAGGGGTCAGGCCGCCCCTAGGCACAACATTTTTGTGCCCTCCCCTCCCCCTATTTTAATGTAATCATATATGTATATACATTGTTATTTATATATTTCATAAAAATTTAACTGTAGCCCACCTTAATATTTTTTTAAGCACTCTGGTCTGCTCACTGCACGGAGGACCCGGAGGGAGGCACTTATTAGTACTGTGATTAGCACAGTGTCTCCGTCAGTCTCTCTCCGGCTCACACACTGTGACTGACTGAGTGCAGGGAGGATCTGCGCGCCGCTCAGCTCAGCTGCTGGATACACAGCAGCCAATAGACTGTATATGTGTAGAGTAGCCAATGGGCGGGATCCAGCAGCAGTGAGCCTGAGCCATTTCCGGACGCGCAGGGGGACCGTCGGACCCAGCCACTAAGCGGTGATGTAATGTGCATGGCAGAGTGGGTGGGCAGTGGCGGGTGACAAGCGGCGCTGCCGCCGACATATGATAATTCATGTCTGCGGCGCTCGTCACTCGCCGCTGCCCACCCGCTGTGCCATTTAACAGAATGTCAGCCTGCCTGCCGCCCCTTAATTGGTGCCGCCCTGAGGCCGGTGCCTCACGGGCCTAGGCACAAATCCGGCCCTGATCTTAGTGTATGCAAATGCATCCACTCGCATGCTAGGGAGCGAATTTAGGTGCTGGGGGGGTTTACCTACTCACTGCTCTGCGAATACACGCACACGTCTGAATCACCCCCCACGACGAGGCTTATGAACACAGTAACTTGGACCTGACAACAGTCCTATGACCACAATACTTCATATAATCATCCATAGTATATTACTGTGGGGTGTTGATTAATAAATTGACAGTGTATAGGCTGACAATCTGTAAGTTGACACCATATTGTCGACATGTACAAAAAGTCAAGATTAAATGTCGACATCGCTTAATGTTGACAGGAAGAAAAGTTTTATAGGTTCAAAAATTTGACATGAAAATGGTTGATATAAAAATAGTCAACAGATATGTTTTATTTTTATGTTTTTTGGGCCAAAATCTAATCCTCCCCTTACTGCCTAACCATAAAATGCTTCCCTGGTGCCAAATCCTAACTGTCCCCTCCCATAGGCTAACTCTAACTGCCCCCCTTGGCTAACTAACTTTGACACAAGAAAAAAAAAGTCTGCCATTTTTCTGTCGATGTCTTGAACCTGTCAACCTTAACCACTGTCTACATTTTGTACCTGTACCTGTGAGATTGAACTATATGTGATTTTCTTACATTTCATAAGATGGGGCAAGATCAGAGCTAGCAGTGCAGACATTTTCCAAGCTTGTGCTAGGCTTGTGGTTAGGTTTAGCAATTATATATACATATGCACAGCGATCACAACTGACAGAGAGCAATCAGATACATATGAGGGCTTATGTAAAAAAGTTGAAGGATGTTTTTTTTTTTTTATTCAGTAATTTTTATTGTGATTTTTGAGTAAACAAACAGAGCACCCAGGACACAGTAAACATAGGGTGTAATAGACACAGACAAATTCCTCATATACTGAGATAAAGAAACAGAGTGCGTATAAAACATATGATACACAGAGTGTCAATAGTAATAAAAATTAGTGTTTGAACATCACAGGAGATCAAGGGTATTATGTGTGGAGAAATTAAATGAAGTCGTTTCATCACAGGATATAGAAGTTCCCATTACCCAAAGGCGCCATTTGGGTTCCAGGAATAGCAGGTGTATACATATGCGTCCACAGTAAATTACCACACTAGAGTGTAGCCAAATATCAACGTTTGTGACTAACGTAGTTTAGCTTGGCAATATAATACCCATTAAGGAGGATCAGTAAACTATATGTGACATTGCATAGTCAAGTGTCTGGTCTAGCAGGAGAAATAGAAAAATTAACAAAACCCATCCAAAAACCCAAAGCAAACCACCCCTATAACCCCCCACCCTGTACAACCCATCCCCAACTAGGCGTACCTGGATCCCTGAAAACGACCCCCCACTAACTAAACTAAAGCAAAATCCCAAAAACCCAAAACAAACCTCCCCATAACCCCCCACCCTGTATGACCTACCCCCAACCTAGGTATACCTGGATCCCGTTAACATAACCCCTACCCTCCTAACCATACTTCTAAAATATTCCCCCCCACCCATCCCACCCATCTACTTAAAGAATAAAAAGGATATTGACCGAATGACTAGCAGGGGCAAAGAAAATAGGATACTTTTTTGAATATAGAGGCAACTTAAGTAAACTAAACTAAGCATACACACCCCCCCTGCCCCCTGTAGAGAAAGAAATAGAAATGTAATCAAGTATAAGCTTACTTTCCTAAATAACCTGAGGAGGATATCATCTGGCAAATAACAAAAATTACGAAATATGTATTAAATAGCAAGAGATATCTCAGGTTATAGTGTGGTGTGTATTATCAATCCGGCCATTTTTCAAAACCAGGGGAAGAGAGGTCCATAGGGTCCGGGTCCTTGTCAGCAGCAACTGGAAAAGTAGGATAAGTTCCACAGAAGGAGTACAAACAGTTCCAGAATGGTGTTGGATACATTTTAGGAGAGTGGGACGATCCCAGGCAGGCATCCTTAGGGCCCGGGTCTTCGTCAGTGGCAGGTGGAAAAGTAGGATAAGTTCCACAATAGGAGTACAGGCAATTCCAAGATGATGTCAGGTACTTTATAGGAGAGTGGGACGGTCCCGGGCGGGCATCAGCGGATATAGAGCAGTGAAGCAGAGCTGTAGGCAAATTTTCAATTATTGAGCCAGGATCTTGTGGTTGCATATCACGGATATCTGGATAAGAAGTAGTCAAATAAGATGCGATGTCACAACGCGTGGATACAGTGGCTTCTGGCGCTTCAGCAGGTGCGGCATTATTGTAGGGGATAGAGACCGTAGCCTGCTGCAAAGTATTGAGTTTGTTGATAAGCCTATCTGTAGAAGAGGCAATAGCTTGCAGGATCCGACACAGCGCCATCTCCATTTCGACCAAGTAGTTACCGTGTTTCCCCGATAATAAGACACTGTCTTATTTTTTTTTTTCCCTCAAAAAAGACCATAGGTCTTATTTTCGGGGGAGGGCTTATTTTAATAGATGCTCCATGTTACATGCCCCACTGTGCCTTTAAGAAATGCCATCCCAGTGATCCAGATAATTTAATGTAATTTAATTACATGCCCCCACCTGTTTGTTTTATTATTACCGTACTTAAACGGTATCTGTGTGGTGAGCAGTTTGGTGAGCAGCAGCCAGCCGCGTGATATGTGTATCCCCCGCTCAGCCCCCGCTGCCTCCCGTTGACCCCCGCTGACCCCGCTGCCCTCCGCTGCCCTCCGCTCACCTCCGATCACCCACGCCCGCTCACCAGCAAAACAGCAGCTCCTGTTCCCAGGGATGCATTGCGGTAGGCGTGACGTCACGCCTACCGCAATGCATCCCTGGGAACGGGAGCTGCGGTGTTGCAGGTGAGCAGGCGTGGGTGATCGGAGGTGAGCGGAGGGCAGCGGGGGTGAGCGGAGGGCAGCGGGGTCAGCGGGGGTCAACGGGAGGCAGCGGGGGATACACATATCACGCGGCTGGCTGCTGCTCACCACACAGATACCGTGAGTGAGAGGAGGTGAGCGGAGGGCAGCGGGGTCAGCGGGGGTCAGCGGGAGTCAGCGGGGGCTGAGCGGGGGATACACATATCGATCACATAAAATAACATGGGGAAAATGATAGGGCTTAATTTCGGGGGAGGGCTTATTTTGGACCAGCGTCCAAAATCTGGGGTAGGGCTTATTATCGGGGTAGGTCTAATTATCGGGGAAAGACGGTAGTTGGAGGACAAAAAGTCTGTACCAAGGTCTCAAACAGGGCAGCACAGAGCACACACCACACAGTAGGCAGCAGAAGTGTAATCTGCAATAGAGTCGACCCTTAGCTGTAGAAAGGTGACGGCTAGCACGTCGTCAGGATTATAAAGGGCAACAACTTAAGGGGAATTCAGTGTCACTGGTAACACATTAGCGTAATGCAGTCCAGAAGGTGTGAGACTTACAGGTTCCAGCAGGTATAGGTGAGAGGTACCCGCCAAGCCCAGCGCAGGATCAGATCTATATATGAACTGCAGCTCTGAGGACAGACAAGCAGGATGGTGCCAGCCTCTCCGTGCGGCTGAGCGGCGTGCCTCAAAGGAGACAGCTCCCACTCTCTCCCGCTTATCCTCCGGAGAGTCACCGGCAACCCCCACCCGCCTTTTCACCCAGCCAACGGCAGCAGCGCAGTCGGGCACCGGAGCAGCGCACCACGTATAGTCGGAGCTGCCGGAGGATCCAAGATGGCGCCGGCGCCTGAAGTAGATGCGCAAGGCTCAGCAGGCCCCACCGTTCGGAGACTCCACAAGCCGTCGAGGAGCGCTGCGGGGAGCACAGGTGACAAAGAAGCGTCTATGGAGACAGTGGGGGCATGCACACACCGTCCGCAGGTCCCGGGGCAGGATATTTGTGTAGGATGTTCAAGTTGAAGGATGTTTACTTTGTACTAAGAGTATATGCATCACCATTATCCAACCAACCCACAGAGAGTCTATTGACAGTATTCAATGCTCCCGATTCGCCGTTTTTTCAGAGAAAATCTTATTCACCCTATTCAATGTTCACTGTTCGCAGAAAGCCAACACTGAATGCCGGCCAGTTCTCCATTTCATGCTCGCTGCAATTCGCTGGTGTATTTCAATGGGATTCGCCGAGAGTGTATTCAATGCTAGGATGGAGAACTGCTTTCAGCATGATTTTCACCATGATTCACCATTTTTCATTCAACATCTTTTTAAGGTGAACTGGAAAGTGATCCTTTAAAATAAAGGCTTTTTTTATTTAAATTTTTTTTGGTGTAAAAAAAAAATCTGATTTTTTTTCTGTGAAGGTGCATGCTATTTTTATTCATGTGTTAGCATAACATGAACATATATTTAATTTTTTATTTACATTTTTTTTTTTACACATTCGCCAGCAGGGGGCCCGGAGCCGCTCATTAAATATTCACTTCACACTGGTCCTGCTCATTACATATGCACGAGCGGGACCAGTGCAGCGGCTCCATACCCGCATCCCCTGCCAGCTCTCCCTGGGGGGGGGGGGGGGAGCTTCTGCTGCCTGTGTCCCCGGGTGCCCTCCTTCCCCCCCACACATTCTGGTACAGGCAGGGAGGCTTCCATCTCCCTGCCTGCCGCCGTCCCGTCAGGGGCAGTCGCCCCTTCAGCATTGAATAGGGTGACAGGGAGGGCTGGCAGCGAATGCTCCAGCCCCACGGAACCCTGCAAATGTGCAGCGAATCCTAAACAGGATTCACGGCACATAGCGTAATTTATCTTTGAATACTGCCCTTTGTTGTAGTTAGTGTCTAGTAAGTTATTCAAGTTATTTTTATTCTTTATATAAAAGCACCATATTACACATATCTTTTACAGAAAATATTCCCCATTGTCTACCACAGTAATACACTGGAGTTCATTTTGTCATCAGCCAAGTAAGGGGCAGATTTATTAAGCTCGGTGAAGTGATAAAGTGTCTGGTTTTTATCATCGGCCAATCAGCAACTAAGTGTAAAGTTTCAGGCTTGGTTTGAAAAATGACAGGTAGGAGATGATTGGCCAGTGATAACAACCAGACACTTTATCACTTCACCGAGCTTAATAAATCTACCCCTGAGCTACTGTACCAGTATCTTTTTAAACTGTTGGAGGAAACCAGAGTAAACACTCCACTCACATGGTTTCTGAGTAGGAAGTGATTTATCCCCAGCAGAACTATGAACTGCTGTCAACATGCCTCCTTATCTGATTTCCATCTATTGCAAGGTACACAATACATGAAACACTCACACAAGGCACTCCAATAAATGCTTTTGCTTTGAACTGAACCTCAGTGGTTCCCAAACTTTTTTGAATCACGGCACCCTAGAGCATCAAAACATTTTCAAGGCACCCCTAGGCCAAATGCTTTTTATCGATAAATTCAGAAAAAAATATTAAATTAAGTGCATTGAGTTTATATGTCACAGTTATCTGGTGAGGGACAGGATTTGCTTCTATTTGTGCACATAAGTTATGATTGGCAGCCACCAGCACTGGTTTTGCCTGTTACATTGACCATTCATAATATAAATTGATCCTTGTCCACCAACCCAAGGCACCCTGCAAGTGTCCTGAGGCACCCCAGGGTGCCTAGGCACACAGTTTGGGAACCACTGCTGAACCTATTATTATAATTATTTTACAACCTGTACAATTCTTTATCCTTTAACAATGCTAGAAAATATACAGTAGATAAAGGCGTTTTAATACATTTTCCTGATTTTAGAGTAAAAGCCAGTCATTTTACTTTCATGTTTATTTGAAGTTCTAGCTAGTCTGTGCAACAATACAGTAATTCCCCCTGAGTTCAGTCTCTTCCATTATCATCTGTAAAAGGAAATCACTTTTACAATCACATTTTAACATAACATTTTAACATTTGTTGCTTCCGACAAAGACTACAAAAGTATATGTATATACAGTTGTCTGTAGACTAAAGGCCCCATAGTTTTCCCTTGAACCTCCCCGGGAGTCCTTCATCCTATTTGGCACTTGATGTGACATTTTTTCCTGCGAGTTATCATGTAGAAATAGCACTTTCAAGGGAAATCGGATACAGCCGCAATGTGCACTGACGGCTGCGATTCTTATTTATCTTACGTGCACGAGGTCCAATCTCCGGATCCGATCCAATACGCATGGGGCTGTGCATCAGATTGGATCCGATGTCAAACACCTGCAATTTACCCGTTTTTCACTCAATTTTTTGTGACCGATCCGTCAGAATCTGGTGACATCTGCCAAAATCCCATAAGTGAGATGGCAGGCAGTGGTACATAGACGTAATGCCTCATTACTTACTTATTTTGGTACAGTTTGTTATGTGGCACAGCTGATTCTATTGTGCTTTACAATAGTAAAGAGTAGTAAAACCAAGTGGTTAGCAACAGACAGAGTTGGGGGTTAGAGGGCCCTGCTACAAGCGTACAATCTTGAGGCTCATGTAGGTGATTATTGTTTATTTATGATTTTTATTTCTATACATGAATAACTATTACATAAATGGAGTATGGACAGGGCTGGATTATAATGGAGTCACAAGTGGTCAGTGCCCCTGGGCCCCCCTCTAGCTAGTGGCCCCGTGTGGTTGCCATGTATTTTTGAATCCAAAAATGTAGGATGGCTTTTAATTTATAAAGGTTTTGTGCATGGGATTGATTTAGTGCTGCAGCTTCACCTATCTGGCAATGTGACAATGATTAATGGAGTAAGGGGTAGAGGGACAAACCCAGCCTTTTCATGTTGTATGTATGTAATCTATCTATCTATCTATCTATCTATCTATATATATATATATATATATCAAAGAGAAAGAGAGAGAGAGTGGAGAGCGCTAGAGGTTTACAACCACCTGAAAGTATACATAGGGCAATAATACAATATACAGTTAAAATAACTTTTATTAAAATTTCGATGTTCACATCAGGATTTCATCTTTAGGATGCAGTTTCAATAACCCGGGGTTATTTCTATCTCCCACTAACAGGGGGGATCTGTGGAGCAGCTGCTGTATTACATTGGGCGCATTTTTGGGTCACTCTGTGTTATATATATATATATATATATATATATATATATATATATATATATATATATAATGTAAGACAGTGGCAGGGAAAGTCATAGACGGCAGGTACTTTTCCCCTAGAATCCTGTCTTATGGCATATAGACTGCAGGCTATTTCAATCTGTGTGGTAAGCTCCGGCTTACAAAGGGTGTTCTGTCCTGGGCTGGTAATCAGGAGAACACCTGATTCTTTAAAAAGGAGTCAGCCCTCTCCTTAGAGCTCTCTCTCTCTCTCTCTCTCCCTGGGTGTTGGAGGCAGTAAGCTGCTGCTAGAGAGAGACAAGGCTGTAAGTACTGCATTACTTGATCTATATCTGCTGTGTGTGTCCAGTGTCACATAGTGTGGCCCTGGTATAGAGAGGGACGTTTATTCTGTTTAGTTAGAGCTCAGACGAGCAGGTTTTGTTTTCTGTTTTGCCTGAAGTGTAAAGGCTGTTGTTAGTTTCTTGCTCTGAGTGCTGCAATAAAACTCAGGCAAGCCCTGTTTTGGACCCAAGCCGTGATGTCACTGTCTAAGTCTGTGCCAAATCCTCACCTGTGCCTACCCGTTTGATGCTAAAACCCCACATATGGTGGAGAATGCGAGCAAGCATCTCACTTAAAGAGACATACATCGAACTATAGGACTTTTGCTACAGCAAGCTGGAAGTTGTTGCTAAAGGCAACCAGCCACAAGTGAGTGTCTGGAGTGCACTGATACTTGCATGTCCTGGCTAAAGGCTGCTGTAACACTGCAACAGGAGACTGTTAAAATGGAGGACCTTTTAAAACACTTGGTGCAGGCAAATGAGCTGCAGCGGCAGGCAAACGCATGTCAGCAAAAGGTGCATGAGGAGGCCATGCGTGCCCAGGCTGAAACCAATGTTTTGCTGCTTGAATCCAACAGACTAGCCTTAAAGGAACAGCAGCAAATTAATCTGCAATTACAAGAGCAAATACAGAATGTGGCTAAGAGTGTGGCGCAGAGTGTGCAAACACCCCAACCCTTGCTTCCAACCACACGGGCTGCAGTACAGAAATCTCTGCAAAAGATGACTCTCACGGATGATGTAGAGGCCTATCTTGCAGTGTTTGAACGTGTAGCAGAGCGTGAACAGTTACCCGTGGATCAATGGGCAGGTGTGGTAGCGCCTTTTCTAACTGGAGAACCACAAAAGGCGTATTTTGATCTGAGTGAGCAGGATGCTAAGGTCTACGCGAAACTCAAGGGAGAGATCCTTGCTCGCTTAGGCGTAAACATGAGTGTGCGTGCCCGGAAGGTGCATAACTGGACTTTTTCTGAACAGTTACCTGCGCGGTCCCAAATGTATGACCTGGTCCACCTGGTAAGGAAGTGGCTACAGTCAGAGGAGTCTACACCAGTGCAGATCGTGGAGAGAGTCGTGCTGGACAAGTATCTTTGTTCCTTACCTCCAAAGGTTCAGCGCTGGGTCGGTCAGGGCGACCCTAATGATGCCGAGGGGCTTGTCAACTTGGTTGAGAGGTACAGAGCTACTGAAAATCTAATCCAAGAAGTGCCTCCTGGACATTCCACCCTCAAGAACAGCAAAGCGGCCGGGTCATCTGGTAAGACTGTTCCGTTTACTAGAGGGGTGAATAATGTTGTAAAGGGAGGTGGCCTAGATGGGGAACAAACAGTGGAGAGGCGTTCCCAAGGGACAGTAGGGTCCAAACCTGGGTCGCAAAAAGACTGGGGCCGCATACAGTGTTGGCGTTGTCATGGACCTGGGCATATTGCTGCCAATTGCCCCCTTACTTCTGAGCCAATGGAGTGTGATACAACCTGGCGAAGCTCTTTATATGCACGTTCTGTTTTCTCTGCTGAGACTGTGTCAGAAACTGGACAGCAAATATGTCATGTAAAGGTGGATGGTTATCCCGGGAGGGCTCTACTGGACTCTGGGAGTTTAGTTACACTCATCCATGCCAGCTTGGTAGACCCTCGGACACTCACAGGACGTTACATAGGGGTCTTGTGCATACATGGGGACACCAAGGAGTATCCCACAGCTTTAGTCCAGCTAAAGAGTACTTGTGGAACTGTGTCCCATGAAGTGGGCGTGGTAGAGACCCTGATGCATAGTGTGATCCTGGGAAGAGACTTCCCATTGTTCTGGGACTTGTGGAAACAGAATGTACACTGCACTAGAAATGCTGTTAATAATGAGAATGTGTGCCCTGTGATTAGTCCTGAGCCTTTTGATCAGGATACTGAGGTTCAAACGGTAGGGGTGACCACTATTGAATCTGACCGTTTTCCCCTAGCTGTTCTTGCAGGTGAAGCTGAGGAGCAGGAAGAAGCGTGTGACATGCCTGAGCTAGAGATGTCACGTGATAATTTTGGGACTGCTCCACTTAGAGATCCCACCTTATTAAGAGCTAGGGAAAATCCTAAAGTCATAAATGGTGAGCCCCAATACCCCAATGCTGACAAAGAGTTCCCAAATATGGCCATTAACCAGGATCTACTGTATCGGGTAGATAAAAAAGTGGGAAGTGTAAATTATAAAGTGTATCAACCAGGTAAACGGAAGCCAGAACAGTTGTACCATGTGAACTTAATTAAACCCTGGAAAGACAGAGAGACTCTGACAGCTGTAAGTGCCCCCTCTAGTGATAGCCCAGAGGTGCGGGTGTCAGAGACCCTGTCCAAATCCCAGAAGCAGGAAACTAAAGAGTTAGTACAAAGGAATTATGATGTGTTCTCAGAACTTCCAGGGCGCACCACAGCCATAAAACATGACATTGTCACCGAACCTGGAGTTCGGGTACGCTTAAAACCCTATAGAGTACCAGAAGCGCGTAGACAGGCCATATCTGGGGAGGTCCAGAAAATGTTAGACCTGGGGTATGTTATCGGGAGAGGTATAATAAAGCCACAAATAAATAAAGTGGAGGCTATCCAAGACTGGCCTCGTCCTTCAACAAAAAAACAAGTCAGGGTTTTTTTGGGAATTCTGGGGTATTACCGTAGGTTCATTCCCCAGTTTGCAACCATGGCAGCGCCCCTAACCGATCTTACCAAAGGAGGTAGGGCAGTTATGGTCAGCTGGAACCCAGAGGCTGAAAGGGCATTCCAAGAATTAAAAGTGGCCCTTTGTAATCAACCAGTCCTGATCACTCCAGATTTTAAAAAAGAGTTTGTCGTACAGACTGATGCTTCTGATGTGGGACTAGGTGCTGTCCTCTCCCAAGAAGTTGGTGGAGAGGAACACCCGGTAACATATTTGAGCAGGAAGCTCACACCTACGGAGAGAAACTACAGTATAGTCGAGCGGGAGTGCTTAGCAATCAAGTGGGCCCTTGAATCCCTAAAGTACTATCTCTTAGGACGCTCCTTTAGATTAATCACTGACCACTCCCCACTTACATGGATGTACCAAGCCAAAGAGAGAAATGCAAGGGTCATGAGATGGTTTCTCAATTTGCAAAATTTCAAATTTACAGTGGAACACAGAGCAGGAAGGCTTCAGGGTAATGCCGATGTCCTATCCCGAACATACTGCCAGTTGGCAGACAGTGTCCGACCCCACAGGTTCGAACAGAGGGGGAGGGTATGTAAGACAGTGGCAGGGAAAGTCATAGACGGCAGGTACTTTTCCCCTAGAATCCTGTCTTATGGCATATAGACTGCAGGCTATTTCAATCTGTGTGGTAAGCTCCGGCTTACAAAGGGTGTTCTGTCCTGGGCTGGTAATCAGGAGAACACCTGATTCTTTAAAAAGGAGTCAGCCCTCTCCTTAGAGCTCTCTCTCTCTCTCTCTCTCTCTCCCTGGGTGTTGGAGGCAGTAAGCTGCTGCTAGAGAGAGACAAGGCTGTAAGTACTGCATTACTTGATCTATATCTGCTGTGTGTGTCCAGTGTCACATAGTGTGGCCCTGGTATAGAGAGGGACGTTTATTCTGTTTAGTTAGAGCTCAGACGAGCAGGTTTTGTTTTCTGTTTTGCCTGAAGTGTAAAGGCTGTTGTTAGTTTCTTGCTCTGAGTGCTGCAATAAAACTCAGGCAAGCCCTGTTTTGGACCCAAGCCGTGATGTCACTGTCTAAGTCTGTGCCAAATCCTCACCTGTGCCTACCCGTTTGATGCTAAAACCCCACAATATATATATATATATATATATATATATATATATATATCCTGCAGTTTACCATTGAGCAGTGACATGAAGGTTTATATGTATGCAAAAATGTGAAAAGTTCTAGTGGATGTTGCTTTATAGTACATTGGTGAGTGTTAAGGCAGGACAAGTCTGAGTGAGGCTCAAGTGTTGGTGTGCTTTAGAAACATACATTGGCAATGTTATAAGTAACATATTGTATAGTGTAAACCACTGTGTGTGTCTCACATCATAGTATTTATTTTCATTTGAAAAACTGAGGCCTATGTAATTGTGTGTATGTATGATTTATCATGCTGTAGGTACTTAGGATTGAATGTAGGTATCACAATGTAAAATGTCAACCTGAATAGCATTATTAATGTTGAACCCCCTTTAACATGCCCACAGATAACCAGAGGGAAGTTGGCGAGGGCGTCCGAGGGGCCCTCATGCGGATGCGGCAGCACCTGCTCCTGCTGGCTGCAGACGTGCAGGACTTGTGCGACCTGCTACTGTAATTTTTTGTTTTATTTCATTTTGTAGTTTAATAAATATTTTTTGGAAAGTTAGAAGTGGTCTGTGTGTTTTTATAACATTTTACTGTATATGTATAAACAGTTTGATATATTTATGTCATTTGCAAAAGGAATATACTGTATATAGATGTGTTTTTGCATACAAGTGCAATAAAGAGAAGGGTAATGTAAACATGGTGTTGTAGGTGTGTTGGTGTGTATGTGTGTGTTTTAGCACTGCAAGGTAGAGTACCTTTATTGTAGTTATGCACATCCTTGCTTGACAAAAAATTAATATAATTGTATTACAAATAACATTATGCACGCTGTGTTTATAACTGTAGGTAAGTGGGCTTTAGTATGTGTTAGTAATAATTAGCACATTGTACAATATTGCATTTGATGTGCAATGATTCGTTAATATGCATACATAAAACCTAGGTAAAGGGACAACAATGAATGAATAGCACTTCACATGATGTAAGGGTTAATGTAAAGTGGTAGTAATGTGTATAAGTATCAATTAGGAATTAATTGATTACAATTACAAACAATCCATTTTTTATGAGGTTAGCTAATTGCATAAGTGTGTCATGTGGCAGATGTATGAGTTCAGATAACAGTCGTGAGTTTTGCGGAAATACCCCGCATCGGTGCGTACGGGCAGCTTCCCGTCCGTTCTGACGCTGTAAGACCGTGCAGACTCTTTGTGTTGCCACCGCACACGGACGGTTTGGATGTTGTCCGAAAACACACCCTCTTCTTAGAGAGTTAGTCCGTCCGAATGCGGAGGACCTGTGGGCGTTTGTTCTTACAATGTCCGCACATCGTGGCGTTCGGTCAGCTCCGAAAGAATTCGGGACGGACCGCACCAACCAGAATAACCTCCTCTGTGTTTACAAGCCATACCGGTGTCTTCTCAAACAGTGCATCTTCAGGTATTATACTATTGCTTTATATTTATACCCATTGCTTTTTAAGTTATAAGTCTGTCTCTGAGTCTTACCATTTATTTTTTATGCTATTTTAAAAGTTTTTTACTTGTATACCTTTCATGTGTGGACAATCATTTTCTGACGAGGTCAATCCAGACCAATTAAGGAGGGTATTTAGACCCAGACCAAACCATGTGGCAGTCACCTTGAAAAAGCTGAGTGACAGCGAAACCGGTTGGTGTCACCTCATGGACCCGTCAGAGATTTGCCAACCCCATCCTGCTTAATCTCTGGATCTGCACCAGCACTTTCCTGGCAATTGGACTCTATTTTCCAGCACATTGCACTTTATTGAGGAGTATTCACCGTCCAGTCAAAGCAGACTGTGACCCCTCTTGAGAGCAGTGAGGAGAAGTAACATTCGAGAGTGCCATCCAACAGGCATAACAGTCTTCTAAAGAGGATCCCCCCAAATCGTAGCCCCCCAAAAGGACTGGGACACCTACACTTATTGCTTGGATTACAAAAATTCTGGACTCCATCTTCCTCCTCCTGCACCAGTGCCGGGACTGTATGAGTGACCAGAGCAGGTTATATTACCCCCTCATCATTCTGCTGACAGGTTCCCCCCCCCCTTCTTTTATATATTTGCCACACTGTATATATATACATTTTTTTTTATATTACATGTGAATAATAAATTGTTTTGTTATACTTTTATCTAATTGTGTCATTAAAACAGCGCTGCAAATTATCTCTTTTTCGCCTTCCAAATCATGTCCAATCAATTTACCACAGGTGGTCTCCAATTAAGCTGCAGGAAAATCTCAAGGATGCTTAGTGGAAACAGGATGCACCTGAGCTAAATTTTGAGCTTCATGGCAAAGGCTATGAATGCTTACGTACATGTGATTTCTTTGTTTTGTACTTGAATACATTTTCAAAAATATCCCAATTTTTTTTTCACAATCATTATTGGTATTGTGTGTGGAATTTTGAGGTAAATTTAATTTATTCCATTTTGGAATAAGGCTGTAACATAACATAATGTTGAAAAAGTGAAGCGCTGTGAATACTTTCAGGATGCACTGTGCTGCAATGGATCGGCATGGTGTGTGTGTGCTCAGAAACACCCTCACCCACCCACGCGCACAACCCCACATGCACAACTGATATTATGTAATGTTTTGTGTAATTTAAATATTAAGAGCCTTGAGAAAGCTATCCTGTAGCGAAATGCGCATTGGCACCTCAGATTTACTGTGGAATAGGGTCTAGAAAATGTATTAGGACATCATTATGGACTTAAAGTCTTGTATGTGTAATGGGGCTAGGAGGGTGTAGATAGAGCTGCATGAAGGGAATAGAACTTGTCCCACCGACTAAACTCCAACAGAAGTGTTGTAGATATATGCAGTGCAGCGTCTCTCCTATTGTTGAACTTGACTGGTGAGGACAAAAGAATTTACAAGTTGAGTATCCAAAATGCTCAGGACCAGAAGCATTTTGAATAATGGATTATACCGGATTTTGGAACATTTTTAAATTTGAATGAGGTATCTTGAGGTATCTTGCATTTATGTTGTATAAGCACATCAAACACATGAAATATACACAAATGTAATTTATTTGTGCATGAAACAAGGTTTGAAAACATGAAACAAAGTTTGTGTCCAATCTCAGATACTGAATTTGTATGCCAAGCAATCATTTTCTTGCATATTTTTAGTGCCAGGTACATATCATGCCCCTAGTAGTGCCAGTTACATATCATGTCCCCAGTAGTGCCAGTTATATATCATGTCCCCAGTAGTGCCAGTTACATATCATGTCCCCAGTAGTGCCAGTAACATATCATGTCCCCAGTAGTGCCAGTTACATATCATGTCCCCAGCAGGGCCTGAACAGATGTACCCAGAAGGATTTTAGTAAAAAAAAAAAGTACATTTTGGAAAGTGTTTTTTTCTGAATAATTTGGATAAGGGATACTCAACCTGTAGTAAATCAAGAGCTACTTTGTAATGTCAGTGTCCTAAGAATACCTATAACAGTAATAACGGACAGTGTTTGTGTATACCTTATGGCCATAAAGCTCTATATATATAGCATTATCGCCACTGAATACAGAATTGAGAGCCTGATATACAGTACATACATATTTGTTCACATGGTCACACCATAAGACCTAGATACTAACAGTGAGAGGGAGGTTGAAGTAATAATGAAAATGGCTACAATTATGAATACCAGCAAATGCCTGGTTTTCTGTTTATCCCCGCTCACCAGTGCCAGTGATTGATCATATTTGATTAGATTTTTATTTTATCTTAGAGCGCTCCACAATTCCGTTTTGTCTTTTCCGTGGTACAGGACATATATTGATAAAAATAAAAGAAAATATATCCTACTTGAAAAATCCAATATACAAGACTATGAACTCGTAGAAGATTTCTATTTTAACATAAGATATAATAAAACGTACTCGACATTTTATGATTAATATTTTGGAAGAATGCACCTCCTTCCCTGTTCCGCCTATTGGTTAAAGTTTGATATTGTACAATTTGTCATTGGTCTATCATGCCATTTGAGATGTCATTAGGGGCTTTGTGAATGTATGTTTAAAAAGTTTCAATTAATTCATTATTCAGATAAGATAAAAAGGCTAGAAGGAAAACCTAACATAATATTTGTTATTGCAGTAAATCATCAAGTTGAAGCCATTCGGTGAAGATTGATTGATGGATTGGTCTAAACTACTAAAATGCACTCACCTGACCCACTGCCTGGAGGTTGTAGCAGGAAACATTAGTGTTGCATGAATGCTTGTGCAAAACAGCCCCAACAAGCCAGCTAAGAGCTAGCAGCAAGTCAGAAAGACTGAGGTAGAAGATAGGCCGGACCTAAGGGCAGTAATAAGAACAATCATTGTTTGTGCAGAAATCATACGGATTCCGGATACAGTATACAACAATCTAATAAAAAAACAACTGCGTGGCGAGCGCAGCGAGCATGCGGGGGGGGGGGGGGGGTGAACCACACCCGACACCGAAATACCGACAGGGGCGAACCACGCCCCCCCTGTCGGTATTTCGGTGTCAGTATTTTGACCGCCAGGATTCCAACAGCTGTGATTTCATACTGAATCCATAACTGGTAATGAATAAATAAAAAATTGGGATATTTGGATGGGATATTTTACACCATAACATACAATGTTAAGATATACACAAACTGTGTGAAAAATTTCTATCAGGAAGACGCTACAGGTCGATCCATGCAAAGTCAACTAGAACCACTAAAAGCTTTTTCCCAATAGCTGTCCATCAACTGAACAATGTCTAATGTGCAAAAGAACATTTCATGTCTAATATCTGAAGCACAATGCGCACTATACAGTGAGATGTCCACTTTTGATCCTGCATGTGTAATGCCTGCAATGTGTGTATTAATTCCCCTCCTTATTCATGCTTGGCGATCCACTGTTTTTGCATAAATAATCCTAGTATACCTGGCCAATAAAGTTGATTCTGATTTTGATTAGCCGTGGTCATTATCATCAGGTAATGTGTTTGCTGGGAGCTATTTAATTAGCCCCAAGGCTTACATCTGTATCACGTGATACCTGTCTGAGATTAAGCTTCTAAGCAGCTGACAGAGCTGCGGTAACACATAGGGGTGTATTCAATGTCGGGGGTGAGCTGTGACAGCGAGCAGTACTGCCTGCTCGCTGTCACAGCTCACCCTGTCAGTATTCAACTGACCCCCCCTGCATACACCGATTCCCCCTCGCTCCATACCGGCGCATGTGGCCGCAGAAATAGAGAGCCTCACGGCTAAATGCAGCAGGCTTCCTGCATTAGCCGCGAGCCTCGCTGTTTGGGGAAATCCTCGCTGACAGCGAGGATTCCCCCAGAACATTAAATAGAGTGAGCGGCCGGCGCAGGGGTTAAACAGCGAAGATAGCCTGTTTTCTGCAATCACCGCCATTTAACCCCCTCGCCGGCCGCATCGAATACGGGCCATAGGATTGGGGACTTATCCCTGATCTCGTGTTTTAATTTGATCGCGGGTCCATTTTAGTCCTTTATAAAGACCTCTAATGGGTAATAATGACAATCAGTCATAATTCTCAATCGCTTCCCATTTTTATTGGCCGAAAATATACAGGTAGGTTCATTTGGCTCCCAACAAATTAACACTAGAATGTCTGTGTGTGCATATGTGGTAGGGAATATAGATTGTAAGCTTCACTGCGGCAGAGACCTATGTGAATGTTTTAATATTCTCTGTAAAGTGCTACGGAATATGTGTGCGCTATATAAATAACTGGTAATGAATAAATAATAAATAAATTGGAGATAAATGGTTAGGATATTTTACATGATAAAATACAATGTTAAGATATAAAAAAGTGAAAATAATTTCAAAATGTACAATATGAGCTTCCTCAATCAATTTGCTCTGCAAACACGCCTATATAACTACCTCACACTTGGGAATTTTTTTTACAGTGGTAAATTCCACTCTTCAGAGCAGGGCCCTCTTCCCTCCTGTTGTCATGTTTATAATTGTCCCAAAGAGTCCAATTTTTAAATATGATTATTATGATGCTATATCTAATTGTTTCTTAGAATAGATATACTCTCTTATACTCCAATATGTACTATATACTGTATATATTGCAGCAGGGACAGCATATTTCCACATGAGGGTAATGCATACCTCCCAACTTCTGAGTAAATGAAATATGGACACTCGAGCGGTGCCCGAAAAGGGGGCGTGGTGTATGCAAATGAGGGCGCGGCTTATGCTAATTAGCTGCGGCCTAATTTTCATGCGAGAATAGACGCTGTGCGCATGCGCACAGCATCTATTCTATTACATTGGGGGGTCTCCCAACTGCCACCCCCCGCAGCGGGACAATGCCTGCCGCGGGTGGGACAGCGGGACAGGACCCGAAAATCGGGACTGTCCCGCTGTAATCGTGACAGTTGGGAGGTATGGTAATGTGAATTATAGATATACACACACACACACACACACACACACACACTTATCCACTTCTAGCTGGCTGGGTTAGGCAGTGTTCAGTCTCTTCTAGGGCATGAAGTACATAGTAGTGCCAGAACTATTTCTCCAGTTAGCTTACAGCTGATGATATTGGGTGACTGCTAAATGCTTGTAGACATGAGACTGCATACACCCTCCTGGGAATGCGGAATCAAATTATAAACATAATTGTTAATGTATCTTCTTCAAACACTGTTAGATAAGGATAGTAAGGAATGTTTAATTCCGTTAACACTACAACAACAGAAATCACATGACTAGGTTGGGTGTGACACGTGTATGGAAAAACATTACCAATTTCACCAAAATCACAAATTTCTTACCTCTGGTAATTTTACTACATTCTGAAACACAGCGTAGCCAATGACTGATCCAGAGCCTACAATACTAGAGAGAAAGTGATAAATAAAATCTATTTTCTTTTTACAACATAAACATCTATACAATGTAGACTAGAGCCAGAAACCATGGGGTAAATTTACCAAAGCTTCCACAAATGATAAGAGGTGATGTTGCCCATAGCAACCTATCAGATTCTGGCTATTATTTTCTAAGATGCAATAGATAAATGATACACATAGGCTCTTAGTATGCTCTATTTGGTTCCCCCTCGACTCCGCACATGGGACCGATGTTGAGCGCAGGTGCATTTCTGAACGTGTGCATATGCCACGGCGGACAGATTGTTCGCTGGGTGCACTCACCCAAGAGTGTGGGGTCGCAGTGGATAGTCGCGCCCATGGGAACGCCCAGCAGTTCCCATGAAAATGTTGGGACCATGGTAATCTGCCCATGGCATGGGTGCTGAAGGCGGGCAGCTGACATTATCAGATGTCAGCTGCCCACCCTTTTCCTGCCGAATGTCCACACATATCTAAGTGCTGCACCCCTTTAGTGGAATGCACTCCCTTGCTCCATTAGACTCTCCCCAAAATTGCAAAGCTTCAAACAGGCACTGAAAACACACCTATTCATCAAGGCGTACCTTTCCACTGCATAAACTAGTCCTGAGGCTGGTCCCTTCCGACCCCCTGCCTGCTTACATCCTGCTATCAATCCACCTCCCACCTGCTTGCACCTCATGTAATCTGTCTCCCCTTCCTACTAGATTGTAAACTCTTCAGATCAGGGCCCTCTTCCCTCCTGTTGTCATAGCCTAGAAAATTGTGACAATAGTCACCCAAAAGCGCTGGACAGTAAATGCACTACACTAAAATATTCAGAAATTTATACTAAAATGTGCAATGGCACAGGTAATAACACAGTCACTTAATTGATTGGGCAGTGCTGCAGCCCCTATTAAGAGGGTGTGTACCTCTAAAATGCAAACAATAGGATGTGACAGTCTAAGTGGCAATAAGCCACAGAGCACAGCAGCGCCCCTTAACAGACTCTGTGGCTTATTGCCACTTAGACTGTCACATTCCTATTGTTGTCATAGCCCACTTCTCTTCACATTTCACTCACAGTTCTCCCATACTCAAACACTCAGTGACCATCTTCATCCACATACTCATCTCCATCATTGGCCACAAGCCTCTAGCAGTATGTTGACTGAGTCCTCACTACTTATATTTAAGTTGTAATGTGTATTGAACTGTGGCGCTCTTTACTGTACTCTATTTTTGTTTTTTATTCAATGTATGCTAAGTTTTGTCTCCCTGTACTGTTTCTTTGTACGGCGCTGCAAAACAATTGTGGCGCCTTATAAATAAAATAATACTAATAATCTAATGGTGTGTACACAAGGGGGCGATATGCCGTGCTATGCGAGTCCCGATGCAATCAGATCGCATCGGGACTTGCATCGCACAGCATGCATGGAGGGGCACAATTTAGACTATATAGTGCAGATCTGCACTATATAGTCTTTGCTGCCCTCTCTATCTGGCTGCCGATTTGTGCTCACATGGGGTTCGCAAGCCCTAAAAAAGTATGCGATCTGCATGCGATATGGCTTCTGATATTCACTATATCGGCAACATTGGAAGCCATATCGCCCCGTGTGTACACACCATAAGGTTACCTGAGAGTAACCTTAGATATGCGTGGACCTTCCACATGATTCATGGTCAGCGACCATCAAATGATGTGGGTGTTCCCACACGGCCTGCAAATGGATGATTATGTTAAACATCCAATCGCAGCCTGTGTGAAGGTACGCAGGGGGGTGGGGCTTACTGGCATTCAATGTGAGGGGGGGTGGGGCTTACTGGCATTCGACGGGTGCCATCTGGTGAAACAACCAAAAAAAACCATAGTCTGATTGGTTGCTATTTGCAACATACTCTTTTCATTTTAAGAAGCTTTAGTAAATTTACCTTAAAGAGCAATACAAATTGAAATGCATGTTGTGGTCAGGGTACAACTTATTAAAGTGGGAACGCACAGTGGCGTAAGTTCGTCCCAGGCACCCGGAGGCAAGATGAATGTTGGTGCCTCCCCCCCCCTGACTTTAATATATATATTTACACACACAAACACACACACAAGGACGTTACTGTCGTAAAAATAATCGTATTAGCAGCAATGCATGAAGTTGGTTGTCTAGATTTTTATATCACAGAATTTGCAGAAAATAAAACGTCCCCCCAAATAATGTCCGCTGCCTTGAAGGTGACATCTGTAAGGGAAGGTAGTGCGTACAGAACTACCTTGAAGTGTAATATTTCAGGAGCGCTAGTGCGCTGTGAACGGGCAAGAAACCCCCTGGCAACAAGCAAGAAACCGCTTGGAAACATGCAATAAAACTGCCAAAACACATATAGGTAAAAAAATTATTAATTATGTATGTATGGCAATGAGCTGGGTTTTGGGTTACTCACACTGAGTCCAGTGTACCATAGCTTGGCTGTGGGCTTCAATCAGGGGAAAGCTGCTGGTGTAGAGCCTCAGTTCTGGAACAGTTTAAAACTGTCTATTTTCTCTGGAGAGCGTAACTTCAGAGCCCTTCATCTCCTGTCCATCTGGGACTGGCCAGAAGGAACAGGATCTCCTAACCCAGTCAGTGGCCTGCTACAGTGCACTTATCTACAGTAGCCAGGCTCCTGCATGGCTGCCGCTGGCTGACTGGTCGCGCGGCACAGTGGTGTAGCTAGGTGCCATGGTGCCCGGAGCAAGGGCATGTTTCGCGCCCCCTCCTGCCCAATGATCTGTAGTAGGCGGGGCTCTTGCGTGGTGAAAACGAGTCATAGCCTAATGGAAAGGAGGCATTGCATCACAAAAGAGGGTGTGGTATTACACATTATACCACACACTGTAATGCCCATTGCACATTTTAGCGGACTTTTTAATACCCATTACACATAAAGCCACATGCCGTCATGCCAATTATACATAAGGCCACACATGATGCCCATTACCTACTATATAACAACCCGTAAGGCCCATTACACAGCATGATGCCCATCACCGGAATAAATGCAGCCATCAAAGCCAAGCGAGTGAGCACTCACAGCCAGGAAGCTGGATGCTATACCTGCAATGCTGCTGGTGCCTCACAGAAGGAGCACGTACCTACTAGTGCGCACTCACGCAGTCACAAGGAGATAGCGCTGCTTGTAGAAAAAGGAATTGGAGTGGTTGATCTATCACAAAATTAATTTAATGATGATAGGCTATTATAAATAAAACCTCTAAAACGGGGTGTATGCACCCAAACCCACTACTTAGGGCTATTGTGAAGTTAGATGTGCTGGGCCTTCGTGGTTTTTCCCTAGAATGGGAGGCCTGTCAACATGGAGGAGATAGGGGCAGTACTTGCAAAGTGGTCAATGGTATTGGTCAGAGGTTGCCTGGGTGAAGGAGGTGCCAGTGGGACCAGCGGACTGGAAGGGGATACACTGGGGTACAGGTTGGCCAATCTGGGTGCGGCTACCTGGCTGTCTGCATCCGTTGCCGGCTCTGACCGGTCACGAGTCGCGACTTTCTGCTCTGGGTGATGGCAGCCCTACTACAGACTGCTGTGCCGCTCCGGGGCCTCAGGCGATGGGGAGGACGCTCTGCTAGCGTCTCCAACCTCACGCCCGGCTCCCGTCAATCACCGCCGAACTTCTGTACTGCTGCGGCGCTGTCACTGTGCTCCGTCGGTTCCCGTCTGATGGCAGCTGTGTGTGGGGCGCTGCTGTGCGCCGGTCTCCTACGCCGCTGGTCGCGCGGCACAGTGGTGACATCCTCAGCACACAGCGCTGGATGGAGCCGCATCTGTGCAGCTGCACAGAGAAATGAGAGGAGCCGGGCGAGCTGCTTACGTAACAACATACAGCGCAGCAGACGCCCGGCCCAGCTAGCTAGCAGAGCGGTGAGCTTGTCAGGTTGGGGCACTGGCGGCACAGTGACAGCTCTCGCATGATGGGTGGCTTAGGGAACGGACTTAATATTAGTCACATTAAGTCCATTCCCTAAGCCACCCATCAGCCAGGAGGCAATGGAGTCAGTGCCCCCTTCTGGCCAGGCGCCCGGCGGCAAATGACTCCATTGCCTCCGGGAGTTCCGCCACTGGGAACGCAATATAGCAGAGTGGACTAGTTACAATAACAAAACATAAATCGTATTAATCATCCTGGAAAGTGTAAAAGAGTCATTTGGAACATTTCCAACCCTGCCATTATTTTACATACTGTATGGGGAATAAACTATTACCAGCGATCGCTGATGGTGGGAAATAGGCTCATCAGGAGCTATGTAATTAGCCCAGTTAAGTCGCAGCGTTCCTGTCTCAGACAGGCAAAGCAAAATCCCTGAATGCAGCCATGTTTTCAGCAAAAAAAGGGTCTGGGCTAGGGTTAGGCTGCGGGAGGGGTGGGTTAGAGTTAGTGATGTAAATACAGTTAAAATATTTATCATGATTCTGAACATCGGGATGCCACTGTATGCAGTCTGACAGTCGGCATCCCAACTTCGGAACTGTTATGATACAGTTGTGCTCATAAGTTTACAAACCCTAGCAGAATGTGTGCTTTTCTGGCCATTTGTCAGAGAATATGAATGATAACTCACTAACTTTTCTTTCACTCATGGTTAGTGGTTGGGCGAAGCCATTTATTGTCAAACAACTGTGTTTACTCTTATTAAATCATAATGACAACAGAAACTACCCAAATGACCCTGATCAAAAGTTTACATACCCCAGCTCTTAATGCCGTGTATTGCCCCCTTTAACATCAATGACAGCTTGAAGTCTTTTGTGGTAGTTGTGGATGAGGCTCTTTATTTTCTCAGATGGTAAAGCTGCCCATTCTTCTTGGCAAAAAGCCTCCAGTTCCTGTAAATTCTTGGGCTGTCTTGCATGAACTGCACGTTTGATATCTCCCCAGAGTGGCTCAATGATATTGAGGTCAGGAGACTGAGATGGCCACTCCAGAACCTTCACTTTATTCTGCTGTTGCCAATAACAGGTCGATTGGCCTTGTGTTTTGGATCATTGTCATGTTGGAATGTCCAAGTACGTCCCATGCACAGCTTCCGGGCAAATTTTCCTACAGTATTTTCTGATAACTTCCTGCATTCATCTTGCCATCAACTTTGACCAAGTTTCCAGTGCTTCTGTAGCACACACATCCCCAAAATATCAGCAATCCACCTCCGTGTTTCACAGTAGGAATGGTGTACCTTTCATCATAGGCCTTGTTGACTCCTCTCCAAATGTAACGTTTATGGTTGTGGCCAAAAAGTTCAATTTTGGTCTCATCACTCCAAATGCCTTTGTTTCAAAAGTTTTGAAGCTTGTGCTGTTTGTAGTATTGTAAGCGGGATGCTTTGTGGCATTTGCGTAGTAATGGGTTTCTTCTGGTGACTCGACAATGCAGCCATGCATTTTTCTTCAAATTATAATCTTCTTATTGAAACAAACACACCACTTTCACAGAGTCCTGTATTTCAGCTGAAGTTATTTGTGGATTTTTCTTTGCATCCTGAACAATTTTGTGGCTAACATTTTTGTTGGTCTACCTGACTGTGATTTGGTTTCCACAGAATCCCTAATTTTTCACTTCTTAATTAGAGTTTGAACACTGATTGCCATTCTCAATTGCTTGGATATCTTTTTATATCCCTTTCCTATTTTATACAGTTCAATTACCTTTTCTCGCAGATCCTTTGACAATTCTTTTGCTTTCCCCATGACTAAGAATCCAGACATGTCAGTGCAGCACTGGATGAAAGATGCAAGGGTCTTTCAGGAGACCAGAAACTCATTGACCTGTTATACACACACACTGACTATAAGCAAACAGATCACAGGTGTGGATGGTTACCTTTAGTAGCCATTCAAACCCGTTTGTGTCAACTTGTGTGCATGTTACTAGGCCAAAATCTGTAGGGTATGTAAACTGTTATAGTGTGGCGAGCGCAACGATCCACCGAGCCCGAAGTGCAGCGAGCCCCGCGAGGGGACGCAAATTACGTTACATGTATTCCGCGTCCGCTCGCTGCACTCGTCACGCTTCGGGCTCGGTGGCTCTCTGCACTCACCACACTATATAAAATCAACTCCACGGAGTCGTGGATAGTGCGCTCACCACACTTTGGGGTAGCGTGGATAGTGGGGGGGGGGGGGGTGCCTATAACCCATTGTATGTCATACAAGTGTATAGTACATTAAACGGCATCGCACCCTATAAAATCGCATCGCATGCCAAAAATCAAATGCGATGCGATTTCCCTAAGGTGCCGTACGTATGTTAATTGGGCGCCCTGCTAATACATAAGTACCGAATCATTTATACACTATACTTGCTTTAGTTCTTCAATGTGGGGGTAACATGTTTTTAACTGTGTATAATACACGCATCACTGCTTTCATTTGTGACATTTAGTGTGATTCTGAGGAATCCACTGTGTCACATTCCATATGTGTCAATGGTTTTCTTGCATACTGCACACATCTGCCTGCCTCCACTTGTCTGCCCTTTTCTTTGTTTGCTAATGAAACTTGATTAATTTGGGAGATTTGGTAGTGAGTATTATATTTCATGAAGTGCCATGTTTTAGCTATTTTTTTTAGGTGTCTCTTAAAAGTCCAGGTAGATTTAGCATGTTAAGACATTAGCCAAGCACCCCCCTTTGGACACATACACTGGCTTAACGATCAGTGTGTGCTTGTTGTAGCTTGCCAGCCTGAACTTAATCAGAGAAAGATGTGGTTCTACAGCTGTTCAATGAATGACATGGCAGAAACCGCTCATTGGGTCCGATTTACTAGTGAGCGGTATTGTGCAGCCACTGCGAGCAAGAATATGGTTGCCCTGCACCTGCCTTTGCAGCTAGGCTGCGCAGGCAGGGGGCTGCCAAAGAAATGCGAATGCATCACATTTCTGTGATGCGATTGCAATTATATTGCAACTGCATCACGGGGAGGGACTCTGCATGCTAGTCGCCAGCATTCGGGAGAAAGTTTTGCTTTTTAAGCACACCTGCAACAGAACCTGAATCTTGTTCAGTGACTGTGCTTAATGCTTGTGCTTAAGGCCACTTGTTAATGCTTAATGTATTTGGATTATACAGTAGTATCTTGCCAGAATCAGCTCTGCACATCCCCAGAATAGTGGGCATATATACACTCATGCAGCTTTGCTTGATTCAGCCAGTTATACCTACTCATGCCATTATAGTCAGGCATAGGAATCATTTACACAGCTGTTTTAAGGAGGACAGAAAAGAGTGCCTTTTCTTGGTGCACCTAGAGAAATAATACTTAGTAAAACATCACTTTTATTGAGTTCATTTAAAATAGTTGCGAAGATATAAAAAGGACTGGACAACACGTAAGACAACAAATAGTGATTTTTAAAAAGGATAAGAATCCTCACCTAGCGGGACCCCACTACCCGTTATCACCGTTATTATTTATAATAGATATGGTGTGGCACGGAAGACTTGTTTATATTACCAAAGTCATGTAATGTGGATAAGTCAGGTTTGTAACTTTATCATATACAATGTATCACAATAGTCCTGAGGCTCACTTAGTGCAGCCACCAGCACGCGCTTGAACACGGATGTGATGCCGTTTCAGCGCTGCTGTTAGGCTTGCTGGAGCCAGTAGTTCCACAACCTGCGTTCCAACCGCAGAGCTGAGTCTGAGGTGTGCCTGTGTGCACTCCCTCGCTCATGTGGATCTAGAACAGGCAGGGACACACACGGCTCTGGCGCCAGAGACCGTGTCAGTGTACTGATTGGGGACCGTGTCCAACGGAAACCCCAATGTAGCCAACAACAAATATATATACAGTTTGTAAGTGGGGAGGGGAAAGTGGGGTATTAGACACACTAGGTGTGTAGTTAGTCCAACAGTTACACAGCTGTACTGCACAGTACCAGGACCGAGCCCAGTGAAACTTGTGGAGCCTTGCAGGGTGTGTTTTTCCTGTGAACACTCTGCATCACCATCCTTAGGCTCCATCTCTATCGCTGGGTAAGGGTTCACCTAGATCTGTTTGGTGTAACTTTTATTTGGATTTTTACTGTATCCACTTTTGGATTTATCTTTTATATTCATGTTTTAAATACATTTTTGTGTGCTATTAACACCCTGTGCGCCAGAGGTCCTCTCTATTTCACCCCTTTTCCAGTTCTTACGTGTAATTTTTCAAACATATCCTGATAAATGAGAGCTAGAAGCATATTGGTTAGTGCTTTATCTCTCTCCACAGTATCTCCCTACCGGCTTTGATATATTGCATGAGCAGATGCTTTTGTGTGAATTTTTTTCGGGGAGTTGTTATGCTGTATTAGACATATACGTTTTATTTCTGACTATACAAAGCACCAAACTAACTATCAAAGTTACAAAGTTTCCAATTTATTTACTGGGTTGTATTTGCCAACTCCATACTTATTTATTTCTATAGATTTTTCAGACAGTCGCAAGTCAAATATGTTAATCCATGAATAGGTTTATAAAATAGCATAAGTATTTAACAGTATAATGAAATAGTTGTAACAATATAAAAGTAGACATGATTTTTATTAATTGATGCATATTACATGTTAATTAAACTATTTTTTATACTGTTAAATAAATACTTTTACTATTTGTTAAATCTTATTGAACGTGTCAGGTGTGGCATAAAAGATAAGATAGCAGTATGTACACAAGATATAAACAGAAGCTCAGTATGAGCAGGTACAGACAGCAATGTATATCAAACACAACTAAAGCAGAAGCTCTATTAGAGCAGGTACAGGCTGGAATATGCAGGAGTATTACAGCAGTATACAGGAACAGGCTCTTGCAGAGCAACAGCAAGCTCAGAGTAGTTCAAGGTATAAAGGGTTTGCAGGCATGACAAGATTTGCCAGTGTTTCACAGGTTAGTCAGGCTCAGTACAGGATTAGGGTGTAGAAGACTGAGTTTAACCAGCAAATAGGCCCTGGGCAGGCTGTGTAATATAGGACAGAGTATCCAATCAGGATGGCTAGGAAAGTCAGGACCCCTAAATAAGGAGACCAACTGCAGGTGAGCAACCTGACACACATGGCATGGTGCTAATGGCCTACTTATGTAGCAGCTGAGACTGCTCACAGAACACATAGGAGTAAGGCTGCAATTACACAGACACGCCAGAGGCGGCTCATAACAAAAGGTCAACAAGGAAAAAGGTATACAGTAGAAAAGATTTACAAGTAGGAAAGGTTGGCAGGGTAAAACATTTAACATGGAAATGATTGACACAAAAAAAGTCAAAACATGTTTTTAAAACACGGTCAGGTGTAATCTTCTCTGATTCATAACAATTAGTGTAAATGTATACCCCTTTGTACCTGCCGATAATAAGCACTATCTACCTTTTACCTGGCAACCTTTTTAATTCAGACCTGAGTAAGGAAGACTGGTGCTGAAATGCTGGAATCCATGAGAAAGATGACCGCTGGCCTCCCAAACACAAGTATGCGGGACGGATTAGCGTTAAGCCAGCGGGGGGGGGGGGGGGGGGTGATCATTTATAGTTAGACAGCACAGAGGGAGGGTTAGCCACCTAAAAGGTGGGTAGGGTTGGGCTGCATGACAGGAAGTTTAGGCAGCAGGGTGCAAGGATTACGGTTAGGCACTAGCTGGGAGTGTTATAAGACAAAGGCAGCACCTATATCACCCATGAGAAATATTAATCCCCCTCCCCTCAATTAACTATATAGCTGGCTGTGACACATTTGGTAACAACTGCCCCCATAATATTTCATAGGTATAGCAAGCTCAGGAGAACTGGAAGCCCGGGATGGCCTTCAGTTCCACTTACAGAGAATAATGTTAATGATTATTATTCCCATTCTGCAATGCCACAGTACTGTACTTGCTAAGTAAGCCTCAACTCAAATCTATCTATTGAGTCTTTGCCACCTACTAGTGCCCATGATTGCTAGGGCGCTGGCCCCATCTGTATAACCAACTGTGGTATTAGGGTGTGCTCCTACTAGCTTGTTACATGCTAACTTATACATATTTGACCAAATGTAATAGCATCTGAGTGTAGCAGCCATGCGGGATGCTGGACAGTTCAGTGGTTTTTGTTTTTTGAAGGGACAAAACCATGCCTTGTAATTGATTGCCCCTTTAAAATAACTATTACATTTGGCCACTAGTCATTGTATTTAATTTATGTTTGTGCTTGTACCTTAGTATAGATGTAACCACCTGTATCCAAAACACGGCATCGTATACCTGAGGAGAGAACAAAAAAATATCAATATAGGGCGATTACACCACTTTTAATTAAAAGCAGAGAAGAAGTAATAAATTAAAAACACATACAATACTTTCTTCATGCCCCCTTTGCTAACTGGCACAATCATGTCACTGAGGGGCAGGTGATGCAAGTGGTGCAGACAGGGCCAGTGCTAGCGTGTTTGGGGCCCCCTGCACACTATAAACTTGTGTCCTCCCATTGTGTACAAAAGTGTGCAGCCTATCATAGCTAGCTACTCTGGGTGCTGTAATGGGACACAGACCAACTTAGATAGCCAGAACCCAGAATGGCTATTTAAGGTGGTCTGCACCCGTTCCAGCACCTGAATCAGCTATCTGAGGTGATCTGGGTGGTCTACTCCCCGGTTCCAGCATCCAGAACAGCTGAGTTGGTCTGTGCCCTATTCTGGCTAGTAGAATTGTAATTAAATAGTCACAAGTTCAGTTTGAAACTGTTCAGTTCCACACACAAAAAAAAAAATGGAGAAAGGTTAAAAAAAAAAAAAAAGGCACTAGCAGCACTCTTCCCAATATTGGCCTGCCCACCAATCGTACAGGTCACCTCTTGTCGAGCAGGTCCCGAACACTATGGGGTCACCACCTGGGGTGCAGGGAGCCCCGAAACATGATCTAGCTATGGACCCCCCACCTTGAAAAAGTCCTATTTACAGGACGAAACGCGTTGGTGAACTTTGGCGATTTTTTACTTCTACAGCTGATGACGGACGGAGGACCGGGGAACCTATGCCAGGAGAAGCACAGTGCCAACACCACTGTTTAATTGTGTTGCATGCGCTTAAAGGAGCTAACAACCAGTTCCCTACAGACTTGGTGATTATTAACCCGTGTCCTGCTTGGAAAGATCCGTGATAGCACTCAGCACTTTATGTTTTTATTGAGGAGATTGTTTTTAATCGATCTATCATTGAAAAGTGGTTTATTAAAAGGGAAGGGAGAGATTTGTTAACCGTGCTTCACTATTGCATCTTTATTTCTTTCTTTCATGTGATTAATCTATGGGAGAGATTCCTGTATTATCCTGATGTGGAGCGCCTGAGAGGTTATGTTTCAATTTTTGTGTGTTTGGTGATGGTGAAGGGTTTTTGAGGGACCCAAAGAAACTATTACCACTCGGCGGCTCTTCCATTGCGCCACTTTTCCACTATACTCATCCCTGTTGTTTAAGTTGATAAAGTTATAAGTATGAAGGTCCCTGCATGCATAGTGCATTCTCACCCTCTCTCTCTGTAAACCATTTTATTCTCAGCAGAGGTGACCTGGACGATTGGTGGGCAGGCCAATATCACTGGCCAATGATATACTAACAACCTCTTATTATATATTATACTGTAATGCAATGATCGCATAGTGCATTTGCACCCACTCTCTCTCTGTGTAAACCATTTTTTCTCAGCAGATGGCACCTTTCATTACTGAGGGTGTAGGCAAGTGTAGGGTGAGTGTTAGGGTGTACAAGTATGAATACTATAGAAGTATGTGTTTGCCAGTGTGAGTAGTGAGTAGTATGATAGCAACTGCAATGCTGATTATAGTTTACAAGGTACAAGTAGTCTCATAGTTCTTATGCAGGATCACATAGCTCAATGAGTAGGGTGTGTGTGTGTGTGTGTGTGTGTGTGTGTGTGTGTGTGTGTGTGTGTGTGTGTGTAAAGGGACACCATAGCAGGCCTTTCTCTGGGATCAGTTTTGTCATGCCCCTAACCAACTAGGGCATGCACCTTGAGTCCCTATTTGAAAAATAGGAGGGGAGGGTGCCAATTCTCTTTCTGTCACAGGGCACTGAAAGGTCTAGTTATTGCTCTGTGGTTCTAGGGAGTAGGGTAGGTGTGACTATGTACCAGAGTGAGTAGTAAAGCTGGTAGTAGGGTAGGTGTGAGGTAGTGTCAGTGTGAGTAGTATAGATGTGAGTAGGGTAAATGTGAGGTTGTGCCAATGTGAGTAGTATAGATGGGAGTACGGTAGGTGTGAGGATGTACCAGTGTGAGTATAGATGGGAGTAGAGTAGTTGAGGGTGTACCAGTGTGAGTAGTATAAATGGGAGTACGGTAGGTGTGGGGGTGTACCAGTGCGAGTAGTATAGATGGGAGTACGGTAGGTGTGAGCATGTACCAGTGTGAGTAGTATAGATGGGAGTAGGGTAGGTGTGAGGGTGTACCAGTGTGAGTAGTATAGGAGTAGGGTAGGTGTGAGGGTGTACCATTGTGAGTAGTATAGATGGGGGTAGGGTAGGTGTGAGGGTGTACCAGTGTGAGTATAAATGGGAGTAAAGTAGGTGTGAGGATGTACCAGTGTGAGCAGTATAGATGGGAGTAGAGTAGGTGTGAGGGTGTACCAGTGTGAGTAGTATAGATGGGAGTATGGTAGGTGTGAGGGTGTACCAGGTTGAGTAGTATAGATGGGGATAGGGTAGGTGTGAGGATGTACCACTGTGAGTAGTATAGTAGGGTAGGTGTGAGGGTGTACCAGTGTGAGTAGTAAAGATGGGAGTAGGGTAGGTGAGAGGGTGTACCAGTGTGACTAGTATAGATGGGGATAGGGTAGGTGTGAGGGTGTACCAGTGTGAGTATAAATGGGAGCAGGGCCGTTTCTAGACAATTTAGCTCCTAGGGCGAAGAAAAAAAAATGCGCCCCCCCCCCCCACCAATACATAACATGGGATATTAGAAATTGCGCGCGCCGAAATAGGGGGTGTGGCTTCATTTTAAAATGGGTGTGGCTTAATGTGAGGCGTGGTCTAGCAGGAAAACAATTACCCTATATCACACTTTTGCAACCTGCATGACCAGACATTGGTTGCTGCAGGAATTGTTATTGTTCTCTCGCACTTAGGTTGGCCGGCTGAAGGCCACACACAGTGACCTAGTACGCCTCACAGATCAAGGCCAAACAATGACAGGCTACTTAAATCATTCTACACTATTTATCCATGATGCCAATTACACATTACGCCGTACACTGTGATGACGATTACATATTACGCCGCACACCGTGATGACAATTACACATTACACCGCACACCAAGATGCCCATTAGACCCCACACTGTGATGGCAATTACACAATACTCCCCACATCGTAATGCCCATTACACATTATGCCCCATGTGCCGCTGCCGCACAACTGATGCCGTTTACTAATATGCCCCCACAGTGCCAGATATGCCCCCACAGCGCCACACATATGCCCCCACAGTGCCACAAATATATGCCCCCACAGTGCTACACATATGCCCCCACAGTGACACAAATATATGCCCCCACAGTGCTACACATATGCCCCCACAGTGCCACAAATATATGCCCCCACAGTGCTACACATATGCCCCCACAGTGCTACAAATATATGCCCCCAGTGACAGAAATATATGCCCCCACAGTGCCACACATATGCCCCCAGTGACAGAAATATATGCCCCCACAGTGCCACACATATGCCCCGTGACAGAAATATATGCCCCCACAGTGCCACACATATGCCCCCAGTGACAGAAATATATGCCCCCACAGTGCCACAAATATATGCCCCCACAGGGCTACACATATGCCCCCACAGTGCCACAAATATATGCCCCCACAGTGCTACACATATGCCCCCACAGTGCTACAAATATATGCCCCCACAGTGCCACAAATATATGCCCCCACAGTGCCAAACTCACTTTGTCTATGCTGCTTCCGAGGGGAGGGGAGCGCATCCTGCCTCTCTCCTTCCCCTTCAGTGTGTGGACCTGAGCTGAGCCGTCAGCCATTCATATCTCGCGCCCGAGCTCTGATTGGCTGACAGCGGCAGCCCAGTGACTTGAGCGAGGGGACGGAGAGACGCACGATGCGTTCCCCTCCCCTCTCCAGCGTGTAGTCGGGCCGGCCGGGGTGGCGGCGGCTATGGCGGCTACGGCGGCTACGGGGTGTTGGGGGGGGAGACTGCCGGGCGCCCTGGCTGTTTCAGAGGCGGACAAGCCGTGCGGCGCCCCGGGCTGCTGCACGGCTTGTCCGCCTCTAGAAACGGCCCTGAATGGGAGTAATGTAGGTGTGAGGATGTACCAGTGTGAGCAGTATAGATGGGAGTATGGTAGGTGTGAGGGTGTACCAGTGTGAGTAGTATAGATGGAAGTACGGTATGTGTGAGGGTGTGCCAGTGTTAGTATAGATGGGGGTAGGGTAGGTGTGAGGATGTACCAGTGTGAGTAGTATAGATGGGAGTAGGGTAGGTGTGAGGATGTACCAGTGTGAGTAGTATAGATGGGAGTTGGGCAGGGCTATTTTTCTGCAGGCTCCAGCAGGAACTGTGGCCCTTATTCTAGTTCACTCTTTCTGACAAAATATTTCTTAGATGGACAAAAGCATGTGCACTGCAGGGGGGGCAGATGTAAAACCCCACCCAAATCTAATTATCTCTGCACAAGTAACACCTGCCTCACCTGCAGTGCACATGGTTTTGTCCATCTAAGAAATATTTTGTCAGAAAGAGTGAACTAGAATAAGGGCCACAGTTCCTGCTGGAGCCTGCAGAAAAATAGCCCTGGAGTTGGGCAACAAAATTATAAAAAAAAATTAACGAATAGAAACTTTCGGGGCGATTCAGCTTTATTGAGGGCATCCAAATGTAATGTCCACCCACCAGAGTTATTCAAATGGGATACGGCCATTAGGTCTACAACAACTCGGTCGACAAGCATTGGGTCAACACCACTAGGTCGACAGGCAACAAAGTCAACATGGGTCAAGATCGACAGGCCATTAGGTCGACACAAACATTAGGTCGACATGGGCAAGGTCGACACTCAAAAGGTCGACCTGGGTTTTTTCACTGTTTTTTGAGCCGTCATGTGCCGACAGGTGGTATTTCATGCTCTACCATCCACTAGGGCGTGGTGGGAGAATAAAATAGTGTGCCGAGCGTAGCGAGACACCGTGTCCGAAACAGCGCGAGCAAAGCGGGCGATGCGAGGGGATGCGCTGAACTTCAAACTGTGTCCATGTCCACTGTGTTGACATTCGGGTAAAAAAACAGTGAAAAACCCCATGTCGACCTTTTGACTGTCGACCTAATGCTTATGTCAACCTAATGTCATGTCGACCTAGACCCATGTCCACCAAGACACATGTCGACCTTGACCCATGTCGACCTAGACCCATGTCGACCTTGCTGCCTGTCGACCTAGTGGTGTTGGCCCAATGCTTGTCGACCTAGTTGTTGTAGACCAAAGGATCCACACCCATTCAAATATCACCCCTGATTGCTGTGCATGCCCTGCATGTGCCTCCATTAGTACTGTGTTTAGTTGTGCAAAGCGAATATCCACAGCTAAAGTCCTGGTAAGGGTGCTCAAATTACCATTTGAGCGCCCAAATCCTTATGTTTTTGTACATTTCAGCTCACACCTCAGGAAGCTAATAACTGAAATGTGTTCCAAAGGCACCTGGGGTGACTAACAATTGATGTAACTTTCGAATGTGACATTAATACATTGCCCATTCAGGACTAAGAACATCAGTAAGTCCATGGGACAGCCAGGTAGGGGCAAAAGTATTTTTACATAATTATGTAGAAGTGGCATGGATAACTGTATGAAGGGCCCTATGGTCATTTCTTAGTATGCAACTTCAGTTTTCATTGGGATTTGTTGACTGTGAAGGCCCCTTGAAGATGAATGGAATGTACGAGTACATTTCCATGCTGTTGTAACAGGGGTTGTCCAAGTTTTGAATAACAGTACTGTGCAATTATAATAGTCGAAGGAGAAGAAAAAGAGGACTCTCTGTGTGGGGCACTCTTGAATATGTATGAATATGTATACTTATAAAATTAAAACGTAACTTTTATTAGATTTTGTTTAAGATAAATGGGACAATAGTGTTTAAAATTATTCCTTCCTACGCCCTTTGTGCAGTGAGCCTTTACAGTATATGCTATGCACTCTGGGGGTATGTGTGGTATTTTGCTAGGAAGGGTTGTTCCCAAACAAAATCTAATAAAAGTTAAGTTTTAATTTTATAAGTACACATATTTCTTCTCCTTCGCCTATGTTTATACTTGGACTAAGGGGAGCACCACCCACTCCGGAATAATTCGTACCCCATTAGGCTGATAGACACTGTTTTTTTAAAATTGGTCACAGGCTACCCAGGCCGTATCCCACCACAGGTGAGAACAGGTCTCACTTGACCTCCCTCACCCTAGGTGGGTAAAACCTTGTGCGGAATCCAAAAACCACACTCTCTAGCAATTATGATAGTGCCTCCACCCAAGCCTCAAAGGTTATGTTTTTCAGGGGTAGGCTAGAGGTAATTCTGTAAGAACAGTTAATACACTACACCAAATTATAAAGCAAATATTGTGTAACAGCAATTATAGTAGTATAAGTATGAAACACAAAGTAAACAAAAACATGGTCCTAGGAACCCTTCTTAAAGGGCCTACACACTTAGCGATTTGCTGAGCATTCTGTTAGTTATGTTATGATATGTTAGATAACTCAGAACGCTCAGCAAGATCACTCAGCACAGAGCGATGTGTTAGCGCTGTGTGCGGAGCGATCTGTCAGGGCCAGTGTTCGCCGGTGATATTACTAGATTTATCCAACATGATGGATATTAATTGCCGGGCGATAGCGAGATCGCCTAGAAAATGCCCCCAAATCGCTACATGTGTAGGACCCTTTAGTCCTGCCATACTTTAAATAAAATGACAGGTTAGTCGGAAAATGTTAATATTTATAACGTTATTAACACTGCCATGAATTTGGTACCTTCTGAAACAATATATTTCACAATTTTCTGAGCCGACATGTGCCAACAGCCGGTATTTCATGCCCTACCATCCACTAGGGCCTGGTGGGAGAATAGTGTGCCCGAAGCATGGCGAGTGCAGTGAGCCATGCAAGCGGACACGGTGCTACGTTTCAGTGACCATGTTGACTGTGTCGACATTCGGATTAGAAAACCCAGTGATAAAACCCATGTCGACCTTTTGACTGTTGACCTTGCCCAAGTTGACTTAATGCTGTGTCGACCTAATGCCCGACCGACCTAGACCCATGTCGACCTTTTTGCATGTCGACCTAATGGTGTCCACCCAATGCTTGTCGACCATCATCTTGTAGACCTAATGATCCATACCCGCCATGTTACAGGGTGTGTTGGAAAAACTCCGTTAGAAGCTGATAAGTTTTTTTTTTTTCATCTCCATTTTATCACTTTTAAAGTCTTAGTACATATCGTCCCTTAACATTAATTCTAGGAAGAAAAAAAAAGCATACTGGTTACTGCCATTTTATTTTTTACTATAATGTCAATATCAAATAGCTGTAAAGCTTTGCATTCCTTTTGTACATTAACTGTCCATGAAAAATGAAACAAGTAGAACAAAGCTACTCAGCTGTTTTTTTTATTGAAAACAAATGCATAAAATGTGTTTCTTCACCAGAACAAAGGGAAGCCAAAGACGATCTTAGGCAACACACAGCAGCGCATACTTTACAAGCTAGATCATACTTTTGTAATTACGAGAGTTAAAAGTATGATATCTACAGAGATATTACAGCGATTAGGTTTAGGCAGTAGTGAGGGAACTTTGGGTTAGTCTGTGGGGAGGGAAAGGTTAAGGTTAGGCTGTGGAAAAGGGAAGGTTAGGGTTCGCCTGCGGAGAGGGGAAGGTTAGGGTTAGGCTGTGGAAAGGGGCAGGTGACGGTTAGGCTGCAGAAAGGGGAAGGTTAGGCTTAGGCTGTAGAGAGGGGAAGGTTAGGGTTAGGCTGTGGAGAGGGGAAGGTTAGGGTTAGGCTGTGGAGAGGGGAAGGTTAGGCTGTGGAGAAGGGAAGGTTAGGGTTAGTCTGCGGAGACGGAAAGGTTAGGCTGCAGAAAGGGGAAAGTTGGGGTTAGGCTGCGGAGATGGGTAGGTTAGGGTTAGGCTGCGGAGAGGGGAAGGTTAGGCTGTGGAGAAGGGAAGGTTAGGGTTAGTCTGTGGAGACGGAAAGGTTAGGCTGCGGAAAGGAGAAGGTTGGGGTTAGGCTGCGGAGAGGGGTAGGTTAGGGTTAGGCTACGGAGAGCGGTAGGTTAGGGTTAGCTACGGATAGGGGAAGTTTATGGTTAGGCTGCGGAAAGTGGGGTTTAGGCACTTAAAAGGGAGGGTTAGGTTTAGGCTGCAGGGTGGGGGCATACCCTCCAACTGTACCGTTTTAGCCGGTACAGTACCGATTTAACGGACTGTACCACCTAAAAAACAAATGTACCAATGTACCGGTTTTCTAAAGTGGCGGCCACTCCTCCGACTCTGCAGGCGATGGCTTCTGGATGGATTCGACCGGGCCCAGGGGAGGTAATTGTGTTATTGTGTGGCTGCCCCCATTCCCAGTGGTGCCTTGCGCGGCATCCCGGCAGCTAGCATGCAAGCTAAGTGTGACGTCAGCACGCTGTCCAGCTGACCCGCTCCGGCACTATACTATGGGGCTGTCTGCACAGTAAAGGCCGCCAGCCCCAGCTCAGGTGCACTGACTGACTAAGCCCCATGAACTGACTGGCGTGGCGTGACTTGGACGATGGAGCAGTGCCTGGTGTTGAGGGGAGCGACCAAGCCGTGCAGCCAGTGTCTTCTTGTCGACATCCCTCAGGGGGTACATTACACAACACATTTAAAATGAATGTCTGTCCTCAGGTGGGGGTTTGCAAGGATAAATTGTTGGAGGGTATGTGGGGGGCTAGGTTTAAGTGGCAGGGTGTGGGGGCTAGGGTTAGGCACTAGCGGTGAGGGAGGGGTATTCTGCTAGAAGGAAGGGTTGGGAAGGGCAGGGAGAGGATAAGTACTGTATACTTACCTGATCCTTGTCAGGATTCCCACTGTGGGATGCCAGCATTGGTATTCTGACTGCTCTGTGTAGTCCACCAAAGAATTTCAACTCTGTCTGATTCTTTGTAACATCCAGCATGGGGTTCTACACATTGTGCCAGCATACAAGAACTGGCAGGATTCTAGAACCAAGCCTCTAGTGCCAGCTGTGCCTATCTTCTGGAAGGGAAGCTGGATTGTGAATTGCTGTATATTGTCTAATCTATTGAGAAAACTGCATTTGCTTTTTATTTACAGCTCTGCAACAATAATATTGAAGTAAAGGCTGTGATGTACAGTTACCACCAAGTAGGGGCCCTAACTCATACTTACCTACTCTCCAGGTACAGCCTTTAGGCTCATGAAAATCATCTGGTCCCTACCTCTAGCTGCCTCCATGTGATCAATCATGTCAACATGGCCACACACCCTGCTGCATAATGCCGGTAATTCCATAACATGCTTCTGATTTGCCCCCTGTGCTGCACTCTGCTCCTGACTGGCTGACCTTGCTGTACTTATTTGATACGTATAACATAATTTTGTTCATTTACAATTATTTTCTTAATAATCTACTGAACACTAATTTAACAACAGATAAAGAAACAAGGCAACCATTCACTCTATATATGTTTTCTGTGCAGTGTTAAGAAGCAAATCATTTTCCAAATGTTATTATTTTATAGACACATTTATATTTGATACTTCACATTGCATACATTGCAGTCTGTCCTAGTTTAACACTGTGTGGCATACAAGGGCAAGTGAATCTGAAGCATATCTCTTATATATTTAGCCAGATCCGTCAGTCAAAGCAGTGTAGCAAACGGTGGGCGGGGTTACACGGGTGATTGACAGGCCCGTCCACCGTCAGCCACACTGCAAAACCTGGCCACTTCCGTCCTACACACCACCCCCCTTGGCCTCAGTTCTCCACACCAGCTCACACACAATCCGCCCCCTCCTCGGCTACCAACCCCGCCCCACGGCTACACACCGCGCCCCCCCACACACACACACACACACATCATCCGGCCGGCACACAACCTCCCACACTACCCACCCCCTCCAAGCCCAACACCCCCCCTATGGCCGCCCATACACGGGCAGCCCCAAGGCTACACACCGTGCTCCCCCCGACCATACACTGCCACCCCCCCCCCCGCTACACACCGCGCCCCCCCCCCCTCACTCTCATAACAGATGTAGTTGCTAACGAGCGGGGGAAAGGGGGCGGGATCTGGGCGGAGTGCGGACTCCTGCGCCCGGAGCAAGGGGGGAGAGAGGCAGCTGGAGGGTGAAAGATGTCAGCAGGGTGCAGGTGGGCAGCAGCACGGGGACGCAGGTGGGAGAGACCTGCTCTCCGCACAGCGCCGGTCCCCGCCAGCAGCAGCAGCACGGGGGCGCAGGTGGGAGAGACCTGCTCTCCGCACAGCGCCAGTCCCCGCCAGCAGCAGCAGCAGCACGGGGACGCAGGTGGGAGAGACCTGCTCTCCGCACAGCGCCGGTCCCCGCCAGCAGCAGCAGCACGGGGGCGCAGGTGGGAGAGACCTGCTCTCCGCACAGCGCCGGTCCCCGCCAGCAGCAGCAGCAGCACGGGGGCACAGGTGGGAAGAGACCTGCTCTCCGCACAGCGCCGGTCCCCGCCAGCAGCAGCAGCAGCACGGGGACGCAGGTGGGAGAGACCTGCTCTCCGCACAGCACCGGTCCCCGCCAGCAGCAGCAGCAGCACGAGGACGCAGGTGGGAGAGACCTGCTCTCCGCACAGCGCCGGTCCCCGCCAGCAGCAGCAGCACGGGGGCGCAAGTGGGAGAGACCTGCTCTCCGCACAGCGCCGGTCCCCGCCAGCAGCAGCAGCAGCATGGGGGCGCAGGGGAGAGAGACCTGCTCTCCGCACAGCACCGGTCCCCGCCAGCAGCAGCACGGGGGCGCAGGGGAGAGAGACCTGCTCTCCGCACAGCGCCAGTCCCCGCCAGCAGCAGCACGGGGGCGCAGGTGGGAGAGACCTGCTCTCCTCTCTGCACAGCGCCGGTCCCCGCCAACAGCAGCAGCACGAAGGCTCCCATGTGCTGGCCACCCTAACCTGCGCTCTCACTGCTGCCAGGGAGAGGAGGGAGCAGCACCAGCAGCAGCGCATAAGGAGGACACTGTAACAGCACAGCACAGCAACGGGGGCCTTATACACAGCCCTCACCCAGCTCCAGCACATAACCGCCCCCCAAACAACACTTCCACCCCCTCAGCAAGCACCACTCCCCCTCTCAGCACAAACACCGCCATACCCCCCGCCCCACCGAAGCACAGCACGCCCACACCCGCACCCCCTTCACCACTAAGCCTGCATCTCCCTCGGCCCGTCCTCACCACCCCTTCCAGCACTACACGCCCTGATACTAGCTGCCCCCCCCTGCCCTCACTGTCGGAGATCCCGTCCCCCACACCCGCCAGCATCACTCACAGACGCACAGCATTGCCGTGCGCCCGCCGCTGGCACCTTCTTTACCCAGCCAGCCAACCAGTGCCTTCGCTCCATCGGAGGAGCCGTCCCCCCACACCCGCCCGCATCTGTCACAGACACACAGCTCATTGCCGTGCGCATGCCACAAGACCCGCCCCTGCCCACCCACTGCCGTCTCCACATACCCGGCAAATCAAGACATTGCCATGCGCCAGCCGCTGCCCGTACACTGCCATGCTCCAGAGGAAGACCCGTCTCCCAACACCCACCAGGATCTACAGAGCCGCACACTACATTGCCGTGCGCCCGCCACCTTAATTACACCGCAAGCCGCCCATAGATGACGCAGAGCAGCACTCTCCCGGACCCACGGACTGCTGCTGACCACCACTGCACAAGACTGTAAGTACTATGCCATCCACCCCATACCACTACACCACCATGGGGTAGTGGGTGCCATAATATGTGTGCTAAAGTAGTAAAACAGCAGCTACCCCTTAAACATTACCGTGCTGCATTTACTACTTTAGCAGACGTATGGCACCCACTACCCCATACCACTACACTACCAACGCCTCTCTATCTATGGGGTGCCGGCCAGCCCCACCCTCCATAACCTGATCACGCTGCACTCTCACTAACCATGTACTACTTGGGTAGGCTTATGCCACCCAGCACCCCATACCACTACACCACCAACGCCTTTTCTAACACAACCTCCCTTAAACATTTCATCGCACACTATATTGTGTGCGTTTAGCCACACACACACACACACTTATGCCTCCAATACTCACAACTACTCTCACACCCCTCCATGCCTCCTATATTCACAACTATACACACACCCATCCGTGCCAACAATACTCAAAACTACACACACACACACACCCGTACCTCCAATACTCTAAAATACACGCACACACACCCATCCATGCCTCCAATACTCACAACTACACACACACCCATTCATGCCTCCAATACTCACAACTACACACATACACACATCCGTACCTCCAATACTCACAACTACTCACACACCCCTCCATGCCTCCTATACTTACAACTACACACACACCCATCCGTGCCTTCAATACTCACAACTACACACACACACATCCGTACCTCCAATACTCACAACTACACACACACCCATTCATGCCTCCAATACTCACAACTACTCACACACCCATCCATGCCTCCAATACTCACAACTACACACACACCCATTCATGCCTCCAATACTCACAACTACACACACACACACACACACACACACACACATTCCCATACATGTCTCCAATACTACCAACTCACTCACCCCCCCTCCCCCACACACACACACACACACACACACACACACCCATTGATGCCTCCAATACTCCCAACTACATGACACGGGCTTCACACTACTTATCCTATATCTCTATTAACTCCAGCAACCTACACCACTCACAAAACACACTACCTCACATTTTACACTTACATCTGCAATACACATGCACCTCACACTACTTCACCTAACACATCCCCACATCTATGTACACTCTCCACAACCTGCTGCCACCAAACTACACTATCCAACACCATATGTAAGTACCACCCACCCCATACCACTACACCAACGCCTCTTCTAACACACCTCTCCTCCCTTAAACATTTCATTGCACACTATATTGTGTGTGTTTAGCCACACACACACACACACACACACACATATTTATATATATATGCCTCCAATACTCACAACTACACACACACCCAGCCATGCCTCCAATACTAACAAATACACACACAAACACACACCCATCCATCCCTCCAAGCCTCAAAAATACACACACACACACACACACACACACACCCATCCATGCCTCCAATACTCACAACTGTATCTCTATTCGCACCCTACACAACTCACAAAACACACAAACTCACATTTTACACTCACATTTGCAATATACATGCACCTCACACATCCCCACATCTATTTACACTCTCCTGAACCTGCTGCCACCAAACTTCACTCTCCACCACCATATGTCAGTAATACACACCACCCCATACCACTAAACCAACAACGCCTCTTCTAACACATCTCTCCCCCCTTCAACATTTCAGCTCACACTATATTGTGTGGGTTTCTACACACACACATATCCATGCCTACAATACTCACAACTACACACACAAACACACACATATCAATACACATGCACCTCGCACTACTTCAACTAACACATCCCCACATCTATTTACACTCTCCACCCCGTGCTGCCACCAATCTTCACTCTCCAACACCATATGTAAGTACCACCCAGCAGCCCATACCACTACACATCCCCACATCTATTTACACTCTGTACGCCGTGCTGCCACCAATCTTCACTCTCCAACACACTCACAACTACACACCCACACACCCCCATCAATGCCTCCAATACTCCCAACTACACACACACCCATTCATGCCTCCAATACTCGCAACTACACACACACACACACCCATTCCCATACATGTCTCCAATACTACCAACTCACTCACCCACACACACACACACACACACCCATCAATGCCTCCAATACTCCCAACTACACACACCCATTCATGGCTCCAATACTCCCAACTACACACACACCCATAACCATACATGCCTACAAAACTACCAACTACATACACACACACACACATCTATGCCTCTAATACTCCCACCTACATGACACAGCCTTCACACTACGTACCCTATATCTCTATTAACTCCAGCACCCTACACCACTCACTAAACCTCACATTTTACACTCACATATGCAATACACATGCACCTCGCACTACTGCACCTAACACATCCCCACATCTATTTACACTCTCCACAACCTGCTGCCACCAAACTTCACTCTCCAACACCATATGTAAGTACCACCCACCACCCCATACCACTACACCACCAACGCCTTTTCAAACACAGCTCTGCTCCCTTAAACATTTCATTGCACACTATTTAGTGTGCGTTTAGCCACACACTCACTTATGCCTCCAATACTCACAACTACACACACACATCCATGCCTCCAATACACACACCCATCCATGTCTCCAATGCTCACAACTATACACACACACACAGCCATGCCTCTAATACAAACAAATACACACACACACCCCCATCCATCCATGCCTCAAAAATACACACACACCCATCCATGCCTCCATTACTCACAACTACTCACACACCCCTCCGTGCCTCCTATACTCACAACTACACACACACATCCGTACCTTATATGCACTTTCATTAAAAAACATTTATGCTCTCAAATGCACTTTAAGCACATTATTTAGCAAATTACACTACATTTCACACTCACATATATTCCTACTTCTAATGGGGCAAAGCCCCTCACGACGGTGTGAAGAGCGCCCGGAGGGCGCGATGAATCACCTAGTATCATATAAGGGGCCTCTTATGGAATATAAAAAAATCCTGGCTCATGTAGACTCCAGTATGCCCTGATATCCAGGGCCCACTATGTCTTTCTTCTAATACAAGCCATAGTGTCAGGAGACTCCATTGAAGATTACACCCATGCCTTCAAGCAGTCTGGTTTAAATGTTTAAATGAATGGTTTATTTTAAAAAAATGTATTAAAAAAATGGTCTACACTGAATGTTGAACAATTTCAATGTTCTTATTTTAAAGTGGCTTATCATTGGCTCTGCTACTAGCGCTAGGGCTAGTAGCAGAGCCAATGATTTTTATACATTTTAAAAAAAATGTATAAAAAAATGGTCTACACTGAATGTTGAACAATTTTAATGTTCTTATTTTAAAGTGGCTTATCATTGGCTCTGCTACTAGCGCTAGGGCTGTTGAGCCTGACTTGACATTGGACCTTAAAGGGTTAAGTCTGGCTTTTCAAATAAGGAATCTCCAGCTTCTATCTTGACCCATTTAGATAAACACACCTACAGTGGCATAGCTACACATTTTTCTCCCCCCTGCCCAAAAAGAATTCACTGGCGGGGCGGGCACCCGCTCATTCAATATGCACTTCACTGGGTCCCCGCTCATTAGATATGTACAGGGAGGGACCAGCTCAGTGCTCACTGCTGCCTGGGTCGCCTGTCAGTTCAGCCAGCGGTGCCCACCACAGACCCTGCTGGTGACGCTCCCCCAAGCCACCACGGGGTCTGCCACATATGTAGCTACACCACTGTAGACATATAGATTTAACAAGTGGACTTCAAAGGGAATCAACATTTTCTTCATGTGTTGACATGAATTGGAGTATGTTTTAACCAAAACATCAACTTTTTGTGATTAGTTTGAGCAGTTTACAAGCTGTATTAAAAGGAAAACAAATGCATAAAAACCCAAATAAATGGTTAAATGCATACTTACCCACTTAAACGTTGCGGTAGGAAGTGCCAGGGGTATGCTGTACGAATTGTGACATATTGGCCCGGGCCCCATTGTACAATGCTGCAATTTGCACCATTGTACAACAGGGGTGCAATTTACCAAGAATTGCATTATGGGTGTCCTGGGGCCCAAAACTACTATGAAATTGATTGAGATCTGGCAGGGTCATCTACTCTGCCAAATTAGGTAAATGGCTTCCAAAGATCAGAAATCCTGGCATCAAATGGTTGCTGGGCTTCTGACATCAGATCATGTTATACAAATCTAGCAACCATTGATGTTACGATCCAATGGAAGTACGTTTTTCCATCAAAGCTGTTAGCCATTGAATGATGTTTCTGATACCATCCGATGGCTGCTTGTTTGAATTCAACTGTGGATACTCATAAGTGATCATTTTATATATGCGCATGAGTGGAGCAACGGCTGCTGCTGTGCACACGCACGGTCTACGGGCGGCCATACACTAGGGCAATTTATCTGAGGCTACAGATTGCCTCAGATTTCCCTTGAACTCCCCGGCAGCTTCCCGTGAGTCCTGCATGTCAGATTTTGTAATTGAGGTTTTATTTCACTCAAGATATATTGCATGCAATTTATCAACCCGTGACAAATCACATGCAATTTATCTTAAATATACACTTGTACCATGCAATTTATAAGGAAGACCTGATAGAAAGGCTGAATGACCGGGAATCAGTGAGGATGCTGCTGGTGCCACCGTGTGGGAGAAGGGAGAATGGAGGACGGAGGAGGCTCCAGCATGTGTCTTCTCTGTCCTCTGCTGCTGGTGCCATCGTGTGGGAGAAGGGAGGACGGAGGAGGCTTCAGCATTTGTCTCCTCTGTCCTCTACTGCTGGTGCCGTCAGGTAAGAGGAGGGAGAACGTAGGACAGAGGAGACTTCAGCATGTGTCTCCTCTGTCCTCTGCTGCTGGTAGCGCCGGGTAAGAAGAGGGAGCAGGGAACTGAGGCCAGCCCTGCGATCTATTGCAGTTACCAGGACAGAGCATAATGCGCTCCTGATGACCTGTCGACGGCAACTGGTTTCTCCTGCTACAGGGGCGACCTATTAGGTGCAATGCGATGTGCACGGGAACACGCATTGCATCGCACCTCTTGTCATATACTGTATATGCAATCTGTGCACTATACATGCAATTTATCTCTGAAATTGTATGACAATTGCCTGAATTACATGTATATCGCCCAAGTGTATGGGGGCCTTTACTATCAATGATTATAATGTGGCGTGGTTATATTGCGATAGCTAATGGTCAATTACAGCAGAGGAGCAAGGTATGCCACTCTTTTTGGTAGGAAGGCTTTAGATGGACAGGGGGAAATTTACTAAGATGGGAGTTCTATTTCAGATGGGATGTTGCTATGGGCAACCAATCAGATACAGGTTGAGTATCCTTTATCCAAAATGCTCAGGACCAGAAGCATTTTGGTAACAGATTATTTCGGATTTTTTAATATTTTAATATCTAATATAGGTATCTTGCATTTATGTTACTGAATGTGAATGCCAAGCAATCACTTTCTTGCATATATTTATTACCGTGATATATATCATGTCTGCAGTAGTGCCAGTTACATATCCTATCCCCAGTAGTGCCAGTTACATATCCTGTCCCCAGTAGTGCCAGTTACATATCCTATCCCCAGTAGTGCCAGTTACATATCCTGTCCCCAGTAGTGCCATTTATAGATGTCCCCAGTAGATGTTTAGCAGAATTTTTTTTAAAATACATTCTGAAGACTATGGTTTTCGGAATAATTTGGATAACGGATATTTGGATAAGGGATACTCAACTTGTACTATCTATTATCTTCTAAAAGGTGCTAAATAAATAAGTAGATGCTGATTAATTGCAAATAACAACATCCAATGTTAAATAGAACTTCCATCTTAGTAAATGTCCCCCAAAAGTGTGCATTCATTACATTATTGTAATTATTCAGGTTATCTGTATGTGAAGTACAGTATGCATGGTAAAGTATGTACATTACATGCTAAAGATGCAGGGTGGGATTCTCGAAACGAAAAATGCAATAAAACCCTGTTATCGTGTTTTTACCGCATTGTGGGATACACTAAAGACCCCCCGCCGGGTTACCCCACCTATGAGCTTCCACCATGACCCAATGCCGCCGCGAACAGACCCCCGCCGCCCCGCACTGACCCCCGCCGACCCCCCTCACCTGTGTCCGGGCAGCACAGCTCTGTGCTGCCCGGACCAGTGACCTCCTCCTCCCTGCACTGTAAATCCTCTTCCAGGTGCAGGGGGGAGGAGAGCCCACCCGCCTGCAGCAGCAGCCGCAGGTACAGGAGGGAAGGGGAGCTGCCGGGACCCGCTGCACATCGCCGGCCAGCTTGCAAAGGACATCTCTTAAAGCATAAACTGTCCTATGCCATAATTATCGCATATGTTAGTGCACATGCGATAATTATGTCTCCGGTAGCCGGCGATGTTCGGCAGAGAGGGGCCATGGATGTTAGAGCTTCCCGTCTCAGTCTGAAACATCTGTTGAATTATGTTATGTTAGACTCCTCCCATCATTTAGTGCCTCCACAATGCTGCCATGTATGTGCTGTCTGCTGACTACACACGCGATGTGATGACCTTCTGCAGTCACTTGCTGGGGTCCTGTCATTATTTTTATTGCCTGATGGGGTCCCAGAGCAAAATAGTTTGAGGACCCTTGCACTACAGCTCCATGTCTGCAGATAATAGTATTGTTATGTATTTAATTTGTTTAATCAGCGTCAGCAGCTTAGTATGCCTCTGCAGTATCCACACGCTGAAAAAACAGCCTTAAACTGGAAACACACTTTTAGATTATCTCTCCAAACAACCAACTAGAAAATCTGGTAAACTATGTGCGCAAAGACAATTGTCCCTTTGCTCCAAAATTACCACATTTTCATTCTATCTAGCCAAGCCAACTAGTTGGACGTTTGGAAATATACAATTAAAGTGAGTGACCAGCTAAAGGGCACGAAGTATTAAGCTGAAAATGCCGTAAACCCCCCGTTTTACCGCATTTTTCTATGTATTAAAACCTGGCCGGACCGATACAGCATAGTAGGGTATCGCCACCTTTGGGTGGCGATACCCTCTAGAAGCCAATGGGATTCTTTTCACCGCCCGGCACCTATGCCTTTTCGCCAGCCCCCCTCGCCAGCCGTCATCCGCTCTTTAAAGGAAAGACCACAGGGACAGATAATTTGATAAACTGTAAACGGGGTATTGCACGTAAGCAGATATCTGATAGGAATAGACACCCCGGTATGGGGATGATTGAATGAAGATCCAGGGATAAGGAAACTACAAGTAGTGCAAATACATCTCACACATCCAACCCTATATGATTGTCTCATTGGGGTAAACCCGATTTGATCCTCAATCCCATAATGAATCGATCTTGACATTTACCAATATTACAGACTTTGAGGTTCAGTCATCTGTTAAACTTCACCCTCCTGTTTATATGAATATTAGTAGTCATGAACGTAAGATACTAAAAAAAATTGTCCGGTGACAGATCGCTGGTGCTCCGTCCTGCCGACAAGGGTTAATGGCCGTTTCAGACAAAACAGATTGAACATGTTTTCAAGTCGGATCTGTTTTGTCGGAATCTGCCTTTCATGCTGTAAAAAATGGCAGCATTGATTTCCCCCGGAGAAAATAGCATCCGAGATTGAATACACCCTAATTGGCAGACACTGAAAGTGAAGCAAGAGGTTTAATTTATGAGTCAGGTTTTAGTGATTGTTTCAGGGGTTCTACTGAATCCTAAAGTCTCTGAATTCCTATTGTAGTATAAAATAATATGCAATATATTTGCATCTGTTGGACAAAGAAGATATTTTAATTGTATGGATTTTAATTAACAAGGTAGATAAAAGATGGGATGTTTAAAATAGAATAGGAATGTGAGTGGCAAATAAGTGGTCAGTGCTCATGGTGACGGGTAAGGGTTAACAAGACTTATGGCACCAGATCAGTGGACTGGAGGGGAAAGAATACCAAATTCTGAAAAATGAATAATCCAAAATGGTCTATTTCATATCAACTGATACATAATTTAAGTCATTTAAGTAAGTTTCTGCTCATTTGTAGATCATCATTTAAAGTTTCACTCTACCCCACAAGACACAAGCAATTATCAACATCATCAGAGGCGTAACTCTGGGAGGAAATGGAGTCATCTGCTGCAGGGCTCCTGCTCCCAAGGGGGCACCACTCCTCTCCTGTAAATTTGCATCAGTTAATTGGAAGCCTTCAATATTGCTTCTGAGGCTGACTCCCCCTCCTAGCAGGACCATAGACTTCACACCTTCTTTATTTTAAACATAATATACATACATACATACTTACTGTACATACATACATACATACATACATACTTATATTTATATAAGGTGGTGTGTGGGGGGCACTAATATTTTTCTTGCCTTCGGTCACCTGGAATGAACTTCATGGTAGCAGTGGGAAGTGTGCAGAACCCAGGGTAGAAGCAGACAACACCGTACAAAACAATGATGGCCTTTAAAACACAAAATACTGCAGACAAAGAAACAGTGTAACAAAGTTAAAGGCAAAAAGAAAAAAAGAAAAGATAAAACACTCAGCTTAACCGAAGGCTGATTACTATTTTAGGCCAGGTAATAGGTCATTATCTATAAAATAGAAATGATATAAGAAGGTGACATACCAGATCTGGGCATACAGTACAGACCAGTCTCAACTAGTTTCTGTAAACTATACACACAGGTGTGATTTCAATAAATATTTAATAAGCATAACACGGAACAAACAGTCAAAATATACAAATCATTATAAATAAGCTATATTAGCACATAAAGTCCGGGAACTCAAAAAAGATAAGCGACTGTGGGGAAGTTCCAGAAGCAGGATACGGTGCAGGCACACAAACAGATTCCTCATGATATGGACAAGACGTCTAGGTAGGAGTAGACGATGCCAGATCCTGAGCTCCCAGAAAGGAGGCATACTGTATGTACACAAAAAACAGGTACAGGTATTTATTTGAGCTCCAAACACTCTAGTGCAGGCCTTCTGAGTCTTTGTCCTCAAGGCACACGGACATTGCAGGTTATAGTGATATCTAGGCTCCAGCACAGAGATATTTAAATCAAAATTCTGAGGTACTAATTAAGGGCCTGATTCAGACCGGTTCGCTAAGCTGCGTATATTTGCAGCCTAGCAAACAGTAAAGCGCAGCATCCCCTTGCATGCAGCTGCTGACCATTGAATGGTACTGTATCTGCAGCCTTCGGTCTGAAAAGTAAGTCAGGGTTGCCAACTTTTTAAATCTCCTCTCTGGGAGAAGCCCGGAGAGGAGACATTCAGCAGGAGTTCATGGGGGCGGGGCTTGAACGTGACATCATTAAGCCCCGCCCCATGCTTGAAAATAATCCGTTTTGCACATCTCCGTGGAGGGGGTGGGGCTAAAATTACGCGATTATGACACTTTAGCCCCCGCCCCTCTCATCGGAGATAAGCATATCGGGTTATTTAAATGGTGCGGCGGGGGAGTTTTAGCCGCGATCAGGGGGAGGGAGCGGGGGTCCCCCAGAAACCGGGAGGTTTGCCCACCTTTCCGGGGGACCGGGAGGGGGACTCGATTTTCGGGACCCTCCCGGCCATTCTTACTTTACCTTCAGATGCTTGCTGCAGTCCGAATCCTGGGCACCTACCCCGAGGAGGCATCGATCTGCTTGCGTTCCCAGAGGAACGCTAAGCGTTTTCATGAGGATGCCTATAAAACGCTGGCCGTTCCCCTGCTGCCGCCATCCTGCCTGCCCCTCCTCCTACTGTGCAAAAGCCTCAGTGAGTGTGATACTCGCCTAAGGCGTTCACACAGGGGGTTTTGCACCATAGACGTATGAACGTACCCAAGGGCGTAACTACCGTAGTTGCAAGGGGTGCAGCTGCTATGGGGCCCAGAGCTGAAGGGGGTCCATCTTTACAGTGTAAGTCATATGTATTATATACATTTATTACCATCAGTTACTAAATAGTGGGCCCTTACAAAGTTTTACTATGGGGCTTACGAATGTCTAGTTACGCCCCTGAACCTGCTCCTAAGTCACCTGTGTTCAAGCATAGATATCACTAAAACCTGGACTGGTAGTGTGACTTGAACGCCGAGGTTGGAAATGACTGCACTAGACAATATCGTTAACGAATGATATCGCTAACAATATCAACGGCACAGCCTGGTGAATAATATAGCGCATATCTGTACATACAGATGATGGAGGAAATTGTTAACAAAGCGCAGGAGCACGCATCATTAACGAGATTGATCACACACACTACTGTAGACAATATGAATGACATAACTTTAAAAACTATCAACATAGTGACACCTACTTTTCATACCCTTCAACATGATCCATTCTGCCAAGTACAAAACACTCTGCTCCTGGACGTTCCCACACAGTTGTATCACTATGGGCATGGAAGAGGTGCAGGTCGCACCCAGGTGTCAACCTCAAAGGGGGTGATACCAAAATGTCAGCTCCTGTCACAGAGGAGGAGCCGACAGTGCAGACACTAGTCTTGTGGGCAGCCTCAAATAAAACTTGCATGGACCTGTGTGTGTGTGTGTGTGTGTGTGTGTGTGTGTGTGAGTGTATGTGTGTGTAAGTTGAATGGAAGGCTTTGAAAGATCTCAATAGTTATAGAGATGTGGTGATTAGGCCGGCAGATAAAGGGGGAGGTGCAGTGATTCACGATATTTAACAGTGTTGTGATGATGGGAATTAGTGATGTATATTTGTTGTTAAATAAAGTTCCTACTGATTTGCATAAAATGTAAGTAGTTTTGTACATTACAACTATGACTCGTGATTTTTGGAAAAGAAGATTATCCAAAGGTCCCTATATTGTTCACTTTACCTAGAATTCACAAGGATGATTAATCCCCCGGGGCACCCAATAATGTCCACCAGAGGCTCCCTGTTTAGCAAAAATGCTGAATTTTTGGATTACTTTTTACAACCATGTGCATAAGATAGGAAGACCTATTTGAAAGATACAACCAATCTGTTATTTGAGTTGGAGAAGCTAGGTGATTTCCCACACAAACACTTACAAACACAAACACTTGGCATACATGTTGTCAGTAGTGATATCGGGCACACACTGCCCACTATGCGGTGTGTTGAGCAATATGTCGCCTGATCCACCAGCTTTACTTTAGAAGGGTCCATCTTAGATATATTTTAAACAGTGAGCATCATACGGTAATCTTTATTTGAGTCATTACAAAAGATTACATATTTAAAGAAACAAAAGTTCGTAAAAGAAATCCATCACTTGGAAGGATTTATACATTTGAAGTGAAAAATACACTGCTTTTTAAAATACATTGCCGCCCCTCGCTGCCGCAGGGATGCTAGGGCATATGTATTAACATATGCGGCTAGCATTGCAGTGCGGTGATGGAGGCCCCCCGCGATACCTGTGATGTGGAGTGCGGGGGGGTCTCCGTCACATCCCTGGCTCAGCACGGCTGTCCTGAAGGAGGAGGAGTTTGATGGAGGACAGGGAGGGGGGTAGGCGTATGCGGCGAGGGGCTGCGGGCGGCGATAGAAGGTGGCAATACCGTGCCCTGCAAAGATGCGGCGGCTGGGTATTAGTACATTTGCAAATGCGGTAAAACTCCCGAAAATGCATTTTCCCCTTCGTACATCCTGCCCTTTATCGGATATATTTGGATAGAGGTAAGGACCTTTGAAGCAGTTGGAATAGATTTTCAGATTTTATAATTGCTCACAGTTCACCTGCAAATGTACTTTCCTGCTGAAGAGCTACCATGTTAGTAGAAACTATGTGGTAGAGATGCACATTCGCCACCAATAATAAAAGAGACACCATGTACAGGGCAGAAGAGACACCATGTACATGGGACAAGGTCGACATGGTTTTAGGTTGACAAATGCGTTAGGTCAACATGGGTTAGGTCGACAGGTCGCAAGGCCGACATGGGTTTTTTCACTGTTTTTTGAGCCGACATGTGCAGACAGGCGGTATTTCATGCGCTACCATCCACTAGGGCGTGGTGGGAGAATAAAATTGCCCGAAGCATTGCGAGCGAAGTGAGCAATGCAAGAGGCTGCGGTTGTCTTCCAACTGTGTACATGTCGACTGTGTCGACATGCAGGTAAAAAAAAAAAGTGAAAAAATCCATGTGGAAATCGTGACCTGTTGACCCAACCCATGTCGAACTAACGCATTTGTTGACCTAAACCCATGTCGACCTTGTCCCATGTCGACCTAGGCACCTGTCAACCTTCACCCATGTCGACCTACAACCCAGTCGACCTAGTTGCCTGTCGACCCAACGGTGTCGACCTAATGTCTGTCGACCTAAGTCAGGTCGACAATACGATCCACACCCAAAAATAACAGGATGGATGGCATGAGGCATATCACTGCTTAGTTCAGTGTAGAGAAATGATTACAGATTGCATGTCAAAACTGTGTTCTGGCCTTGATATGTGCCTTATTTATAGGAAATGTTGATTTCATCTAGTATATAGAAACTATGGGTGACATTTATTAGAGATCGATGTTGGGTTTTTTGGCGATTTTTATCGCAAAAACGGCCGTTTTTTTCATTTTTTTCCCAAATCGACTACTTAATGGGTGGCGATTTGCGGCATAAATCGCACCCAACAGCCTGCAGTGTCATGCCACAGCCGGGGGACACTTTTTACACAAGGTCCCCCGGCCATACCATGAGCACCGTGGCTGGTCAGCCTTGGACGGGGTACCTGGAGGAGTGGGGACCCCCCCAATAAAAGGGTCCCCCCTCCAGGCTTCACCCGTCCAGGGCTGAAGCCCGGGGCTGTCACCGGCGTCCCTGGCCATTGGGCGCCGGCCTGATAGTGTTACATTCACATTCCTAACATTGCTTAACACAGGAGAACTACAAGTGCCAGCAGACCTCCCCCCGCATGCTGGGACTTGGAGAACCACAAGTCCCAGCATGCGGGGCATTAATGGGCCCGCTGGGACTTGTAGTCCACCTGTAAAAAGAATGTTAAAATAAAGCACACACACAGAAAAGTAAAACTTTATTACATACACACACACACCTCACTTTTACAACCACATACTCACTGATCCAGGATCCAGCACCGGTCTCCCTTCTGCAGCAAAGCCGGCTACCCCCGCACTGACAGCGGGGACAACCGGCTTTCTCCGATGCAGCTAACAGCTTCTGTCGCGTTGTCCCAGCGCAACAGAGGCTGAGAGCGTCTTCGGCTTATGCGTCTCCATGGAGACGCATAGCTCAGCCAATCAGGGCTGAGCTATGCGTCTCCATGGAGACGCATCGCCCAATCACGCTCTCAGCCTGCGTCGCGCTGGGACAACGCAACAGAAGCTGTTAGCTGCATCGGAGAAAGCCGGTTCAGCCCGGGCTGACCGGCTCTGCTGCAGAGAGACCAGCGCTGGATCCTGGATCGGTATGTATAGCGGTGTAAAATTGAGATGTGTGTGTGTGTGTGTATGTAATCTAGTTTTACTTTTCTGTGTGTGTGCTTTATTTTAACATTCTTTTTACAGGTGGACTACAAGTCCCAGCGGGCCCATTAATGCCCCGCATGCTGGGACTTGTGGTTCTCCAAGTCCCAGCATGCGGGGGAGGTCTGCTGACACTTGTAGTTCTCCTGTGTTAAGCAATGTTAGGAATGTGAATTTAACACTATCAGGCCGGCGTCCAATGGCCAGGGACGCTGGTGACAGCCCCGGGCTTCAGCCCTGGACGGGTGAAGCCTGGGGGGGGGCCCTTTATTGGGGGGGTCCCTACTCCTCCAGGTACCCCGTCCAAGGCTGACCAGCCACAGTGCTCATGGTACGGTCGGGGGACCTTGTGTAAAAAGTGTCCCCCGCCTGTGGCATGACACTGCGGGCTGTTGGAGCCCGGTGCTGGTTTCAAAATACGGGGGACCCCCAGATTTTTTGTCCCCCGTATTTTTGGAACCAGGACCGGTCCAAGAGTCCGGGGCTGGTTTCAGAAATACGGGGGACCCCTACGCTTTTTGTCCCCTGTATTTTTGGAACCAGGTCCGGATCAATGAGCCCGAGGCTGGTTATGTACAGGAGGGGGGACCTCACGCCATTTATTTGTTTTTTTATCACAAAATCGCACATTTCACAAAAATCGCACCTTTTCATGACTAAAAAATCGCACTTTACATCCAGAAAATCACCCTATATCGCACTTTCTCGCACTTTTCATGCTGGAATACACACCTCATTAAATATGCGAATGCGATTTTAAAAAACGGCGATATAGGGCGATTTGAGCAAAAATCGCATTTTGCTAAAAACGGTAAACCCACTAAATCTCGCCCTTTTATTTTAGTAAAATGGGCCAAATGTAATAGGGTGAGAGTTTCAGAAAGTGAGAGATTTTGGGAGAGTTTTCACATGTTTTTAAAAGCAGCAATCAATTACACTGCAAAATCAACCTGGTTTTGCAGTGTAATTGATTGCTGCTTTAAAAAAAAAGGGTAAAACTCTCCCAAAATCTCTCACTTTCTGAAACTCTCACCCTATTACATTTGGCCCAAGGGGGCAGATGTATTAAGCCTGGCGAAGAGATAAACTGGAGATAAAGTGGAAGTAGATAACGCACCAGCCAATCAACTCCCAACTGTCATATTTCAAACACAGCTGATTGGCTGATGTGTTATCTCCTTTCACTTTATCTCCAATTTATCTCTTCGCCAGGCTTAATACATCAGGCCCATTGTGTCTACAATTTATTTCCTAAACCTGGACACTTACAGGGCAAAGTATGGCCCATTACTATAAACTGACAAACTGATTCTCAGTAGAAGGAATACTTGGCAAACTACTACATTCCCAGAAATCTGTATATATTAACAGCTATATGATCATTCAGTGAGTGCTAGAAACTACCAAAGAATTTGAGCAAAGCAAGTTTTACTGATTGTGTGAAGATGGTAAGAAGAAGCCTCAATGAACAAAGAACTATAGAAAATACTAATAGGTATATGTTCTAAGCCAGTGGTCAGGGAACTCGGTCCTCATTACCCCACACAGTGCATGTTTTGCTGGTAACCCAGCAGGTGCACAGGTGTACTAATTACTCACAGACACATTTTATAAGGTCCGCAGGTGGAGTTAATTATTTCGCTTCTGATTCTGTGAGGAAACCTGCAAAACATGCACTGCGTGGGGTAATGAGGACCGAGTTCCCTGACCACTGTCCTAAGCTCTGGGGAGATATAAAGTGGACAGAGATAAAGTACTAGCTAATCAGCTCTCCATGGGCCAGCTCTATCAAGCTTCAAAAAGTGAAAGTGGAGATAAATAACCAGCCAATCAGCACCTACCTGTCATTTTTCAAACAAAGCGTGTAACATGACAGTTAGGAGCTGATAGGCTGGTCAAGGGCCCAGGTTTTCTCCACATCAAAATGATTTACAGACCCAGGCTGGCAGCACTCACAGGACTTGTTAATGCAGTGGTTCCCAAACTTTTTTGCATCACGGCACACTAGCTTATCAGAATATTTGTCAAGGCACCCCCAGGTGCAAAGTTTGCTACCGAGAATTTCAGAAAACAATATTAAATTAAATATTTTGTGCTTATTTGTCATCCTCAGGTCCAGTTACGTGGTGAGGGACAGAATTCACTTCTGTTTATCCACATATTTAAAAACTGAAAGCCACAAGCACTGATTTTGCCTATTACATTGACCATAAATAATTTGAATTGGTTCTGGACAACCAAACCGAGGCACCCCTGCATGTGTTCCGAGGAACCCCAGGGAGCCTAGGCGCACAGTTTGGGAACCACTGTGTTAATGTATAAAAAAAATGCTACTGCTTTTACTTCAATGTTTCAGTTCCTTTATGTACAGTATATACTGTACATAAAAGAACTGAGGTGTAAAAGAGTGGTGCTAGTAGTATAGTTTTTATACATTAACAAGTCCCGTGAGTGCCACCAGTCTGCAGTTGTACAGTATATAATATAAGCTTATTTTTGCCTATTGCAGCCAATGCAACAAATGTCCTGATGAGAACAGGGCCAAGCACACTGCAGTGTTAGGCTTCGCCCACTCACAATGCCACAATTCGGAGGTCTGGGAGGGGGTGTGGCCAAAATTATATGATATTTACATACTAATGTCATGTTAGCCCCTCCTTACCATCACAGACCCACACTGATCATGGCATTATGCCAGGAGAAGTGGGTTTTCCATCAAGGGACTCACTTGCAAATATTCAAGGGATAAGTGACCTGCATGCGCTTGTGCAATGGAGGAGAGAGGATAGGTGCTTGTGCCAGAGCGCCCTCTCTCCTCCTCAGCTCCTGGAACTCACTCTACACTGAGCCACCCTCCCTACGTGCCTGTGCATGGTGTACACTGGCCCCTGAGTCCCTGGGGGCCCGCACCGCACGCATTTTTCTAGTACATATCCTCCGAAGTCCAGTGGTGGTGGGAGGAGCATTGCCGAGATCGACGGAAAATGGTACAGTGGGAAGTTGCCCATAGCAACCAATCAGAATTTACTTCTTATTTAGAACCTTCTAGAACAGGCATGTCCAAACTATGGCCCTCCAGATGTTGTGAAACTACAAGTCCCATCATGCCTTGCCACAGTTTGCTATTAGGGAATGCTAAAATGATTGCAAGGCATGCTGGGATGTGTAGTTTCACAACAGCTGGAGGGCCGCAGTTTGGACATGCCTGTTCTAGAAGATAATAGTGGGAATCCGATTGGTTGCCCATAACAACATCTATCTTTAATAGAACTCACATCTTATTAAATAAACCCCAATGCGGTATATAGAAGGTATAAAGAATATTGCTATAGAATAATGCACAGTAATATACTTATATATATATATAGACAGCATTGATACTGCAATTCAGCAAATCTCATATCCATACCTTATACATTTTATTCATATTTAACTGGCCAATGTGTGTCTTTATATAATCGTATTGTGAGAACCTTGCTGAATACTGCAAAGTAGAATGATGTGCAGCAAAATTACATCTTTCCAATAATCGTACAAAGCATATTACTACATAAAATAGCACATTTATGCATACATTACTCTGGCATATTGCTGCTAGAGATATCATTTTACTGCATAATATAGACCATCAGGGGCGAATTTAGTGGTCAGGCCGCCCCTAGGCACAACATTTTTGTGCCCCCCCCCCCCCCCTATTTTAATGTAATCATATATGTATATACATTGTTATTTATATATTTCATTAAAATCTAACTGTATCCCACCTTAATATTTTTTTAAGCACTCTGGACTGCTCACTGTACGGAGGACCCGGAGGGAGGGAGGCACTTATTAGTACAGTCTCTCTCCGGCTCACACACTGTGACTGACTGAGCACAGGGAGGACCTGCACGCCGCTCAGCTGCTGGATACACAGCAGCCAATAGACTGTGTGTGTAGAGTAGTCAATGGGCGGGATCTGGCAGCAGTGAGCCTGAGCCATTTCCGGACGCGCCGGGGGACCGTCGGACCCAGCCACTAAGTGGTGATGTAATGTGCATGGCAGAGTGGGTGGGCAGTGGCGGGTGACGAGCGGCGCTGTCGCCTACATATGATAATTCATGTCTGCGGCTGCGGCGCTCGTCACTCGCCGCTGCCCACCCGCTCTGCCATGCTGCTATTTAACAGAATTTCAGCCTGCCTGTCACCCTTAATTGGTGCCGCCCTGAGGTCGGTGCCTCACGGGCCTAGGCACAAATCCGGCCCTGTAGACCATTACTGCATAAGAGCACACATCTGATTCTGTGTAAGATACTATGGGACAGATGCTGTATAAGCTCCTAACTTTCATTTTTCAGACCCAGCCTGTACCATGGCAGTTGGATGCTGATTGGCTGGTGAATTATCACTCTCTGCTTTATCTTGTTTTAAAGCTTGGTGCATCTGGCCCAGTATGCTAAATATAGCACATTTCTTCATAAGATACAGTGGATGCACCAAGCTTCAGAAAGTGATAATGTGGAGAGTGATAAACAACCAGCTCTTGACATTTTTTAAACCCAGCCTGCAATGTGGCAATTAGGAGCTGATTTGCTAGTTATTTATCATTCTCCCCTTTATCACGTTGTGAAGCTTGGTGCATCTGGCCCAGTATGTAGCATATAACTGCACAATATACATTAGCACATTACTGCATAAGAGCACACATCCAATTTTGTATAAGATATGTATATATATATATATATATATATATATATATATATAACATTACTCCACAATATAGCACTTTACTGTATAAAAGCACATTTCTGCATGAGATACCAGCCATTAAGCTCCAACTGCTACATTACAGGCTGTCTTAGAAAACTGACAGGAGCTGGTTGTTGATAACTCTTTTTGTAGCTTGGTGCATCTGGCCCAGTATGTTGCACACTACTGCAGAAGATATATAACTGCACAATATATAGTAGCACATTACACATTCCAAAATGTACAGTGGGTAGCATATTACTGCATAAGATACTGTACAGTGTGTAGCATATTACTGCATAAGATACTGTACAGTGTGTAGCATATTACTGCATAAGTTACTGTACACTGTGTAGCATATTACTGCATAAGATACTGTACAGTGTGTAGCATATTACTGCATAAGATACTGTACAGTGTAGCACATTACTGCATAAGATACTGTACAGTGGGTAGCATATTACTGCATAAGATACTGTACAGTGTAGCATATTACTGCATAAGATACTGTACAGTGTAGCACATTACTGCATAAGATACTGTACAGTGGGTAGCATATTACTGCATAAGATACTGTACAGTGTGTAGCATATTACTGCATAAGATACTGTACAGTGTGTAGCATATTACTGCATAAGATACTGTACAGTGTGTAGCATATTACTGCATAAGATACTGTACAGTGTAGCACATTACTGCATAAGATACTGTACAGTGTAGCATATTACTGCATAAGATACTGTACAGTGTAGCACATTACTGCAGAAGACAATAGTACATAACCACACAATATACAGTAGCACAGCACTACATAAAAACACATTACTGCACAAGATACTGTACAGTGGGGATGCGGTCACTAGGTCTACATGCATTAGGTCAACCACTATAAGTCGACAGTCACTAGGTTGACATGCATTAGGTCAAGTTCAACATAAGCATTGGGTCAACATGAAAAAGTCGACATGAAAAAGGACATGACCAGGTCGACCTAATGCATGTCATTTCATGTGTCGACCTAGCTACATAATCACAATAAGTCCCACCAGCTACACTGTACAAATGTGGCCATCTCTCCGGTTTAAGGATCACAAGTTCCTATATGGCTCCCCTGTGACTATAGTTAGTTCAGCACAATCCCCGGACAGGACACCTACCCCAGTGCTGCTAGGGAAGAGAACCAGCTTACATACTGTATAACACACAACTATCAGCCGACCAAAGTGCACCTCGCAGCCAGCCTCACATGCCCGCCTCCAGCATTAGCCCGGGAGTGCAGCAGCACGGATGCGGGAGATAAGAAGCAGATGCCGGGTAACTGTCGGCAGGTAGGATGCTGCGTGTACCCACCTCACTCCAGCCTTCCGTCGCATTGATCCTCGCAAAGTGTTCTGTTCCCATAGTATAATCCACTTGTGCGCTCTTTACCAGGAAGGAACATCTCCCACTCATCTCTCCTATATGTGTGGTGCACAGCAGCAGCAGCCTGTAGTGCTACTATATCAGCCTGCCAGAGACTGCAGGATGGATAGGCTGGGTACCCTGTGTGGTAGGCAGAGGAGGTGGGAGTGTCCGGGCACCAGGGTGAGTGTGACTCAGGGGAAGGAGGGAGGAGGACCCTTGTGACACTAGGGAGAGGTCATAATAATATATATCTTCCAGCCACAACACGAACACATCCATCCACGTGTCAGACTCAGAACCTTCACCCGGAATAGTGGTGCTGTTAATGGATAATTAATTACATTTATAATAAGCTACGGATATAAAAAGTTGGACTCAATGCCCTCGTGTCTGCTGCTGTTATACCGGGGTCCCCTAATGAGAGGAGACAAACGGGATTTAGCTGCTACGAAAAGGACATAATTGTGCAGCACAAGTAGTAGCAGTAATGGATGGATAGAGCTGTGTGTTTGTGTGTGTGTGTGTGTGTGTGTGTGTGTGTGTGTGTATATATTACTTATTATAACCAATCATTTACTAAAAAGGTTAAGGTAGAATTCAGTTTATAGTGGAATATATGATCTAATGGAAATGTACACTCAGCGCTTTGTATCTTGGTCCTGATAGCTATTACAATCTTTACATAATGTTAGCTGCTCATACTCTATGGGAAAAGCATCACCATGGACAGCAATGTTCTGATCTCTCCCTGGAAAGTCTTGATATTGCTCCTGTCTCAGCTACTGTATCTCAAAGCGATACTGTGAATATAGCAATAGCTATTTGTTTACTGGGAGCCTTTTAAGTACAAACGTATAGATTTGGCAAACGATCTGGCCGCTCCCGACCGATTGAAGCGACCGTTGTGCAAATTGTTCCGTCTGTATGAATGATATCAATGCTGATGCGTGTAACTGCCGGTCATTGGTAGAGGTCTATGGTCTTTCCTGCATGCAGAAAAATCATAGACCAGTCTTTAGCGATGTGACTAATTGTTTCACGTGTATGTAAGATGAACGACTTGGTAAAGCGGATTGACTGTCTCCCTCTCCCCTCCACCATCGTTAAAGATTAATCGTTCATGTGCAGTTGTTTGTACAATCGTTCACTATTAGACACAAAATCGTTTGACCAGGAGTTCTGAGGAAATCTTTAACCAGATTGGATCATTTGCTAAATCTTTCCGTGTGTATGCACCTTTAAGCTGGTAACACACTATATGATGTTCAAATTATGTGATAGTTTTCCCTTGAATGCCCGGTCAAATGATATACAACCTCATACAGGGGGGGATGCTCTAACATCCTCGCCCCCTATCGCCGGTTACCGCATTCATAATTATCGCATATGCTGTAACATATGCGATAATTATGGCAAAGGACAGCTCTTGCGTTAGAAGCCCCCCGCCGCAGTAACCCGGCAGGGGATGTTTAGTGCCTCCCAAAATGCGGTAAAAACCCAGATAATGGGGTTTTTAACACATTTTTAGCTTTCCCCCTTAGCATGGATAGGCTATGCGAGCAGCTTTGCATATGCGATCCTTAAGCAATAACAATGTAGGAGAAAAGTTAGCAAAAGTTATTTTTTGTTTACACAAGGAAATATATTGCATATCAAAGACAAGCAGTGCCCCAGTCGCTGTACGTGGAAGTTCTATGTGTAATCTGTAAATTTCTGCCATAACTTATTGCAAAAGCAGGGTTTTTCTTCTGTATTCCCAGTGAGTTATACCTCTGTTACCTGAACGAGGAAGCATTTTCACTCATTCATATCAATTAATATCATTGTTTGGCTGTTTGTACTAGGTTTTAAAAGTTGTACGCTGCAAAGGGTGTGTGCCTCATAAGCTGATCACAGGTAAATCACAAGGTGAGATCACATGCTATTTACGTACAGCACTTATGTCACAACTGTCACAGGACTCAGGAGAAAGTATTCTGCTTTATATAATATCAAACTGTAAGTTAGTTCAGCCGCCTTTAAAAAATAAAAACAGTTAGGGGGAGATCTGTCAAAGTTTAAAGAGAGAACATAAAGTACCAACCAATCAGCATTTGTAATTTTTCAACCACAGCGCGTGGAGCTGATTGGTTGGTACTTTATAGTAAAAAGAAAATAAATTGTGCAAAAATAAAGATTTAAAACCAATCTCTATGAGTAATCTTATTGTATCATATATGCCCCTAATAAGGGGTTCTATAGATTAGACACTATGGGGGAAAATTACTAATACGGCAGTTCTAGTTCACACGGGATGTTGCTATGGGCAACCAATCATAATCTACATTTGGTACTTGTTTCCTAGCACGGCGCCACCGATTTTGATTGTATCCATCAGGTCGGAAAAATCGGGTCGATCGCATCGCATGCCAACCAAATCGCATGCGATGCGATCTACGCGATCGACCCGATTTTTACATTGGAATTAATGTAAAATGGTTCCTTTTACCCGATTTTACATTGATTTCAATGTAAAAAGCCCCCAAACCCCCCATTTTAATACTAAACCCCTCCTCATGTTTCAAATGCCCCCCCCCATTGTTAACGCCACCCCACTATTGACGCCAACCCGAAGCGTGGCGAGCGCAGCGAGCCCACGAGGGGCGGCGGTACGCGTCCTCCGACCTTTTTATACCCCCACTATCCACGTCGGCATGGAGTTGATTTTATATAGTGCCCGAAGCGTGGCGAGCGCAGCGAGCCTCGCGAGGGGATGCGGATACCTTCACAGGTATCCGCGTCCCCTCGCGGGCTTCACAGGTATCCGCGTCCCCTCGCGGGGCGCGCTGCGCTCGCCACGCTTCGGGGTCGGTGGCTCACTGCGCTCGCCACACTATATAAAATCAACTCCACGCCGACGTGGATAGTAGGAGTATGAAAAGGTCGGAGGACGTGTACCACCGCCCCTGGCGGGCTCGCTGCGCTCACCACGCTTTGGGTTGGTGTCAATAGTTTTAACCATATTCAATGTGAAATGGGCCATATTGGCCCATTTCACATTGTCACCTATGTAAAATCGGGTTGATCGCGTTGATTGCGCGATCAACCCGATTTTCACTTTAAATTTTTTTTAACATTGTTCCCTATGGGAAAATCGGGTTGATCGCGTCGGTCGCATCGCGACCCCTTATTAGGGGCCGCGATGGATGCGATCAACCCGATTTTGTCTTTCACCGGCAAATTAGCTGGTGATTGACACAAAATCGGGTCCATCGCGTTGATTGTATGCCTTAAGTACCTTAAACTTAAGGCATATACAATCAACGAGATGGGCACCGTGCTAGGAAACAAGTACCCTACATTTTATTTATTTAGCACCTTCTAGAAGATAATAGATATCTGATTGGTTGCCCATAGCAACATCCCATGTTAAATAGAACTCCCATCTTAGTTTATTTCCCCCTCTCAGGGTGATAAAGCACTTAAGAAGTCCCTTCCGTGTGCTCTTCTCCTAAATGGAGATTATCATGCGAAGCATGCATATATAGTATTCTAATATTCTGATAAAATATATGATTATCTAAGGAATCGTGTCCTTTGCTAGAGATTACGGGTGAGATTTAATAGGATGAGAGATTCAGAAAGTGAGAGATTTTGAGAGAAATCTCCAGTTTTTTTAAAGCGGCAATCATTTACACTGCAAAATCAAACTGGTTTAGCAGTGTAAATGATTGCCGCTTTAAAAAAAACTGGAGATTTCTTACCAAATCTCTCACTTTCTGAATCTCTCATCCTATTAAATCTCACCTTATGTATTCATACACACACACACACACACACACACACACACACACACACACATATATATCTGTCATGGTCACTGTGTCCTCATACATCACGTGTATACCCTTTAATAATGGTCAGAACTAATAGTTGTATGAGAAACAGATTATTTATTGTACAGTATATCCTCTAGTCACAATGAATAACCTCTCCGTAGAGATATACAGTCTTTTAAAAATTGGTGCCACACTGGTATATTATATGTCAGACGTGTGTGGAATAAATGTACTGGAATAATCAGTACATGATAATGACATCCTATACCCCTTTCACACCACACAAATATCCTGGGTTGTTGCTGGGTTAGCATGCAGTGTGAAAGGACCATGTTAAATATTCCGGGTCCAGCAACCTGGCAATCTAACCCAGGATAAAAGCAGTGTGATTCTCAGGTCAGACCCGGGAAGCTGGGCAGTGTTCACTTCTATGGAGGAGGCAGCAGCATCACCTCAGTGATACCTCCTACCCTGCCCCGACGCACTGCTGCCCCCCCAAATGGTGTCAGTGACCCGGCAATAAGCCGGGTCACTGTGGACAGCAAAACAATGCAAATGTCAAATCGCTCCCGGGACAGACCCATGTCCAAATCCCGGGTGTCTGCTTTAAGGTGCATACACATCATAGGTGCCGAAACCGTGGGTGCTCCAGGGCCCGAGCACCCACGGAAAGTGAGGAGCACCCACGGCACGTACCATGGCAGTGGGGTCCCAGCAGCAGATATGCTGTCAGCAGCGGGGGTCCCTGCGGCGGATGGGAATCGGCGAAGGGACCCTGCTGCTGACGGCATATCCGCTGCTGGGACCCCGCTGCGGCGCTGCCAGGATCCCCCCGACGGCATGCAGCGGGTGAGTCCCGGGGGGGGGGGGGGTCTGGGTGGGTGATAGTCTGTGGGAGCACCCACTAGTAAAAAAGGAAATCGGCGCCCCTGATACACATGGAACAGTGCCGGAACCATTCCGACATCGTTCACGAGTGTATCAAATCGTTCATCATGTGTACACACGGAATGAATTGATACACTTCATAAAAGATTGGTCTATGATCCTCCTGCATGCAGGGAAGATCATAGACCATCGTTAACGATCGACGGGTACGCGCATCGTTAACAGTGCACGGAATGATTTAAACAGTTGGTCGTTCCCATCGATCAGGAGAGCCCACATTGTCCATCAAATCGTTCCATGTGTATGCACCTATTGGGGTATATTTTATGCCCTATGGCAAGCTGTGACGGTGAACAGTACCGATAGCTCGCCGTCATAGCTTGCAGGTCAGTATTAAATTGAGCCCCCTGCACTCGCCTTTTCCACCTAGCTGGGTTTTTTTCAGCAAGGTGGAAACGGTGAATGCGGCTCTCAAAATGGCGAGGTATGCCGCTATATGGCGAGGGTCGACCGTACACCCCCTGGAACATAGAATATGACCGGCGGCCAGAGAGGATTTGCCTTGTTTTCATCAATCATGGCTGAAAATAAACTACCCTCGCCGCGGAAACCCCCTTGCCAGCGGCATTGAATACTGCATTTAGAGTTTTAGGAATCTATTTATCAAGGTGAATGGGTCTCTTACACATGCGATAAGATGAGTGTACTGTATGTAATGGACCCAGTCAACATGGAGCTCCGGTGTGGCTGCCGTCCATTCATCAGAAAAGTATTTAATATTGACTGTGATAACTAATGGCTATTGGAAGGAGATCCGGATTGTGAAGATGGATTCATTCAGATTCCTCTGTCTCCATCCCTTGCTGTGCTCATGCATTAAAGAATCTCACACATGCACAGTTGCACTGCCCAGCAGTGTAATCTGCTACTAATTAGTGGTGATAGGGATTGCAGGACAGCTGCTTTTCGGAACAGCTAATCCAGCACCAAAGTATTGCTAAATTGCCCTGGGGCATTGGTGTCTGCTACAAGCCACAAAAATTCACGTCAGACCATCTGTAATAAATTATTTATACACCCCCATTCAGGGGCGGATTGGGGACTAAAAGTGGCCGTGGGAATTTCCTGGAAGAGGCCTCATGTTGGCGGAAACAAATCAAAAATGGGTGGAGCCAGCATAACAGTAGGCGGCATTACTACATCACTATTCTTAGAGACATCATCAATAGTGTCTGGAACTATACAGCACACATGGCAAAAGATTATAATTATATATATATATATATATATATATATATATATATATATATATAGTGTTGGTGATCAAATAAATGAAAACCAGAGGCGGCACTCACAATGGGTCAAACAAAACAAATTGTATTCAAATCATGTGGAAAAACATCACAGTGACAACAATGTCAGCAAAACGCATGTCGACCGTTTCGAGGCTTGCGCCCCTTCCTTAGGACAGCTGACTGTGCAAGAAAGCTTCAACAGCAAATAGTGCAGTGCAGAAAACAACAGACTTAATAAACATCATGGTTTAAATAGATAAGCACACTTACGTGAACGCAGGAGCTCGCTGTGCAGCGGGGCTGGCTTCCGGCAGCGTTGTCACGTGACAACTGACGTCAGTCTGTCGTCCCGGCAACCCGCCGGCGTCCGCTCCCACTGACAGACGGCAAGTGAGGGGAGTCAATTTCAGAGTGCGTTTCCTGTAATGTGTACAAGGGCGCACAGTTTAGTGAGTGAATCAAAGTGCATAGTGCTGAAAAGTGACTATGTGCTTAACGTACAGACAAGCTTTAAAATCAGGAACATGGTTATTGGACAGAGAGCAGATCAGATCACGTTAGAGAGCCTCGAAACGGTCGACATGCGTTTTGCTGACATTGTTGTCACTGTGATGTTTTTCCACATGATTTGAATACAATTTGTTTTGTTTGACCCATTGTGAGTGCCGCCTCTGGTTTTCATTTATTTGATCACCAACACTATATTAAGTTTTGGAAGGCACCCCCCGGTTGTCCATTGATGTGCCAAGTGCCGGTCGTCACCCCTTCTATATATATATATATATATATATATATATATATATATATATATAAGCACATCAACGGGCGGCACTCGTTTTTCACCAAATAACTGAGACCACTCAGATATAATGAACGTTTTCGGTTTACTTAACCTTCGTCAGATATACAGAAAACACATACAATCACCAAATATATAGCATTAGCTCACCCCATTCTCGTGCTCGTGTCAGCCTCGCCTCCTCCCTCTGGCTTCCGGTCCCGGGTGCAAGGGGGATTCGGCTCCGGCTCTAGTTTGGTTACCATGGTAACCTGTACACAATTACCGTAACTATGTCATTGTGCAAGGAGTTCTCAATTGGTATAAATAAACAACGTTAATTAGACATAAAATCTGCAAAAGCATAGTTCAACATATATTGTCAGAGATCACTGTCTCTTCGTATCTACTAAGTCCCGTTAGAGATCATTCTAATAGACAGTCTGGTGTAATAACAAGAAGCACGATAGTGGCAATTGTTCATTAAGCCCAGCCGGCGCTACAGTGTTGAGTTTTTGTATCCAGAATGATTCTCTTTGTAACAAAGCCAGATTTCTGTCACCTCCTCTTCTGCTTAACATCACTTGGTCCAACATCAGATATTTCAAACTTGATAGGTTATGGTTATATTTGAGAAAATGCTTGGCTACAGGTTGTTCGCATTTTTCCCTTCTAATGCCGCTTTGATAGAGCTACGATGTTGTGCCATTCTGGTTTTAAAGCTACAGATCGTTTTGCCAATATAATACTTGCTGCATGGACAAATAATGCAGTAGATAACGTGTGTACTGTGGCAGCTCATTCTATGTTTTATCGGGATTTTATAGCCATCATGTGGATGTCTGACGTAATCCGTTGTTATTAGATATGTACATGTGGCACAGCCTGTGCATTTATAATTTCCCATTTTTCTTCTCAAGAAATGTGTTTCCTCAGTTTTGTCAAAATCCGAGATATCGGTTTTGACTATATGGTCTCTTATGCTTTTGCCTCTGGTGTAGCATGGTAAGAGTTTTCTCTGTCTAAATCCTTTCAAGTCCGGGTCTCTCTGGACGATTGGCGATTCCATGGTGTTCCGTGTAGAAAAAACGGTGCAATCACCCGTGTAGTAGAGTTTAAAATGATATTAACATTAACATACCCATAAGAACATCGATATAATTTTAAACTCTACTACACGGGTGATTGCACCGTTTTTTCTACACGGAACACCATGAAACCTGTACTTGAGGATGTAGCGGGTTACCGCAATACCACACTACCACCAGGGGAACTCCTATCCCTCTCAGATGTGGATGCAACACGGATTCTATTTAAGGATAAATTATCTACAACAGAACCGCAGGAAACAAATGAGGCCAAATATCTGCATCTATTAAGATTGAAAAATAAAGACACTGACTTCTACCTACATGGGGTTTGTTTGTCAGACTATTTTCGGGAACGAAAAATCCTGAGAGGATTTCGGATTAGAAATAAACCGACAATAGGACGCAACAATCCCGATTTTTGTAGGAGATGGGCAGCAGTGCTTAACAAAGCATCGTTTGACTTAATATTACTAGTCATTGAGGAAGCAACAAGGCAAATGAACTTAATTAAAGACAAAATATCAATGTATGAAAGCACAAACCTACCCATACTCCAAGCTGACAATTCCTGTGACTGGATGGACAAAATGACTAAGGATGTTAGGAAATATAAAAACGAACTTACAGTATAACATTTAAAAAGAAAAAATTTGCAGCGGTGAGCAGGGACTATGAAGAAAACAAGGTATATAACTGGACCGGCTTCCAAGCAGGAAGAGGAGGACCAAATAGGAGAAATACCAGACGCCCATACAAAAACAGATTCGACACGGACACTTCGAGTGCCAATAGTGAATCAGAAGACACTACAAGGGAGCACGAGAATGGGGTGAGCTAATGCTATATATTTGGTGATTGTATGTGTTTTCTGTATATCTGACGAAGGTTAAGTAAACCGAAAACGTTCATTTTATCTGAGTGGTCTCAGTTATTTGGTGAAAAACGATTGCCGCCCGTTGATGTGCTTATGTGGAGACGACTGGTCTGGGGAAGGCACCGTGAACAAGAATTATACCTAAGTGAACGGAGTGCTGGGACCATTACAAACGTATATATATATATATATATATATATATATATATACATACTTTGGCACTCTTGGAGAATAAAGACAATTCCCGGGGTGCCTTACTGACACAATAAATACAAACAGTTCTTTGTCCAAATAGTCGGCACTCCACGGTAATGAAAAAGATTTGTATTCAATATAAAAGATACATTACAAGGTGCTCCAGCATTATCAACGCTTCATGGCCATCACGGCCATTTCGTCAGGAATGGCACCTGCACACCTCACCTTGCAGCCCACATCCTTACGAAATGGCCGGGATTGCCATGAAACGTTGATAACGCTGGAGCACCTTGTAATGTATCTTTTATATTGAATACAAATCTTTTTCATTACCGTGGAGTGCCGACTAAAGCAGCCCATACATGCGTTCTGTGCTTTGAGGTGTGCGCTCCTGCGGCACCTCATCGCACAGTACAAAAAGTATGTGCTTGCACATACTTTTTGTACTTTGTTTTCATCACTTTGCATCGCATTGCATGCACAACGCATGCACAGGTAATGCAATGCAATGTGATCCGTGCTTGTTAAGCACGGAACGCACGCCCGTATCGGGGCGTGTATGGGCAGCATTACTTTTTTATTTGGACAAAGAACTGTTTGTGTATATATATAAATATATATATATTTTTTTTCCTTTAACCCCTTCCCGACATATGACGTACATTTACGTCATATGTCGGTTGCGGGGGAATCAAGCCAGCTCACGGAGTGAGCTGGCTTGAAAGAGAGCAGGTAATGGCTGTATATTACAGCCAGGCACCTGCTCTCACGGCCACGAGCGGCGAGTTCGCCGATCGTGGCCGTTTAACCCTTAAAGCACCGCGGGCAAAGCGCCCGCAGTGCTTAAATAGCTGATCGGAGGGGGGGCGCCCCCCTCCGGCGCCGATCGGGGCCCCCCGCGGCGAGATCGGAGGGTGCCGATCGGTTGCCATGGTAGCCAGGGGTCTAATGTAGACCCCTGTATTGGCCGTGTCAGTATTCCTATTACATCCTGCCTGAGGCAGGATGTAATAGAAAGTGCTGAAAATCACTATGTTCAGCCATAGAGCTCTATGGCTGAACCTAGTACAGGCGATCGCGCCCCCTAGTGGTCAAGTACACTAGGGGGCCTTGTAGTAAAAGTAAAAAAAAAAAAAAAAATAAGTTTAAAAATAAAAAAATATTAAAAGTTCAAATCACCCCCCTTTCCCCATTTCACAAATAAAAATAAATAAAAAATAAAAAAAATAAACATATTTGGTATCGCCGCGTTCCTAAAAGTCCGATCTATTAAAATATAACATTAGTTATCCCGCACGGTTAAAGGCGTAAACGGAAAATAATTCCCAACGCCAAAACTACGTTTTTTGGTCGCATCGCCTACCCAAAAAAAAATAACTAAAAGAGATCAGAAAGTCGCCCATATCCCATAATGGTATTAATTAAAAAGTACACTTCAGCCTGCAAAAAATGAGCCCTCACCCAGGTCCGTAGGTGGAAAAATAAAAAAGTTATAAGCCGCAGAACATGGCGACGCGACGCAAATTAGAAAAACCGTAAAAGTTGCTATTTTTTTTTTTAGTGGTAAAACATAACGAAAACTATATAAGTTTGGTATCACCAGAATCGTAACGACCCATAGAATAAAGATAACCCATCATTTTAAACGAACTATGAACTCCAAAAAAAGCGTAACCAGCGCAAAATTGTGGAATGGCGTTTTTTTTTTTTTTTACCCCACATTGAATTATTTCCTGATTCCCCAGAATATTATACGGTATAGTAAATGGTACAATTACAAAGTACAACTTGTCCCGCAAAAAAAAAGCCCTCATGTGTCTATATAGCCGGAAAATTAAAAAAGTTACGCTTATTTGAACGCAAGGAGGAAAAAAAAAAAAAATTAACAAAAAAGGCAATGTCGGGAAGGGGTTAAATAAAAAAAAAGCCAGCTCCCCAGGACTGATACGGCACACATGGCGGTGTCCCTGGACTGATACAGGAGCACCCCTGGAATTATATGGCACACATAGCGGCACCCCTGAAGTTATGCAGCACCCCTTGACTGATATGGCACACTTAACAGCAAACTTGCAGTAAGAAAAAAATAAAATACATTATTTTAATAAAAAGAAAAGCCAGCTCCCCATGACTGATACGACACGTATGGCGGCACCTGTGGACTGATACGGCACACATGGCCACATCACTGGAATTCTACAGAACACATGGCGGGAACAGTTCAATTATAAAGCACACATGGCACCACCCCTGGACTGATAAGGCACACATGGGACACTCCTGGAATTATACGGCACACATTGGGCACTCCTGGAATTATCCGGCACACATGGCATAGTTGCTTAACTTTTAGATTTCCTCCCCTGCAGAGGAGACCTAAATGACAGGGTGGGGGATGCAGGGAGGAGACTGTCTACTGCCTCCCATTCCATAAAAAGCTGTTATTTGTGGGTCCGTGAAGAGAGGGAGGGGCTTAAATGACTCAAGATAAAGCTATTTACATCCTCCCGGACAGCACGAATTGAAGCATTTGTAGTTGCAGGAAATGGGGGTGCGCACACTCTGAGAAGATTGCGGGACATTTGCCCACCATCCTGGGGGGCTGAGAGGGGCACCCAATTTTTTGGAGCCTCCTGGCCATTCCGGGAGGGTAGGCAAGCATGGCACATGGCAGCACCCTCATCACCTACTACCTCTGTCTTGAGACTGGTAGCTTGGCAGGGATTCAAAAAAGTAGGCAGGCAGTGGAGGCAGGAGAGGACACAAACTAATCAATACTACAATAACTCTTAAGCTTAATCAGTGCTTGTTACTTACCAGTTACCACTGGTAGTTTTCTGCACCAGCACTGCACACAGGGCGGGATGTATTAAAGTACATCGCCGCCCCCCCGCCGCGATGCTGCCGCATATGTACTAACATATGCGGCTGGCATCGCGGTGCGGTGACGGAGGCCCCCCGCGATACCTGTACACTGGTGTGCGGGGGGTCTCCGTCACCTCCCTGCCGCCACGCTCTCCCCTCATGCCGGGTACAGCTATGCATGCTGTCCCCGGCACTTCCTCCTCCCCCCTGCAGCCGGAAGGATGTCCAGCTGCTTCACTAGGGGGAGGCAGGGCTTACCTTCCAGGGTCCAGGAGGACCCTTCAGGAAGGTAAGCCAGAGGGGGGGTCGGCGAGGCGGCGGGTTTGCGGCGGGCGGCGAAAAGAAGCCCATAGGCTTCTATAGGGTATCGCCACCCAAAGGTGGCGATACCCTTCAGTGCGGTATCATTTTTGATACATTGGAAAATGCGGTAAAACCGGGGTTTTACCGCATTTTCCATTTGATACATCTCGCCCACAGTGTGCACACTTTTTGCAGCATTTAGACATTTTCTGCTGCCCACCAGGTCCACACAGTTTGGTGGGCGTCCACCTGTTCTGCCCAATCACAGTTTGTGCATTTAGTAATGTGCGCGGTGACATCATGACGGCTCGTCACACATTACACATGCAGGAGAAGGAGGGGCAGCAGCCAGCAGCTGGGCACTGTGTGGCACTGATGGATGGGGATGGGGAGGAGTGGAATTATGGAGAGGAGGAGGCGGGCCACACTCGGGACTCTTTGTTTATATATAGTGGGAGGAGACGGGTCCTCACGGGCTCAGTCTATGCTGCGGGAGTGAGGAGGCGGGGCCACACGGGAGGACTTATGTACACAGAGGAGGCGAGGCAGCCGAGGCCACAGGGACTCTCAATGCCAGGGGTGGCCAACCAGTCAGACACCAAGAGAAATATGTTTAGGGACGCCGAAGAGTTAACATACATACATTTATACATCGCTACCCTCATACATGCATACATTTATACACCGCCACCCTCATACATACATACATACATACATACATACATACATACATTTATACATCACCACCCTCATACATGCATACATTTATATACCACCACCCTCATACATGCATATATTTATACACACCACCCTCATACATACATTTATACACCGCCACCCTCATACATACATACATACATACATACATACATACATATATACACCGCCATCCTCATACGTGCATACATTTATACACTGCCACCCTCATACATACATACATACATACATTTATACACACATTTATACACCGCCACCCTCATACATACATTTATACACCGCCACCCTCATGCATACATTTATACACCGCCACCCTCATTCATACATACATACATACATACATACATTTATACACCACCACCCTCATACGTGCATACATTTATACACTGCCACCCTCATACATACATACATACATTTATACACACATTTATACACCGCCACCCTCATACATACATTTATACACCGCCACCCCCATACATACATTTATACACCGCCACCCTCATTCATACATACATACATTTATACACCGCCACCCTCATACATGCATACATTTATACACTGCCACCCTCATACATCCATACATTTATACACCGCGGCACCCTCATACATGTATACATTTATACACCACCACCCTCATACATACATTTATACACCGCCACCCTCATACATACATACATATATACACCGCCATCCTCATACGTGCATACATTTATACACTACCACCCTCATACATACATACATTTATACACACATTTATACACCGCCACCCTCATACATACATTTATACACCGCCACCCTCATACATACATTTATACACCGCCACCCTCATTCATACCTACATACATACATTTATACACCGCCACCCTCATACATGCATACATTTATACACCGCGGCACCCTCATACATACATACATACGTTTATACACCGCCACCCTCATACATACATTTATACACCGCCACCCTCATACATGCATACATTTATTCACCGCCACCCTCATACATGCATACATTTATACACTGCCACCCTCATACATGCATACATTTATACACCCCGGCACCCTCATACATACATACATACGTTTATACACCGCCACCCTCATACATACATTTATACACCGCCACCCTCATACATGCATACATTTATACACCGCCCCCCCCTTATACATGCATACATTTATTCACCGCCACCCTCATACATGCATACATTTATACACTGCCACCCTCAGACATGCATACATTTATACACCGCCACCCTAATACATGCATACATTTATACACCACCACCCTTATACGTGCATACATTTATACATCGCCCCCCTCATACGTTCTTACATTTATACACTGCCACCCTCATTCATACATACATTTATACACCGCCACCCTCATACATACATACATACATACATACATACATACATACATACATTTATACACCGCCACCCATATACATACATACATTTATACACTGCAACCCTCATACATGCATACATGTATACACCACCACCATCATACATACAAACATTTATACACAGCCACCCATATACATACATACATTTATACACTGCAACCCTCATACATACATACATACATACATTTATACACCACCACCCTCATACGTGCATACATTTATACACCGCCACCCTCATATGTGCATACATTTATACACCGCCACCATCATACATGCGTACATTTATACAGTGCCACCCTCATATGTGCATACATTTATACACCGCCACCATCATACATACATTTATACACCGCCACCCTCATACGTGCATACATTTATTCACCGCCACCCTCATACATGCATACATTTATACACCGCCACCCTCATACATGCATACATTTATACACTGCCACCCTCATATGTGCATGCATTTATACACCGCCACCATCATACATGCGTACATTTATACAGTGCCACCCTCATATGTGCATACATTTATACACCGCCACCCTCATACAAACATTTATACACCGCCACCCTCATACATACATTTATACACCGCCACCCTCATACATACATACATATATACACCGCCATCCTCATACGTGCATACATTTATACACTACCACCCTCATGCATACATACATTTATACACACATTTATACAACGCCACCCTCATACATACATTTATACACCGCCACCCTCATACATACATTTATACACCGCCACCCTCATTCATACCTACATACATACATTTATACACCGCCACCCTCATACATGCATACATTTATACACCACGGCACCCTCATACATACATACGTTTATACACCGCCACCCTCATACATACATTTATACACCGCCACCCTCATACATGCATAAATTTATACACCGCGGCACCCTCATACATGCATACATTTATTCACCGCCACCCTCATACATGCATACATTTATACACTGCCACCCTCATACATGCATACATTTATACACCGCGGCACCCTCATACATACATACGTTTATACACCGCCACCCTCATACATATATTTATACACCGCCACCCTCATACATGCATACATTTATACACCGCGGCACCCTCATACATGCATACATTTATTCTCCGCCACCCTCATACATGCATACATTTATACACTGCCACCCTCATACATGCATACATTTATACACCGCCACCCTCATACATGCATACATTTATACACTACCACCCTTATACGTGCATACATTTATACACCGCCCCCCTCATACGTTCTTACATTTATACACTGCCACCCTCATTCAAACATACATTTATACACCGCCACCCTCATACATACATACATACATACATTTATACACCGCCACCCATATACATACATATATTTATACACTGCAACCCTCATACATGCATACATGTATACACCGCCACCATCATACATACAAACATTTATACACAGCCACCCATATACATACATACATTTATACACTGCAACCCTCATACATACATACATTTATACACCGCCACCCTCATACGTGCATACATTTATACACCGCCACCCTCATATGTGCATACATTTATACACCGCCACCATCATACATGCATACATTTATACACCGCCACCCTCATACTTGCATACATTTATTCACCGCCACCCTCATACATGCATACATTTATACACCGCCACCCTCATACATGCATACATTTATACACTGCCACCCTCATATGTGCATGCATTTATACACCGCCACCATCATACATGCGTACATTTATACAGTGCCACCCTCATATGTGCATACATTTATACACCGCCACCCTCATGCAAACATTTATACACCGCCACCCTCATACATACATTTATACACCGCCACCCTCATACATACATACATATATACACCGCCATCCTCATACGTGCATACATTTATACACTACCACCCTCATACATACATACATTTATACACACATTTATACACCGCCACCCTCATACATACATTTATACACCGCCACCCTCATACATACATTTATACACCGCCACCCTCATTCATACCTACATACATACATTTATACACCGCCACCCTCATACATGCATACATTTATACACCACGGCACCCTCATACATACATACGTTTAGACACCGCCACCCTCATACATACATTTATACACCGCCACCCTCATACATGCATACATTTATACACCGCGGCACCCTCATACATGCATACATTTATTCACCGCCACCCTCATACATGCATACATTTATACACTGCCACCCTCATACATGCATACATTTATACACCGCCACCCTCATACATGCATACATTTATACACCGCGGCACCCTCATACATGCATACATTTATTCACCGCCACCCTCATACATGCATACATTTATACACTGCCACCCTCATACATGCATACATTTATACACCGCCACCCTCATACATGCATACATTTATACACCACCACCCTTATACATGCATACATTTATACACCACCCCCCTCATACGTTCTTACATTTATACACTGCCACCCTCATTCATACATACATTTATACACCGCCACCCTCATACATACATACATTGGTACTTGTTTCCTAGCACGGCCACACCGATTTACATCGGGGTGGTCGTGTCGGAAAAATCGCGTCGATCGCATCGCATGCGATTTGGTCGCATGCGATGCGATCGACGCGACCGACCCGATTTTTTGATTGAATGAAATGTAAATCGGGTCCCTGGGACCCGATTTTACATTGGATTCAATGTAAAATATTCCCAACCCCCCCAAATTTAACGGCGTAAACCCCACCCCACGATAGACGCCAACCCGAAGCGTGGCGAGCGCAGCGAGCCCGCGAGGGGCGGCGGTGCGCGTCCTCCGACCTTTTCATTCCCCTACTATCCACGTCGGCGTGGAGTTGAGAATAGAATAGTGTGGCGAGCGCAGCGAGCCACCGAGCCCGAAGCGTGGCGAGCGCAGCGAGCCCCGCGAGGGGACGCGTATACCTGTGAAGTTATACGCGTCCCCTCGCGGGGCTCGCTGCGCTCGCCACGCTTCGGGCTCGGTGGCTCGCTGCGCTCGCCACACTATTCTATTCTCAACTCCACGCCGACATGGATAGTAGGGGAATGAAAAGGTCGGAGGACGCGCACCGCCGCCCCTCGTGAACTCGCCTTTGTCTTAAAAACTTTCATTCTTTTTTTTGTAGTAGCAGAAGGGCTACCATCATTCTTCTGAGATGCTGTACCATCAGTCAGAAACAAAGGCCAAGGCCGTAGCCTTTCCTTCCCACTGCGTGTGGTGAACGGCATATTGCCAATTTTATTTTTCTCCGCACGTGACTTAATTTTTTTTTATGGACCATTGTAAAATGAGATTTCTGCTTTGCTTTTACATGGCCTCTAGGCCTTTGACCATCGGCCTTGCCATCATGAATCTGACTGGTGGTAGCAGCTTCAGAAGTTCTATCAGGTTGCTGATCTCCCACTATTTCCTCCTCCATCATCCTCCAAAAATTTGTTTTTAAAAAAAATACTTTTATTTATTTTTCTGATTTTTTACACTGGACACAGCCTGTGACACTGGACACTGCCCCTGGTCACTGGACACTGCCCCTGGACACAGCCCGTTACACTGGATATATGTCGTCACACTGGACACATCATATATGTCGTCACACTGGACATAGGATATATGTCGTCACACTGGAGACTGGATATATGTCGTCACACTGGACACAGGATATATGTTGTCACACTGGACACAGGATATATGTCGTCACACTGGACAATGGATATATGTCGTCACACTGGACACAGGATATATGTTGTGACTTGTGACACTGGACACAGGATATATTGTCGTCACACTGGCCACTGGATATATGTCGTCACACTGGACACAGGATATATGTTGTGACACTGGACACAGGATATATTGTCGTCACACTGGCCACTGGATATATGTCGTCACACTGGACACAGGATATATGTCGTCACACTGGACACAGGATATATGTCATCACACTGGACACAGGATATATGTTGTCACACTGGACACTGGATATATGTCGTCACACTGGACACAGGATATATGTCGTCACACTGGACACAGGAAATATGTCGTCACACTGGACAATGGATATATGTCGTCACACTGGACACATGATATATGTCGTCACACTGGACAATGGATATATGTCACGCTGGACACAGGATATATGCCGGCACACATTACATGTCACACTGGACACAGGATATATGTTGTGACTTGTGACACTGGACACAGGATATATTGTCGTCACACTGGCCACTGGATATATGTCGACACACTGGACACAGGATATATGTTGTCACACTGGACAATGGATATATGTCACGCTGGACACAGGATATATGCCGGCACACATTACATGTCACACTGGACACAGGATATATGTTGTGACTTGTGACACTGGACACAGGATATATTGTCGTCACACTGGCCACTGGATATATGTCGTCACACTGGACACAGGATATATGTCGTCACACTGGACACAGGATATATGTCGTCACACTGGACACAGGATATATGTCGTCACACTGGACACAGGATATATGTCGTCACAGTGGACACAGGATATATGTAATCACACTGGACAATGGATATATGTCACGCTGGACACAGGATATATGCCGGCACACATTACGTGTCACACTGGACACAGGATATATGTTGTGACTTGTGACACTGGACACAGGATATATTGTCGTCACACTGGCCACTGGATATATGTCGTCACACTGGACACAGGATATATGTCGTCACACTGGACACAGGATATATGTCGTCACACTGGACACAGGATATATGTCGTCACACTGGACACTGGATATATGTCGTCACAGTGGACACAGGATATATGTCGTCACACTGGACAATGGATATATGTCACGCAGGACACAGGATATATGTCGTCACACTGGACACAGGATATATGTCGTCACACTGGACACAGGATATGTCGTCAGTCGTCACACAGGACAGGACACAGTGACAGGATATATGTCGTGAGTGACTCGTGACACTGGACAATGGATAAGTTATAGGCCGTCACACTGGACACAGCCCCTTGTATTAATGCTGCCCCTGTACACAGTGTACTACTCAGCAGCACTGCAGCCCCTGCGTGTGAGCACTGCAGCACTGAGTTAGTTAGTTAAATCACAAAAAAAACACAGGGTTCAGGGCTAAATAAATCACAACACAGGGCTTAGGGCTAAATAAATCACAACAGGGCACAGGCCACAGGACAGCCCCTGGACAGTGGACACTGCAGCCCCTGCGTGTGAGCACTGCAGCACCTAGTTAGTTAAATCACACTACAGGGCTCAGGCCTATAAACAGTCACTGACTCTCAAGTCTACAACACAGGGCAGTGAGGGCAGGTCACGGAGCACAGCACAGCACGGAGCACATGGCATGGAGCACAGCACAGGGCAGTGAGGGCAGGTCACGGAGCACAGCACGGAGCACATGGCACGGAGCACAGCACAGGGCAGTGAGGGCACAGGTCAGGTCACGGAGCACATGGCACAGAGCACAGCACGGAGCACACGGAGCTTCCCAGCCACCCTCTTCCCTCTCCAAGATTGGAGTGAAGATGGCGGGGCGCGCGTGCGTCTTTTATAAGTTCCCGCTCCCGCGAGAATCCGACAGCGCGATGATGACGTTCGGCCTTGTTATTGGTCCGGAATTCAGGCGGGAACTCCCGAGCCGGCTCAGATCTGGGCCCTTATTCTAATCGGCACGGTACGGCCCGCGTGCGGCCGTACCGCCGATGTTTTGCCACTGCACATGCGCAGAGGTCATTCTGCGCATGTGCAGCCCCCTTCGCCGCAGACGGATTTCGTCCGCCGCAAAGGGGGCGTATAGGGGCGTGAGGGGCTTCATCCCCTCATTTCCCTATGTGTACGCCCCGCGTTTCATGGGCGTTCCCATGCAAACGCGGGGCGTATGCATGGTAATGAGGGCATGACGCCCTCATTACCATGACATGGGGGCGGAAAGCTGACGTCGCCGGATGTCAGCTTTCAGCCCCCATACAAGCTACCACACGGACGATTGTCCGTGTGGTCTCAGCTTGCGGGGCTGCCGCGGCGTGCGGCCCTGCCTTCGATGGTCGACGACCATCGAAGGCAGGGGGCAGCTCCCACCATGGTGGAGGCGTACGCCTCCACCATTTTGATGCGGATCGCCAGCCGTCCGTGTACGGACGGCAGTGGCGATCCGTCGGGTGGGCGGCCCTTGGTTTGTGCGGTCGGAGCCCCGTGTGCGGCTCTGACCGCACCAACCAGAATAAGGGCCCTGGCCGGGATCCCCGATATTCGGATCTGTCGGATCTCGGGAATCCGGACCCGCTCATCTCTAGCTTCTACCCAGGTTTTTCTGCTAGTGGAAATGCTCCCTGTCAAATAACCCGGTTTGGATTCCCCGGCAATCCTACCCAGGTCATGATCAGGGTAGCACCCGGTTAGCCCCCGGATTCAAGGGTAGTGGAAACGCTCCCTAACCGGGTTATTTGACTGAGCATGTTAAAATCTTTACTGATTGGTGCTGCTGGGGCGCTGGTGAGTGATGTCATCACTCAGAGCCCCGCAGACTGCGCACATAGCATGGAGGACAGCGTTCTGTGCACATGTGCTGCATGTCTGTCCTGCTGACTTTCCCCTGCTGTATCAGAGGCTGCTCCAGCAGCCACCTTCCACTTTGCTGCCAGCACCACAGGCTGCCCCAGCGGACACTGCTATTCATTCCGCAGCACAACATCATTATGGCTGCCAGCAATTGGTCTGATGCTGAAGTGAAGGAGCTGCTGCTCATTAGGGCAGAGGAGGAAATCAAGCGCCAGGTGACTTGTACCGTAAAAGACACGATTGTGTACAGCAATATTTCCCAGATGCTGGAGTCTAGGGCAGCGTTCGCCAACCCGTCGCTCGCGAGCGACGGGTAGCTCGCCGGGTGATTTAGAGTAGCTCGGGGACTCCCCGCTGCCGCTCGTGTAATGGCGGTGACGCGACCGCCTCTATAGCGATCAAGCGGCACGGGCGCAGCAGCAGCCCATGAACGGGAGCGAAGGGAGAGGTTTCCCCAGCAGCGCAGCCGCACGGACCTGAGTGAGTTCCCGCCTGTCACCGCGCACTACTGTTTGTCCCCGGGTTACCCGCGGTCACGTCTCCCACTGGGCGGCGGCGGGGATCGGTGTCAGGCCTGGCTGTCGCTACGTGACTGAGGGGGTCTTGTTTGAGTTCTACAAGTAGGTACAGCGTGATGCTGAGTCTCTGACATGTTCCCTCAGTCAGGCCCTGGCAGGTATAATGGGCATCATGTGTATGGCATATGTTTAATGAGTCATTAAACATATGCCACACAAATAATGCCCATTAAACATATGCCCCACACCTTGATACTCATTAATTAATAATCATCAATGTGTGTGGGGCATATGCCACACACATGATGCCACACACTTGATGCTCATTAATAATGAGCTTCACGCTGGCTGTGGGGCATTTGTATAATGGGCATCATGTGTGTGGCATATGCCCCAGATACCTTGATGATTATTAATTAATGAGCATCAAGGTGTGGGGCATATGTGTAATGGGCATCATTTGTGTGGCATATGTTTAATGAGCATCACATTGTGTGGCATATGTATAATGGAGCATCACGGTGTGTGGCATATGTATCATGGTGCATCACGGTGTGTGGCATATGATTAATGGAGCATCACGGTGTGTGGCATATGATTAATGGAGCATCACGGTGTGGCATATGTATAATGGTGCATCACGGTGTGTGGCATATGATTAATGGAGCATCACGGTGTGGCATATGTATAATGGAGCATCACGGTGTGGGGCATTTGTATAACGGAGTATCACGTTGTTGGGCATATGTATAATGGGCATTGTGTGTGTGGCATATGTATAATGGAGCATCACGCTGTGGGGCATTTGTATAATGGAGCTTCACATTGTGGCATATGTATAATGGAGCATCACGGTGTGGGGCATATGTATAATGGGCATCACGGTGTGGCATATGTATAATGAGCATCACGGTGTGGGGCATTTGTATAATGGAGCATCACGGTGTGGGGCATATTTATAATGGGTATCACGGACTGCACTATTGGGGTCATGTGTATCTGGCACTGCTCTATTGAGGGCATATGTGTATCACACCCCCATTTTCCATGGCCGCACCCCATGTGGCTACAGCTCTTAGAGAGCTGACCATGCCCCCATAGCGGAAAAAATGGGGGATGTAGCCTCGCAGGAGTTCCACGGTAGTAGCTGAACCCTCTAATTTTTGGCGCGTGCCTTCGGCACGCGCAGATGTCTCTTCTCCTCTACCTACAGTGTTGAGAGGTATGTTTGTGACATATTGGACATTGCAGTGTGTGCCATATTATGTCTGGGGCATTGCAGTGTGTTTTTTTTTTATATTATGCAGATTTTTTTACATTTTTTATTTTAGTAGCTCTTCGGGCGGTTTATTTTGTCGCGAGTAGCTCCCGACCCAAAAAAGGTTGGAGACCACTGGTCTAGGGGGATACACCGCTCTCACCAGCAAGTGCTTAACAAATTAAAAGCACTAAAGAGGCAGTTCACCAAGGTCTCTGACCTGAACAGGAAAAAAAGCGGTGCCGCACGTGTCGATTGGGTCCATTACGATCTATGCAGCAGGGCATTTGGCAACACAGCTCTGACTAATCCTGTGGCACTGTCATCCTCGTTGGCCAGCCAGATGGAGAGTAGCCAAGAGCCACCAATGGAGAGTAGCCAGGAGCCACCTGACACACAGTCCACCATGGCAATGTCACCGTGCTGCCCAACTTCTCCGCTCCTGATTTCGGAAGGTGGCGATGAAGAGTGCAGTCTACTCGATAGGTCTGTTTTGTCTGACACCGCACAGTCCATGGCGGAGAAGGGGTCCGAAACAACAACGGTGCAGGCGACTCAACAACAAACACCAAAACTGCTTTCAAATAGTAAGTAAAAAAAAAAAACACATTTATCCCAGTAATCAATGGTATATGTTGCAGAGTGCCGCAAGTGTGCAGGTGGGATAGGGCCGCAAGCACAGGTCTGCAAACACCTCTGCTATTTTATGTTTATAGTGTTTTTTTGTTTGTCCCACTTGCAGTTTACAAGGTGCCGCCAAAGAAGTAAAAAACAAACCGTTCCGATCAAGCAGCGAGAGCTTTCTCTTCAATAGTAAAAGAACAACTGCGGGAAATGGACTCCGACATGCAGGCCAATGAGGATGCTCGTATGGAGAAGTTTTTAGCAAATGAAAGACAGATGCAGCACTCTTTCTTTGATCAATTAAAGGACATGCAGGACAGACAATTGTCCTTCTTGGACTGGATACTTAATCGTGGGTATATGCCACCTCCTCATTATCCACAGTATCCGCCACATGCTTCACAGGCCCCAGCATACCCAGCACACCATGAGTATGCATATGGCCAATACAGTAGAGGGCCAACTCCCTCCGCCCCTAGCACTTCCTGTGAGCAACAGTCACACCAAGAGCCTCTACCATATAGAGGCCCCAGTAGCCACGCCCCCAGCACAGCAACTAGCTACCACCCCACCATTGGTGCTAGCTACGCCACCAACACTTCCACTAGCTATGCCTCCAGCACTGCTACCAGTGCCCCACTAAACCCAGAGTATAGTGAGGCAAACACCACTAGCCGTGACAACACGTCTACTACACTGCCAAACCTTGACTCCCCTGAATTTACGGTATATCGTAATTTGTCATAAGAAATACTTTTTTTTTTTCTTTGAAATTCTTTATTGCATTATTGCAGTAAGAATGTTGAATACATTTATTGCATTCAGTCGCCTTGTGGGCACAGTTTGTTTAAATCGTACACCTTGCACTTTTTTCAATTTTATGGGCACTTGTTTTTTAACATGTTTACGTGCACTTTTTTTCATTTTTATGTATGCCAAAGGCTCAGGTGTACGGCAAACATTTTACCTGAACATGTCTTTTCTACTTGCATTGCTTCTATTGGGGCAAAGAAGGAATAGCCCTCATACTGTAACACCAGAAAGAAGCGCCCAGGACTCTGTTTGTTACCCTTTTTTTTGCATGTCTTTTCTTTTGTTGTGTGAAGAAACTTTTGAAAGTTCCAAAGATTTAATATTTGGCAGTAAAATAAAAATAAAAGTTATTTTAAAAGAAATGAGTGTGGTAATATTTGCCAGTAAAATAAAAATAAAAGTTATTTTAAAATAAATGAGTGTGGTCTCTTCTTCTAATATGGTAATATTTTTAATGGTGGCCCTTTTGGTGTAATGGTGGCCCTATTTTGTGACCTCCCATGGTAAAGCCCTTTAAAAAGGCTTTTTCCTTATGTAATCTATAAGGAAAAAAAGGCCTTACCCGGGTTAAGTGTAAAAGGGGATGATCAGGCAATTTACCGGGTAGCACTGTAGTGGAAATGTATGTCCAACCCGTGTCCAACCCTGGTTCGAACCGGGTACAATTTACCGGGTCCGACCCAGGTTGCTAGTGGAAAAGGGGTATCACTGATAGATGTCCACTGCATTTCAAATCTGCCGCCAGCTCTGTTGCCGATGGTGGGCTGGGCTCAGTGGTCCTGCTGCATCTGGGAGGGGAGGAGGATGCCATTGGCTGCACACAGTGCAGCGAGGGGAGTGACGCCAGGTGTCCTCCAAATATGGGGAGGGGGGTGCTCCGCGGGCCACAGACAGCCCCCTATGCAGCCGCTCACTGTGTGGGGACTGGGGAGGCCGGCGTGGGCTGCCCTATCACTGCTGCTCACAGTGATCGGGAAGAAGCGTGCAGTGCTGCTGTGAGGTGGCGGGTCGGGGAGATGGTGATTGAAGTGCCGCAGCTGATTAAGGAGAGAGCCGCTGTCACCTGCTGCTGAGCTATACAATGTGTAATGAGGGGTCCTGTGGAATAGTGTTGGCGGTGCTGGCGTGCTACACACCCTCCTGCACCTTTCGGCCTCACTGTAATCGGCATCCCGGGAAGCTTCCCATTGAAGTTAATGGCCAATTCGCCCCTGTTTGTGTAAACAAGCACTGAATACTGTTTAACTTAGAGATGTGCAGGTTCGGATTTACTCAGTTCTTATGGCCAAATTATGGCAAATTCCGATTTTTTTTTATTGGCTATCAGCTGTCATGTGTTTTGGATAACCAAAAGGATCCCACAGTGAGTACAGAGTAAATCCAGGTAAAACCAAACCAGCGCATCTCTAGTTTAACTCAGGAATGGCAAATCTTTTGCAAAGAGTGAAATAAGGTGCATAATGCAACTGAAACATTTCTTTAACAGGGTAATAGAAAAATTAACTTGTTGGACCAGATTTGTTTTGAACTTTAGCAGCACGGAAAGTTTCAGTCAGCAGATCCTTTAACTCAGGAGTGTCTGCTTATGATGTCATTTGTGTACAAACACAGAATAGTGTCTCTTCAGCACACACGTTGCTACAGTAGCTACAGTTTTAATGCTGAAAACAAATGACCGAGACCAAAAGTAATGCTCTTAAAAATGTGAAAGGCACTTCACATTCATTTTTAACACTGTAGTACCACTTATTCTGGACCATCTACAGCAGAGGTGGTCATTATGTCGAACACGATCTACCAGTCGATTGCAGACCTTCCGCCGGTAGATCGTGATCATTTCCTTAAGTTTTCACCCGCTGATGCCTCTTCTGGCCCCTTTCACCTAATGAAGCCTCTCCTGGCTTCAGCGGTACCAGTAATACATTGAGTGGGTGTGCTGATGATGTCACCGTGCACTGCAAGGGCTGAGAAGCTCTGGCAGTCTGCCGGGAAAATGAACAGCAGAGACGGTAATGCTGAAAGGTGGTGGTGCACAGAACATAGCGGTGGCAGCAGTGTGCAGAATACAGCGGCGGTGGCAGTGGGCAGAATACAGTGGTGGCGGCGGCAGTGGGCAAAATGCGGAGGCAGCAGGAAGAATACAAACTGTTAGTGTAAAATGCTTGCCATTTTTTATGGTTTGTCTGTTGTGGAGAAAGGTGGTCTCTGTTCATGCCAGTTGAATGGGATGAAGTTTTGTGTCCTTCATATGGACTGTTATTTCTCAATGGAAAATTTTTGGCTCGTACCATATGTCATAATGTGAATTTTGGCTCGTACCATGTCATAATGTGAATTTTGGCTCGTACCGTGTCATAATGTGAATTTTGGCTCATACCATGTGTCATAATGTGTATTTTGGCTCGTACCCTGTGTCATAATGTGAATTTTGGCTCATACCGTGTGTCATAATGTGTAAGGGGCATATTGCACTAGGAGGGGAAAATTTTTGGGCAGGAGGAGTAGATGATGGTAGATCACTGGTAAGTAGCTGTACAAAAAGTATATACCGGGTTACAAAAGTCTGGCCACCCCTGATCTGCAGTATACAGGACGCAGTGTGATTTGTTGAGTAGGAAACAAGTTTGTAGAGTATAAACATTTATAGTATGATAGTTAATCGCATGCGATTTTTCGCATGTAAAAGAACTCCCAAGGAGCTGCAGGGTGAGTTCAAGGGACATTGGATGCGATACATCGTGGGTGCTAAAAAGCTGCTGATGATCCGATTCTGATAGATCAAACGTGCTGCACATATAATCAACAGGATCCGATCTGGTACCCATGGGAACACGCATCGGATCGGACCTGATGTCAAAACACTTTTAATGTGGCCCGTATTAATCCGATATATCAGCCAAGCCATCTTCGGTCTTCGTGCCTCGCTATGCTTGGCACACTAATATATTCTCCCTCCACGCCCAAGTGGATGGTAGGGCATGAAATACCACCTGTCAGCACATGTCAGCTAAAAAGAACCATGAAAAACCCATGTCGACCTTTTGATTGTCGAGCTTCCCAACATCGACTTAAAACTTGTGTCGACATTTTGACCCTGTCGACCTTAGGCATGTTGACCTTTTTCATGTGTCGATCACATGGGCGACCCAATGTATGTTGAACTTAATATTGTCAACCTAACTACCATATACCGTCAGTAAAATAATTCTTACCACTTTACCATCTAGTCTTGCTCAAGGTTTTTCAGATATAAATTAATCAAATGCTTAAGGATTTTTTAATTCAATGTTTTCTTGTTATCACAGTACTGGTATAGTCCTATTAAAAGGAAGATTGTGGCAGTACTTGAGGAGAAAAAGGCTTCTTTATACATTGCATGAAGGTTGCTGGAGGCAGCTACTTTCACTTATAGCTCTTTGTTGACCCTTCATAGATAAGGAGAAACCCTATCTCCAATGAAAATAGAAAATCTCTTTCCTTTCATTAATACATAGACCTGTAAGTGAAAAGAACATTTTAACAAAACATTAGGTACTTGTGTATTATCACGGCGCCCACTATATTCAGTCGTATGGCATTGTATTCCATTTAAAATTGTATACCATTGTATATGGCATACAATGGCATACAATGCAATGAGATTTTAAATTGTATATACAATCTTTAGTTGTATAAGCACCTTAATAGGTGCTTACAATGTTAAATGCACCCCCACGCCACTGCCACTATCAACGCAGACCCGAAGCGTGGCGAGCGCAGCGAGCCCGCGAGGGGCGGCGGTACGCGTCCTCCAACCTTTTCATACCCCCACTATCCACGTCGGCGTGGAGTTGATTTGATATAGTGTGGCAAACGCAGCGAGCCCGAAACGTGGCGAGCGGCCGCGCATGACTTCACATGTATTCCGTGTATAATTTCAGTGATGCTGTCATGTGTGCCATATCCTTTCAGGGGTGCTGCCGTGTGCACTGTATCAGTCCAGGGGTGCTGTTAAGAGTGCCATATCATTCAAGGGGTGCTGTTAAGAGTGCCATATTATTCCAGGGGTGCTGCCATGTGTGCTGTATCTGTGGCACCCCAGCCTATTTCTAGAGAGTCCCAGCAGCGGGACCTTAGGGGTAATGCCCGGATCATTTGGGACATGCAGAAACGTCCCCAGGCTGAGTGACAGCACTGGAGGACGAATAGGAGAAAGGAGGAAGTGAGGAGAGGCGGATGCGGAGAGGGATCAGGGGTCCCAGCACGGAGAGGAGCAGAGCGCGTGGCGGGGAGAAGGACGAAGAGAGATATGGCAGAGAGCAGCTGAGAAGGAGAGAGGAGCCCGGCTGACGGAAGACTGGAGAGAGCCGCCGCCTCCAACCGACAGTGACCTGCCTGGGAAAGACGCGGAAGTGACAGCCCGGCGCGAGAGGGGAGAACAGGAGCCCCAGATACCCGGGCAGCAGCAGCGCGACGTGGCGGGACCGGAGAGAGCGCCTGAGTGTGGCAACGCTGCAGTAGCAGCGCCCACACTAGTGTGCCCTCCGCCGCCGAAAAGATTCAGCAGCCAGCCAGGCGGACACCAGGCAGCAGCATTGTGACGGGCAGGAGCCTGCAACTGCCTCCGGCCACCAGGTACCGTCCAGTGTGCCCCAGCAGAACCCCACTGTGCCCCAGCAGAACCCCACTGTGCCCCAGCAAAACCCTGCTGTGCCCACAAATCCTGGGTAGCCCACTTTGACAAATACTGGGTAACCAGGGAGCCTGTTTGGCCCATACTCTCACCTTTGACGACCGACGTGGGACCTTACTGTATGTTACCCTACTCGCCAACCCTCCAGCCGTGGGATAGAGTGCCTCACTGGGTCATAAGAACCCCTAACGGAGTACCCGCACATGTACCCTCTATTGTGTTGTGGGAGCATTCCCCTCGTGCTTTGCCCCGGCACGTGGAGAGACAGCTCCATCTTGTGGCCCAAGTTTAGGTTGCAAGGGGTGCCTGATTAAATTACTAGAAGGATCCAGTAACTGTTATTCTGCCCAGGGACAGTATTCTGGACTTCACCCTAAGAAGAGTGTTCATCTAACCCTGTGTTTTATTGTGTCTATTATATGTTATGTGACCTGTTACTATTGGTGTTTTAAATGTATAGTATGTCAGTGTACTCAGTAGATATACGTATCAGATGCCGAGGGTTATTCATTGTTAATTGCATAGTGAGTGAGTATGCTGTCACCTGTAAGGACCCAGTTGGCGGTTGACAGGATCAGTCTACCCACTCCCCAGTATACTGGAGGTTTACGCGAGAGTGGTACTAGAGTTTATTGACCCCATAGGGGTGGTAGTCCGCAAGGCGGATCTGATTGGTTACTAGATCTGTAAATTGTTCGAAATACTTTTTGTCGCTCAGATGCCTATTGATTATTTGCGTCTTCTTTGCACTAAATAAAACATAAGCGGTTGTACCTGCTGGGCGCCTTGCTTGAGTCCCTGGGGTGGTGTGTTCTCTACGGCCGACACGGCGAAGAACTGGCGTGGTACCAAGAGTATCCAGCGACTCAAGGTAAAACATACACCCCTGCCGTTGGCGTGTCACACTTGGCGTCAAACCGAACAGGATACGAGTCGGCTGAGAGGACATCCAAGCAGGGAAGATGGAGCAACAAGCTGCACAACCGGCGGTACAAGCACCGGCGCAACCAGCTGCGCCAGCACAAGGCAGAGAGATACCAGCACCCGGGGATGGACAACAAGGACAAGCCGCCGCTGCACCAACCACCCAAATCACGCTCCCTTACTACTTCGGGGCATCATGGTTGCCCAGCTACAGCGGAGACAAAAAGAAGGCACTGGGAACCACATTTGCGGAGTTCAAGAGGGGAATGGAGTCAACATGCCTACTGTATACCCTGCAGGAACAACAGAAGATTCAGATCCTAATACCGTGTTTCCCCGATAATAAGACACTGTCTTATTTTATTTTTTTCATCAAAAAACACCATAGGGCTTATTTTCGGGGTAGGGCTTATTCTAATCAACCATGCCCCCATTCCTGCCTTCACAACCCCCATTCCTCCTATTAAAGTACCATGCCCCCAGTCCTGCATTCACAGCCCCGTTCCTCCTTTTATAGCACCATGCCCCCAGCCCTGCTCCTCACAGCACTTTCCAGTTCTTCTTCTCGTTTTGTGTCTGCGCCGCTGCTCCCGCCGTGTACAGAAACCGTGTGATGTGCGCGGTGACATGTGCAGGGCGCAGTGCATTCCTGGGACCGGGGGCTTCAAAGGCTAGTACAGTACAGTACTGTACAAGCAAGGCTGCGGTGAAGGGGGTTAGCGGGGATGGAGATGGGGTCATAGAAGTTAGTGCGCACACTCGGCTAAGAGAAATTTTGATAGGGCTTATTTTCGGGGTAGGGCTTATTTTGGACCAGTGTCCAAAATCAAGGGTAGGGCTTATTTTCGGGGTAGGGCTTATTATCGGGGAAACACGGTAGGACAACTGACCGGATCTGCCCTCCGTGAAGTGAGGTCATGGGCACCCGAACACAAGACGACGGTAGCACAGATACTAAAGAAGCTATCCGTCACCTTCGAGACGCGAAGCCTCCCAGAACTAAAATTGAAGTTTTACGGAAGAAAACAACGAGCGGGCGAGACGTTGAGGGACTATGCTCTCAGTCTACTAGAAATGAGTAAGGCGATACAAGCCCTCGACCCAGAAGAAATGAGGAACTAGGATGAGACACTAATAGTTCAGCTGATCGAAGGAGCCGGGAGAGAGAACATACGGGCACCACTGAGGCTGTTGCGAAGGCAGATGTCGGGTGCGACCTTCGCCGACTTCAAAGACGCCGCCATCGGGGTGGTCGGGACACAGGATGAAGCAGGAGAGGAGTACCCTGAATTACTAGGGTTTCACGAACAGCCGTACTCACGGAGAGCCTTCCCTACCAGCCCAGATGGGGCAAAAAAGAACAGAGACACAGCCATACGGGCCGCACAGAACGTACCGGACGACCAGTTCAAGGTTCTACAAAAGCAGATTGAGAACCTCACCGTCAGCATGGCAGATATGCAGGGGGTAATACGCCAGCGACCCGGAACACCGGAAGTAGACCCAGACACGGAGGAATGGTGGGCCCAGTACGTAGGACAATGCCCAAGGATCAAAGTGCTGATCAATGGGATAGAGACAGTGGCCATGATAGACACCGGGTCGCAAGTATCCATGATACAACTACCCACCCTCCAAAAATACTGGGGAAAAGAAGTACCATTTAGACCGCCCCCCACGCAGGTGAAAGTGGTCGCTGCCAACGGCCGAGAGGTCACCTGCAACGGGTACTGGGAGGCCGACCTGAAGATCGGACGAGCGCACTTACCCAAACAGGGGTATTTGGTGATCACCTGTGGAGAAGGAAAGGTTTCCCCCATCATCCTGGGTATGAACATCCTAAGAAATTGCCCTGAAGAGCTGATTTCGGCCCTAAAGCAGGAACTGGTTGACCAAGATCAGGCTGAGGAGGTAACCCTGCAGCACATCATCTGCGTCCAGAGGAGTCAGGTGGTGAAGAAAGCACTGGCCACACGGGTACGAGGAACTGTCAAGTGGTTTAACGGCCGAAGGGGATATGGCTTCATTAACCGAAATGACACAAAAGATGATGTTTTTGTCCACCGGACGGCCATAAAGAGAAACCACCCGCAGAAGTTTCTACACGGCGTCGAAGATGGCGAGACGGTGGAATTCGAGGTGGTAGAAGGAGAAAAGGGTGCTCAAGCGATAGACGTGACGGGCCCAGGTGGGGTACCAGTAAGAGGAAGCCGGTTTGCTTCAGACAGGCGTCGTGCCCGCAGGCGCTACCACCGGTGCCGAAGTGGGCGCTGCCACAGTAACGCCGATGCCCCCTCCCGCTTGCCTCTACACCCAGAGGGAGAGGGAGGCGATAACAGAGAGCAGATAGAGACACCCACTTTCACCAATCCAGTACCGTCCCGCTGGGAACCATGTGCACCCTGGGTGCAAGAACATCAGCCCAGATTGACTAACACAAGAGCCTTGAGCGACCAAAAGTTGGCGCAAAGTAGGGATCGCCAGAAGATTCATCCTGACCAGAATGCTCACGCTGACCGCATACCTGTTGGTACCCCGGTGTTCAAAAGAAACCATCGTCGCAAGCGTAAGCTCGATGCGAAGTGGGAAGCGGACCCCTACGTGGTAGCAGAAAAAACACGGGATACAGCAGCAGTCTACGGCATCACCCAGCGCGTTGGCATCCACTCCCAGCGGATCAATCTAAGTCAGAGCAAGCCGTATCTGAGCCAGACTCCAGTAGATTCCAGACCGAATAGTGAAGAGAACCCCGAAAAGGAAGATCCCGTCACAAGGTGGCCCCAGGACCCGTGGGAACTGAGGCCGAATGTTGGTTGGTCCGTGCCACTTCTTCCGAATATACCGCCGCAGACCAGTCCGAGGATCACTGAACCTGCTCCTGAGGCCGTCGGGATCGCACCCCCTGGGACTGGAGCGAGGCGTTCAGTTAGGAGCACGCAAGGCATGCTACCCCTGCGGTACAGAGAGTAGGTCTGCCGCTCATAATGTCTTACTTAAACGTTGTGTACTGTATATATTGTGGTCAAAACTGTAAAATTACTTATCTATGTGGCCCCCTCTCCGAGGACAGTAGACATTTGGGCCCAAATTCAAACCAGAAGGGTTTTTTCTGGAAACAATTCTTTTATCCAGTTCGATGCCCGAGGACGAGCATCCTTTAAGTGGGTGGATGTGTGGCACCCCAGCCTATTTCTAGAGAGTCCCAGCAGCGGGACCTTAGGGGTAATGCCCGGATCATTTGGGACATGCAGAAACGTCCCCAGGCTGAGTGACAGCACTGGAGGACGAATAGGAGAAAGGAGGAAGTGAGGAGAGGCGGATGCGGAGAGGGATCAGGGGTCCCAGCACGGAGAGGAGCAGCGCGCGTGGCGGGGAGAAGGACGAAGAGAGATATGGCAGAGAGCAGCTGAGAAGGAGAGAGGAGCCCGGCTGACGGAAGACTGGAGAGAGCCGCCGCCTCCAACCGACAGTGACCTGCCTGGGAAAGACGCGGAAGTGACAGCCCGGCGCGAGAGGGGAGAACAGGAGCCCCAGATACCCGGGCAGCAGCAGCGCGACGTGGCGGGACCGGAGAGAGCGCCTGAGTGTGGCAACGCTGCAGTAGCAGCGCCCACACTAGTGTGCCCTCCGCCGCCGAAGAGATTCAGCAGCCAGCCAGGCGGACACCAGGCAGCAGCATCGTGACGGGCAGGAGCCTGCAACTGCCTCCGGCCACCAGGTACCGTCCAGTGTGCCCCAGCAGAACCCCACTGTGCCCCAGCAGAACCCCACTGTGCCCCAGCAAAACCCTGCTGTGCCCACAAATCCTGGGTAGCCCACTTTGACAAATACTGGGTAACCAGGGAGCCTGTTTGGCCCATACTCTCACCTTTGACGACCGACGTGGGACCTTACTGTATGTTACCCTACTCGCCAACCCTTCAGCCGTGGGATAGAGTGCCTCACTGGGTCATAAGAACCCCTAACGGAGTACCCGCACATGTACCCTCTATTGTGTTGTGGGAGCATTCCCCTCGTGCTTTGCCCCGGCACGTGGAGAGACAGCTCCATCTTGTGGCCCAAGTTTAGGTTGCAAGGGGTGCCTGATTAAATTACTAGAAGGATCCAGTAACTGTTATTCTGCCCAGGGACAGTATTCTGGACTTCACCCTAAGAAGAGTGTTCATCTAACCCTGTGTTTTATTGTGTCTATTATATGTTATGTGACCTGTTGCTATTGGTGTTTTAAATGTATAGTATGTCAGTGTACTCAGTAGATATACGTATCAGATGCCGAGGGTTATTCATTGTTAATTGCATAGTGAGTGAGTATGCTGTCACCTGTAAGGACCCAGTTGGCGGTTGACAGGATCAGTCTACCCACTCCCCAGTATACTGGAGGTTTACGCGAGAGTGGTACTAGAGTTTATTGACCCCATAGGGGTGGTAGTCCGCAAGGCGGATCTGATTGGTTACTAGATCTGTAAATTGTTCGAAATACTTTTTGTCGCTCAGATGCCTATTGATTATTTGCGTCTTCTTTGCACTAAATAAAACATAAGCGGTTGTACCTGCTGGGCGCCTTGCTTGAGTCCCTGGGGTGGTGTGTTCTCTACGGCCGACACGGCGAAGAACTGGCGTGGAACCAAGAGTATCCAGCGACTCAAGGTAAAACATACACCCCTGCCGTTGGCGTGTCACATATCAATCCAGGGGTGCTGCCAAGTGTACCGAATAATTTCAGGGGTACTAGCAAGTGTGCCGTTTCAGTCCAGGGGTGCTGCTAAGTGTGCTGCATAATTCCAGGAGTGCTGCCTTGTGTGCTGTATCATTCCAGGGGTGCAGCCTTTTGTGCCGTATCATTCCAGGGGTGTTGCAATGTGTGCCGTATCAGTCCAGAAGAGCTGCCATGTGTGCCGTATAACACCAGGGGTGCTGCTAAGTGTGCCAAATAATTCCATGGGTGCTGCCATGTGTGCGGTATCAGTCCAGGGGTGCATCTAAGTGTGCTGTATAATTCTGGGGGGTGCTGCCATATGTGCCGTATAATTCCAGGAGTGCTTCCGTGTGCCGTATAACTTCAGGGGTCCTGCTAAGTGTTCCGTATTAGTGAAGGGGTGCTGCTTAATGTGCTGTATCAGTCCGGGGCACTGCTAAGTGTGCTGTATCAGTCCAGGGGTGCTCTTACGTGTGCCATATTACTCCAGTGTTTGTGCTGCCCACTTCTGTCGCTTAGATTAGTCATCCAGCTACCTCGGGCAACCTTTTGGCCTAAAAACAATATTGTGAGCTGTGAGATGTACAGAATAGACTGGAAATTAGAAGAAATCACTGTTATTGATAACAATAATAATTGTCAATAATACCGTAGAAAAAAAAAACTTCGGTAATTTAGCTGTTTGTTTATGATTATAAAAAAAAAAAAAAACACAGATCCAAAACCAAAACCCGCAAGGGTGGTTTGAGCTAAAAAAATTTGAAAATGCGGTAAAACAGGGATTTTACCGCATTTTCGGCTTAGTACATCCTGCCCAAAAACCTGAAAACTGTCTGGGTGCACACCCCTAGTGATAAGATGATCTGAAATGTCTCAATATGTGTGTACAATGCCGGCACCAGAATCCTGATTCTTGTGATTGGGATGACTGTCAACATCCCAATCACAAGTATGCTGGGAATGGTTTGAGGTAGGCTGTGCGGGAAAGGTCTGGGGTTGGGTTAGCTAACGTACTTAATGTTGGGTTACTAACCATTGGGATGCCACCATTGGTCTCCCGAATGCCGGCATCCCAAGCATCGCATCCCGATACCATCCTTCAGCAGTGAGAGTATGTAGGTATGGATTAATGGTGGAGACTTTTGGAACAGTGGTTATATCAGAAGTTAATCGCAGGTCTCTCTGGAACTGAGAGGAAGATTACAGTACCATAGAATGAGAACTTTGTGATCAATAGCAGAACCCTTGGGCAGAGCTGAGGAGTTTTGGGTTCTAGAAAGGATAATTATATCTTATACTGTAGCTGCTGACAATAAGAAATAAAGTTGTACTGGGATGTAGTAATATACAGCCTGACCCTGCAATGTGTAACTGAGGAGATCATGTGGAGTGTTGGGTAGAAATGTTATGGATCACTCTCTCTGTACTTTCTGCTACAGTGGCTAACACCATCTTCTGACAAGAAAGCAGGCCCCATAGGTTTCTATGGATGCAGCTTTTGCACACAAAATCAGCTCGACCTAGAAAGCACAGGCGGGATTCAATGTCCCGTCTTCTGCGGGGCGAGAAGGGGGCGTGGCCACTAGAAGTGGCCGGGAATCGTCAAGCTGCGGCCGGGAGCTCGACAATTCCCAGCTGTTCTCGGCAGAACGAGCCCAACTGCTTGTGAAGTCTGGCTCCTTCTGCGAGATCCCCTGCTCAATGCTGTTTTGGAAGAAAGCATTGAATAGGGCCCGAGTAAATATTGCCTGCTTTATTTTTACACTGCAATTTAGATTTCAGTTTGAACATACCCCACCCAAATCTAAAGGCCCATACACACTAGTCGATTTTGAGCTGAACGCAGCTCAAAACCGCCTAGTGTGTATGACCGGGTGATGAGCACTAATGCGTACTCCCATATCATCACCGGCTGCCGCCATCTGTCATTGCGTTTGACAGGACGAGTGAACAGCTTTCCTTAGTCTACTACTATGGAAAATCGCTCACTGTGTATGCACTGAGCAATTTACAATGATTTACAATGTAAATCACGGGCCAGAAAATTGCTCAGTGCATACACACTGAGTGATTTTCACGAGAGTGAACAACTTTCCATAGTAGGAGACTTTCTCCCTGAAGTTAGGCAACCCTGATTTACACTTCGTCGATGTCCATACACGCTGGGCTAAAACTTCCAATATGTATGTACCTTTATGCTCTCTGCACATGTTACATTTCCCCACCTGCAGTGCAGCATGGTCTCGTCTATTTAAGAAAAAATGTGCTTTGCGATTAAGTCTGAAGTAGGCCCCATATGTACAATGGGGGTGATTCTGGTTGGTTTGCAAAGGAAAACTTCTTTAATGGACAAAACCATTTTGTCCCTTAAAGAAGGAGTTTGCTTTTGCAAACCAACCTGAATCACCCCCCATGTGCTGTACTTCCATCGCTGTATAAAGCAGAAATCCACATGCCACCCTGTGTTGGTTTTTATTATCTTTACAAGATTATACTATACTTAAAAAAATTTTTTTTTCTTAAACTCATATAGATTAAAAAAAACCTTTGTAATAAAATGTGGCTAAAATGAAGTCACATAAGGTGAAGGAGGAAATAGAAAGACTGAAAAGTGAGCTTATCTACTGTTATCAACTTCTGTACACACTTGGCTATAAGTATAAGTATTATTCCCATTGTTTTTATAGTGCAATTTAGAAAGAGGAGGAACATACAAGTATTCTTCCATATACTGTAGCCCTTTTATACCCCTTTCACATCGCAAAAATAACCCGGGTCGATCCCATGATGTTGCCGGTGTCGACCCGGGTCTCTGTGCAATGTGAAAGAGCCTTTTTTTATTTCCCGAGTCCAGCAACCCAGCATTTTGAGCGGGTTAAAAGGGTTAATTCCGGGTCGGACCCAGGTTGCTGTGAAGTGTGAATGGGTAACCCGGGATGAAAAGTGGACACCATATAAATATACCGCATCCCCTCGCATGGTTTGCTGTGCTCGCCATGCTTCTCCCTCTATGCCTACTGGGATAGTAAAGTATGAACAAGTCGGCTTAAAAAAAAAAATCTTAAAAAACTCATGTCAACTTTTTTCCCATTTAGACCATTTTCATGTCAACCTTTGCTTATGTCGACCCTTTGTGCATGTTAACCTTTTTTCATTGTCGACCTTTTGACTGTTAACCTAGACACTGTAGACCCAATGACTGCATTCCCGCACATAGCAAGCGATACAATATTGTCTATCATTTCTCTATTGCAGCTTAGAAAAAGATAGACGGAATCTGATTGGTTGCTAAGGACAACATCGCCATCGTAAATTTAACCCCAGGATTCAGAATGCCTGTCTTATAATATTCATGATTTAGGTATGGGTTATTGTGTCGACCAAGCCAAGGTCAGCATGCATTGGGTCGACCACTGAAGGTCAACATGTGTTAGGTTGACACCTGAAATAGGTCGACACGCTTAATGTTGACATGGATGGAAGGTTGACGCTAGCATTAGGTTGACAATGGCGAGTCAAAAGGTTTACATTGTTTTTTTTTTTACTTTTTTTGTCCCAAATGTCAACACTGTCTACATGGACACGATATCGGTGCAACGCGTCCCCTCGTATTGTTTGCTGTGCTAGCCATGCTTTGTGTGCGGTGCCTCGCTGTGCTTGCCACACTTTTCTATTCTGCCTTCATGCCCTAGTGCAGGGATGGGGAACCTTTGACCCTCCGGCTGTTGTTGAACTACACATCCCACCATTCCCTGCAACAGTTTTAGTATGACCAAATAGCAAAACTGTAGCAGGGAATGCTGGGATGTGTAGTTCAACAACAGCCGGAGGGCTGAAGGTTCCACATTCCTGCCCTAGTGGATGGTAGGGCATGAAATACCACCTTTCGCCACATGTTGGCTCAAAAAAAAAGTGAAAAACCCATGTCGACCTTTGACTGCCGACCTAACCTAATGCTTGTGTCGGCCTTCCATCCATGTCGACCTTAAGTACATTGACCTATTTTAGGTGTCAACCTAAGCCATGTCGACCTTCAGTGGTCTACCCAATGCATGTCGACTTTAAGTGTGCGTGTTAACGACCGAATACCCATGATTTATATTTATCAACTTCTAATAAACTGCTGTGCTGTTTTCCCATGACTATCAATTCAACCAACAAGGTGAATCCCTTTATTTCAGTTTATGATTATACTTCCATTCCTACTAATGGGTATCTGTATAGCCGCCAATGCTACACCTACGTTCTTCCCAGGTCACCAGGAAGAAGAATGGACAATAGACTCTGCCTGTGACCTACGGCTGGCAGCTGCCCAAATGGTGACCCATTTTCTTCAGCTCATTAGACCTGTCTCACGCTGTTATAATGAGGTTGCCGTTTTACAGCATCCTGCATTCATTATCACTAATTATTTCTGATGCCTCTTTTATTAGTGTTTGTTCTCCTGTCACCTCCACAAAAACACAGGATTAAGAAAAGTGTCTTTCTCAGAGTCTGTGCCCTTCAGTGCTTTATGCTTATTGTATTTACCAAATGACTCATTTCACTTTTTTGATAGGTAATAAACAATGTTTTTATTGTACATTTTATTCTGTAGTTTCAAATATATTTTCAAAAAGATAACAATATTTACTGTAGTCGCATGCAATTAAAAAATGTATACTGTATGTTCATTACATTACATTTATGTAGAACATAATTTGCTTGAATGAAGTTCATTTTGAGTTATGTTAAATATGGAAACTGATTTGCCAAAATAACTCACTTGTTTGGTTGTCAGTGTCTTCAGCAGTGTATGATGAGGTGATGGCCTATTTATCTACCTTTCTGGAGTTCCCAGAGTGGCGATGCAGACTGTGGAGGGAAGGGACAGTGCAAATTGCATCATTATGACCCCAGACATCCATGCTGCATCACATTGAAAAGGTTGGGCCACAATGATGCAATTTGCTAAGAATCACATGTCCTCCTAAGGGCCCGATTCAGACCCCCATCGCAGGGCTGAAAAGACTTGCCGGACGCTGATTGGCTGAATTCAGTGACCCAAGGCAGTCCCATTGGGAGGTGTTCCCTCCCTCTGGGATGCCTCTCTATGGGCTTCTTCTGTGCATGTGCAGTACCGTGGACGATACTGCACATGCGCGAGACCTGGGACCATCAATACGCTTCTATGGTCTGCTCCCAAAGCAGCTCACAGAGGCTGGGGGCCAGCACATGCGCAGTACTGAAAAAGGTGACCAGCAGCTGTGGCAGCAGGGGGGGGGGGGGGCAGCGGCATTGCAGCAGCCCCTCTCCTCTGCAGAGGTAAGAGCCGCCACTGTGCAGACTTGATCGCAGCGATCAGTTAGCCCCCTCTCCACCAAAGTAAAGTCCCTTCCCTGTGCAGCTATGGGAGCTGGGTGCGTTCTCCCCTAGTGTGGGGGTATGTGTGACACAGTACAAATTACTGTCCTGTTGGTACCGATGCCCAGATGTACTCTCCAAGATCGGCATCAGGGTTCCCAATGTCTGCTGGCGATGTTCTGGGGCTCCTGGCAACCCATTCCACATACGGAGGCAATGTCCCCTTATACTAACCTTCTGGTCTGAGATTTTCAAACTCTCTAGGACTATACTGGGAGACCCGGTTCCTACAGATCCATTGTTCTAGTTGTTCTACCTCTCCCCCACTCCTCTCTCAAGATACAAAAAAATCCCTGCTATGCCACTTAAATAATGCCTCTAAGTCGGTCATACCGGTGAGATGGCGTTCCTCCTCTCCTCTAACAATTAAGAACTGGATTAAGAAAATAGACGGTACTTATGTATTATCTGGGCTCCCATGTTAAATGCACGTAATTTTTTCATACCCCTACTATCCAACTACGCATGGAGTTGATTTTATATAGTGTGGCGAGCGCAGCGAGCCACCGTGCCCGAAGCGTGGCGAGGGGACGCGGTCTCATAAGAAAAACGGGAGCCCAGATATTACATAAGTACCAAATAGACTTCTATATGGATATGGAAGATATCCTGTCCTCAGTGGATGATAGACACAACCAGTTCAGGGATACTTGGACCCGCTGGTTAGTCTACTGGGACTCCAGGACCTATAAAGAGGTCATGGTGGCCCAATCTTTTTAAATTCTCTCTCTCCCTGTGACTTGCTACTCCTTCTTCCCGTTATTTGTTTATTTTCTTTCTGTGGCCTATATATATGTGGTATACTCACTCTATTCCAGTGGCGTGAGGTGGGGTGAGGCAGGTGTGGCACAGCCTTTCCTGTCATACTAGCGTATATGCCGGCAGTTTGAATTGATAAAGTATGTAAAAAATACAAACAATTTATTTAAAAAATCTTATTTTTATTATTCTAATCATTTTTATAGTCAAAACTCTGGAGTAAAAAGTCTATGGCAGGTGAGGCGGTGCCTCACCTGGCTACCTTTTCTCTACATCTCTTATCAAAACTCAATGAATCTCCAGCAGTGTATACTGCTGCACATGTCTATAATGCCTGCATGGACCCCATGGATCATATATTGTGTGCATATCTGGCTCTGGTACTTGCCAGGGACTCTTGAGCCATTTACCACAGTAAAGAATGTTTATGTACTTGTATTTAAAACCAATAAAATTTAATTTGCACTAAAAACTATAAACCACCATTATAAACCACAATGAATAAGATATTGCTGTTATTCTTTCTTACGTGGGTCCTATTTTCCTTTCACTTTCACAGGGTTTTATTTTCCAACGTGAAGTCCCATATTTAGTGATATAGAGACCATACAAGATAAAAAAAAGCGGTAGCAGTCCAAATACCATGGGATAATGTATGTAACATTGATTTAATAATTATGATGATAATAATGTAAAAACATAGATAAAATACAGAATGTAATAAACACATGATAAAATATCATAATGGAAAAGTGCAGTTAATTTTGTAACCATACATAGTCCCATTCCTAAATGCGAACCATGGTGACAATACCCTCAAAGTCAATGGTTGCAACACTCAAAATAATTTGATTCTCACTTGTTGTTGGCTCTGCTGGGAGCAATATGAGTTCCTGGAGTGGAGAATTTGATCCAGAGGGGGGTTCTTGTACACAGTTTGATGATAATTTTCAGCAAATTTTATGCAAACTTGAGGTTCTGAGGTCTGGTCAGGGGCAATTGGTAGACTGGTCCAATATTGCAGTCCAAATAGTAATGGAAAACAATGTCTATGTGTTCTATTTATAAGAGTGTTGAAAGGAGATGGCCGTACCCTACTAACTGAAAGTGTGAATATTTTCACACATATAAAGGTATCTTTTTCTTTTGGTGTAAAGAACAACAGTGCACCATTACTCAAGTGGTTTGGATGTTAGGAATCCTATAAAGGTATCCATTGGTGAAGATCTCAAGGAAATTGCGGTTTCTTTCTTCAAGTGTTTAAGATCATAAAGAACAAGGTCCCTGCCCTATATTCGGGATACGGTCATTGGATCTACAGCAAGTTGGTCGACAGTCATAAGGTCGACACCGTTAGGTTGACATGGTTCTAGGTCGACATGGTTCTAGGTTTATATGGTTCTAGGTCGACAGGTCATTAGGTCGACACAAGCATTAGGTCAACAGTGTCTAGGTCGACAATCAGAAGGTCGACATTTTCACTGTTTTTTGAGCCGACATGTGCCGACAGGCGGTATTTCATGCCCTACCATCCACTAGGACATGGTGGGAGAATAAAATAGTGTACCGAGCGCAGCGAAGCATCGCGAGCGATGCGAGGGGATGTGGTGCACTGTAAACAATATCCATGTCGACATTCGGGTAAAAAAAACCTGTGAACACCCCATGTCGACCTTTTGACTGTCGACCTAGACACTGTCGACCTAATGCTTGTGTCAACCTTGTCCCATGTCGACATTTTCCCATGTCGACCTAATGACTGTCGACCAACTTGCTGTAGACCAAACTACCCCAACCCCTATATTCAGGGAGTTCCACTCCATGGAATTGTGAATAAATGAAAATAAAGAAGGTGTAGAACCGTATGGGTCTTTCTTAAATGGAAATTGATATATGTGAAAGTGTGTATCTGAGTGTTACATTTTTTTTTTTATTGACATGGAATCATGCCAGCCCCTTGATTAAGGGAAGGCGGTATATACAAATGTGTATTTTTCTCGTGAGGGTTTTGGGTGAATGTACCCTAGCTCACACTCTTTTGGATATTTTGAAATGTATAAAAGTATCCTTAACATTAATTTTTTTTCTCGATCAATTAATGTGTAACCGTCTTACAGTAAAAATATAAAGGGGGATTTAAAGCTCATCAAAGTATCTTTCACTCAATATAGAGGGGGTCATATGCATATACAGTATACTGTATGTATGGGATGCAGTTTAAATCCCGGCGGTCGGGATCCCGGCGTTCAAAATCCTGACGCCGGAATCCCGAACACCAAAATCCAGACACTTTCTCCCCCGTGAAAGTGTGCCGAACGTAGCGAGGCACCGGGCCCGCTGCGTGGCGAGTGCAGCGAGCCTGCAAGGGGGGGCGATCCACGTCCCCCCCTTGTCGGGATTTCGGCGTTCGGGATTCCGCCGTCGGGATTTTGAACACCGGGATCCCGACCGCCGGCTTTTCATGCCGAATCCATATGTATAATCTTAGATATCCTATGGCAACAAGTAGCCGGACTCACAATAGTGTATAAATATCAAATCACATCAAGGTAGCTTTCAATATGTCTGGGGAATCACTTATATACATATCGGGTCTCTGAATGGCTCTGAATATAGAATTGGAAAGATAAAAGCCATATGGCAACAGCGTACCTGGACTCACAATAGCATTGCTATATCAAAGCACATCAAGGTATATTTTGACATTTATATGGAGAATCACAACTGTACATATATTGGGTGACATTCTATGGGATGGGATAATCTGACTTTTGCGAATTTTTTCGCAAAAACGGCAGTTTTCGCACTTTTTACCTAATTCGCATATTTAATGAGATGTGAAAAACGGCAAAAAGTGCGGTTTTGCAGCGAAATCGCACTTTTTAAAAGTGCGATTTTTAGTTTTCGCCAGAACTCGCATCCAGATGTTTTTACATTGAAAAGTATACAATTTGCATATTTAATGAGATGCGAATTAGAAAAATGTGTCTAAAAATCGCAAAAAAATCAGACCAGGTTCTGATATGCGAAATGGCCAGAACCCTGCACAGATCATTGAGATCTGTGCATGGCCCTGTGGTAAAAAATGTTGAAAAGTTTTTTTTTTTTTTTTTAAATGGCGTGGGGTCCCCCCTCCTGAGCATAACCAGCCCCGGGCTCATTGAGCCGGGGCTAGTTCCAAAAATACGGGGGACAAAAAGCATAGGGGTCCCCCGTATTTCTGAAACCAGCCCCGGACTCTTGGATCGGTCCTGGTTCCAAAAATACGGGGGGACAAAAAATCTGGGGGTCCCAGTGTTAGTGTGTAGGGGGCTTAATATTCACATGCATGTCAGTGCATGTAGACGGTGTAACAACAAATTGTGTGCATTTTGATTAAAATTACTGGTGATAAAGGCAAGTCTCTTTAGGTGAAATATAACTAATTTTTAGATTTTTGCTTGGTTTTAATATCTCCATTATAGGATTTCTAGGCATTTTATATTGAGGTGCTCCCTCACTAATGCTGCTTTCCCACTGCCTACACGGGTAATGACCCGTTTTTTTTAAACGGGTCTTTAAACGGGTAAGAGCCATAAAGACTCTTTCCCACTGCAGCTTTTAAACGGTAAATTACCGTTTAAAAGCTGTTTTTGTCACATTCCCACTTACCCGTTTAAAAACCCGTTTAAGCAGTGTAAAGATGGGGGGGGGGGGGGGAATTTAAAAAAAAAAAACGGCGTGGGGTCCCCCCCACTGCCGTAACCAGCACCAGGCTGAAAGAGCCGGGGCTGGTAATAAAAAATCAGGAAACCCGACAAATAGGGGTTCCCTGATTTTTTACAACCAGCCCCAGGCTCCAGGTCCGGGGCTGGTTCCCAAAATACGGGGGACAAAATGACTAGGGGTCCCCCGTATTTTAAGAACCAGCCCCAGGCACAACCAGCCAGCAGGGTAATGCCACAGCCGGGGGACACTTATGATATAAGTTCCCGCGGCCAAAGCATTAACCCTACCGACCAGTCAGCCTGGCCAGGGGCCCTGGGGGAGTGGGGACCCCCCCAATAAAGGGGTCCCCCCCCTCCAGGACTTTCCTGACCAGGCTGAAGCCTGGTGCTGTCCTCGATGACCCTGGGCGGTGGGCATCGAGCTGATGGTATGGTGTAAAAAATAGAATAAAAACCATTGTCTTTTACTGGTGAACTATGAGTCCCAGCAAGCCTCCCCCGCAAGCTGGGACTTGGAGAACCACAAGTCCCAGCCTGCGGGGCATTAAAGGGCCCGCTGGGTCTTGTAGTTCCACAGTAAAAGAAAGAGTTAAATAAACACACTGACACACGTGAAAAATAAAAGTTTAATACATACATAACACATACATACTGATACTTACCTATCTTGAGCCCGTAGGTAGCCCTGGTCCTGATGTCCTGGTCCGTGTCGGCGTCTGTATCCATGTCGGCATCCCTGTCGGCGTCGGCGGTCCGGAGTCCGAAGAAATCCATTTGGGAAGCTGTGGAAGGAAACCATACTCACCTGTCCCAGCGCGACGTAGTCCAGGTAAGGTCTTTGCAAAAAAATAAACCGAGAACGCGAAACCAGACCGGACTGACGGAGACGCACGTGTGTTTGTTTACATCGTGCGGCTCCGCCTCCCGAATGCCGCTATTGGCCGCCTTGCGGCCTAGCGGCTCCTGATTGGCCGCTAGGCCGCAAGGCGGCCAATAGCGGCATTCGGGGGCGGAGCCGCACGATGTAAACACACCGTGCGGCTCTCTGCCTGTTCGCTTGGTTCGGGTGTCGGTTTGTTTTTTTTGCAAAGACCTTACCTGGACTACGTCGCGCTGGGACAGGTGAGTATGGTTTCCTTCCACAGCTTCCCAAATGGATTTCTTCGGACTCCGGACCGCCGACGCCGTCGCCGACAGGGATGCCGACATGGATACAGACGCCGACACGGACCAGGACATCAGGACCAGGGCTACCTACGGGCTCAAGATAGGTAAGTATCAGTATGTATGTGTTATGTATGTATTAAACTTTTATTTTTCACGTGTGTCAGTGTGTTTATTTAACTCTTTCTTTTACTGTGGAACTACAAGACCCAGCGGGCCCTTTAATGCCCCGCAGGCTGGGACTTGTGGTTCTCCAAGTCCCAGCTTGCGGGGGAGGCTTGCTGGGACTCATAGTTCACCAGTAAAAGACAATGGTTTTTATTCTATTTTTTACACCATACCATCAGCTCGATGCCCACCGCCCAGGGGCATCGAGGACAGCACCAGGCTTCAGCCTGGTCAGGTAAGTCCTGGAGGGGGGGGACCCCTTTATTGGGGGGGTCCCCACTCCCCCAGGGCCCCTGGCCAGGCTGACTGGTCGGTAGGGTTAATGCTTTGGCCGCGGGAACTTATATCATAAGTGTCCCCCGGCTGTGGCATTACCCTGCTGGCTGGTTGTGCCTGGGGCTGGTTCTTAAAATACGGGGGACCCCTAGTCATTTTGTCCCCCGTATTTTGGGAACCAGCCCCGGACCTGGAGCCTGGGGCTGGTTGTAAAAAATCAGGGAACCCCTATTTGTCGGGTTTCCTGATTTTTTTAATACCAGCCCTGGCTCCTTCAGCCTGGTGCTGGTTACGGCAGTGGGGGGGGACCCCATGCCGTTTTTTTTTTTAACGTGTAAAGGGCTACCCCTTTCCCACTGCCGAAAAAACGGCTGTTACACGTTAAAAACACTGCTTTTTACACGGGTAACAAAAACCGGTATTTGTTACCCGTGTAAAGCAACCTGGAGCTTTCCCACTGCAGCTCTAGCCGTTTAAAAAGGCTAAAAAAACGGCATTTACACGTGTAAAGCCTGCAGTGGGAAAGGGGCATAAGGTCAATGAACATAGCAGTGCTTGGAACCTTGCTCACATAAATCATCAGAGAGCACTTCCTGTGCATTTCTACATATATATATTCAAGCAGTCATTCGCAAAACCTGGTGATTAACTTATACTCTGTCTCCCCCACTCGCAGGGATAGTGACAGCAATGCACAGATCTGAGGAAATCTAATCACTGGCTTGACCTATGGCTGTTTGTTATGTGTGTAGCCACGGCAGTGTACGTTTTGGAGATAGGGTGGGAGAACGATAATTTGTTCTTCTGCCTTGTGTCAGTACCTGCCAGCAAGAGAAAAGGAAGGCTAGGGAGCTACTGCTGATGAGCAGGGTTGTGGACCTGCAGCACACAGACACACAGACATACCTAGTTCTAGATGAGACGAAGGCAATAAAGCAGCAGCAGCTACATAGAGAGCACTTCCCTGATGCTAACAGAGCTGTCCACCTGATCCCGGCGCAGCAAATCACAAGCTAGCTCTGAAAAACCTATGCTGATGCTGCTGGAAAATTAGGGCAAAGGATTGAGGTGGGTCACTGTGCGTCCCCAGCATAGGCGAATCTAGGGGGTGGTCCGGGGGTGCACCATTTTGTAGCTGAGGGATGGAGCTTCCCAACGAGCCCAGCCACGTGTCTCTTGCCCCCTGGGAACCGGAGATACGACCAGGCAAAGTTGGAACATTTTCCCTATAGGATAACATGGGACCCGCTAATTCCGACCCCCACCCAGTTCAACGGCTGCGAGTTCCCCCTTCGGCATCACTGAAGCTCGAGGTTGATCTCAGTCGAACCCAAATTGCTGGGCCTTCAATCTGATACCAGGCTGGATCTATATGGGTTAATTGGTTCCAGGGATATTGAGGTTAAACCGTTTTTTTTTTTTTTCATTTCTTAAATGTAATTTCATGACTGTTTATGTTCTTTGAGGGCAGATTTCTCTGTAACCAAACAGCCCAGTTTCATGGGACCAAAATCATCCGAAGCCAACTCAAAAGTTCTTCAATATGATACTGGTCTCATGTAAATGGGTCAGTTGGTTCTGAAGATATAGCTGGTTGGTTAAAGGGGGGTAGGGAGAGGGAAGTGGTTGTCTCTCCCCCTCACACCAGAAAATGCAGGGACTAACTAGGCTGGTGTATAAGGTGTCAGCCTGGGAATGTCCCTGCATGATCCTGGGACCATATTCCCAGGTAAATCCCTGTATTTTCTGTTGTGAAAGGGGTATTATTTCAAACAGCCGTGACCTGCAGTGCTCTGAATACAGCCGGGCAGCCCCCTGCTCTCTGCCCAGCTGTCAATGACTGTCACCCCTGCAGCTTCCACTCCTATTCTTCTTCCTGCTTTCACCTCAGCCTCCCCCCCCCTTTAATCATGTGGTGCCGGCGCCCGGCGTGCTCCCCCGACATCCCGCACAACAACAGCTCGCACAATATTTCAAATGTCCACTCGGATAGAGGGGACACTAAGGAGGGGAGTGTCAGCGTGCTCTGCGCTGTGCTCTGCTCCTCTCCCCATAGAAGCAGCTGCACCGCTCTCCATCTCTCCCTGCAGCAGCAGTGAAGGCTCATATAAAAATTTACAGTAAGTGGCACTTTTGGGGGCATTGCTTAAGGGACGCTACAAGTAGCGGTATGTGGGGGCAATTATGCATAATGTGTGGCTTAATGTGTAAGGGGCATTATGGTGTGCAGCATCATGTGTAAGCGGCATTATGTGTGCTGCATCATGTGTAAGGGACATTATGTGTGCAGCATCATGTGTAATGGGTACTATGGTGCACGGCATCATGTGTAATGGGTACTATGGTGTGTGGCATCATGTGTAATGGGTACTATGGTGTGCGGCATCATGTGTAATGGGTACTATGGTGTGTGGCATCATGTGTAATGGGTACTATGGTGTGCGGCATCATGTGTAATGGGTACTATGGTGTGCGGCATCATGTGTAATGGGTACTATGGTGCCATCAAGCAAGAACCCCCTAGCAATGAGCACGTAGGTAAGCAGCACTTATGTGGCAAATATGTAATGGGCATAACGGTTTGTTATATAGTATGTAATGGGCATCATGATGTGTGGCACAATGTGTAATGGGCATTATGGTGTGTGGCCTTATGTGTAAGTGGCATTACGGCGTGTGGCTTTATGTGTAATGGGTATTACAGAGTTTGCTTAAATGTGTTATGGGCATTACTGTGTATGGTCTAAAGTGTAACACCACACCCCTTTTTGTGATGCCACGCCTCCTCCCCACGAGGCTATGCCCCTTTTGCCGCGCGGCTTCGCCGCGCTAAGGTCTCCCTGCTGTTATGTCTAGATTTGGGACCACCCATTACCATAATTCTAGATTCGCCTATGGTCCCCAGACAGAGAACTGTATGTATCCCATTTCTTATTGGCTGCTGCAGCAGCTCTCTCGCACACAGGACTCCAACCTTTATCAGCTGTGACCCTGCGCCCCAATGGTGCCGGCTCCCCCCCGTGACCGCTTGGGCTGCCTAGCGTTAGTTACGCCACTGGCTGGACCTGGATTGGTGAGTATATTGGTGTAAAAGTGAGGAGTGTGAATGTGTGTGTAATAAAGTTTTACTTCTGTGTGTTTTTTTTTAACATTCTTTTTACAGGTGGACTACAAGTCCCAGCGGGCCCATTAATGCCCCGCATGCTGGGACTTGTGGTTCTCCAAGTCCCAGCATGCAGGGGAGGTCTGCTGGCACTTGTAGTTCTCCTGTATCAAGCAATGTTATGTATGGAAGATTTAACCCTATCAGGCCGGCGTCCACTGGCCACGGACACCGGTGACAGCCCCGGGCTTCAGCCCTGGATGGGTAAAGCCTGGGGGGGGGGGACCCCTTTATGTGGGGGTCCCCACTCCTCCAGGTACCCCGTCCAAGGCTGACCAGCCACGGTGCTCATGTTTCGGCCGGGGGACCTTATATAAAAAGTGTCCCCCGGCTGTGGCATGACACCGAGGGCTGTTGGAGCCCGGTGCTGGTTTCAAAATACGGGGGACCCCCAGATTTTTTGTCCCCCGTATTTTTGGAACCAGCCCCGGCTCAGGAGGGGGGACCTCACGCCAATTTTTTTTTTTTTATGAACACAAAATCACACATTTCCTCAAAATCGCACATTTTCATGCCTACAATTCGCACATTTTCTTGCCTAAAATTCGCACATTATCGCACTAAATCGCACTTTTCATTCCAGAATTCGCACCTCATTAAATATGCGAATTCGCGGCAAAAATGCGATATTAAAAAAGTGCGATAATGGGCGATTTTGAAAGTGTGAAAAAAATCTCATCCCATATAAGTTACCTTTTCGCAGGTGTAGAAAAATCATGTTGTAGAAAAATCATAGATGTCTTCATGTAGCTGCTAGAAATGCCTTGGCTGTGCGGAGTCTGTGTGCCTGATTCAGACCTGATCGCAAGGCTGCTAATTAGTAGCAGTCAGAGATCAGGTAAATGCTGCCCCACTACAGTGAAATTCTGCCATGTGAATTAATGTGGTCACTGTGCGAATAGATGTGTATGGCTGCAAATCTAATCGCAGCCATGCAAATATTTCCCAAACCATTTGTAGGCCACTCATCATCGAATGATTTCCCCACTGGTCACAGTGATCGCAGGCTCTGAGTAGCCCTGGATTTACAGTATTCTCTGATAAAATATGCCTGACGTCACACACCCTCCCTTAAAACGCTTGGGCACGCCTGTGTTTATTCTGGCATGCCTTGTTTTTTGGGTGCCGGACGGGGTCACGACAGGCATTTACCCGACGTCGGGATCACGACTGTCAAAACACAGACAGCCGGGTTCCCGACGGCCACCTGCTATTTTCCCTCATGGGGGTCCATGACCCCCATAGAGGGAGAATAGAATAGGTGGTGAGCGTAGCGAGCCACCGCGCCCTCAGCGTTGCGAGCGCAGCGAGCCCGCAAGGGGCTTAGTTGCGCTCACCATGCTGTCTGAGTCTGGGCAGTCGGGATCCCGACATCAGGCTAATGACTGTCGAGATCCCGACTGTCAGACCCCTGTACCACACCCGTTTTTTTAGAACTCCCATTAAAGGCATGTTTAACACTCCCAAACGCCGGCTTCCTGTTAATAACCTTGCGAATGGCTAGCAAACAAAAAAGTAGTTGGACAGCATCACGCACGAGCATTGCTGCCCAGTCACATGAGCAGTCTATCGATTATTGTCCACTGTGTGAATTGAGCAGCAGCAATCAGATCCGAATCAGGCCCTGAATACAGCCATCACAGGATAATTCTGGGTGTGGAGGTGGAGGAAGGGAACCTTTGGAGGCTCAATACTGACTGCCAGCAGCATCATTCAGGTTGTGGGCGGACAGTCCGGCTTGTTGTTACATTATAAATAATGATCCTAAACAACAGGGAGGGCCTGTGCCTTGGTGCCCCTGAATCTACCTATGGCCCCACTATTTACGACACCAGAAGCACCCCCATTTCTATGGGGGATGCTAGGCTGTTGGATTTACCAAGCACCAGAATACAAATGTTTATGGAGTTTGTGCCAGGCAACTTATACCAACTTCACATGGGTATAGCTTCTTGGCTACATAATGCAGGAATTACTGGGAAAGGGTCGCTTAGAACCCCTTACTGGCAATGGGAGTTGCACGCGCATGGTCCACAGACCAAGCATGCGCAGTAGTGCTCTTGCGATCACTTCACTTCTGACATGTCCCAGGGAGCGGCTCCTTTGGCGCTGCTGTCATTCTATGCAGATTTTACTACTTTGGAGCGATCATTCATTTCTTATTGTTGCAAATAGTGGCGATCAGAAATTATAATTATTTGCTAATTATCCCCCAGATCTATCAAACAGTTTACACACAGAATAATAAAAAATTATAAGTTTAATTACAAAAATTCATGAGCATAGTCATTTTGGGCCTGATTCAGGTTAACTCACTAAGGGCAAGATGTATCAAGCTTCAAAGGTGATGAAAAGGAGATAGATAAACAACCAGCTAATCAGCGCCTACCTGTCATGTTTGAAAAATGATAGATAGGAGCTGATTGGCTGGTTGTTTATCACTCTTATCACGTTTTGAAGATACATGTAGCCCTAAGCAGCGTATATTGGCTGCTGAGTGAGCCATCTAACACCGCCTACCGGGCGAGCATATGCCCGCCCCCTGCGAATATCCCCACCACATTCCGAATGGATATTTAGCATAAACATCCATTTGAAGGGGAACGTACAGGGGCAAAATCATTCAATGGTCGTCGGCCATCAAATGATTTTTCCCCTGTTCGCAAATATGTCAGTCTTGACTGACCTATGTTTGCGGTGTCTGGCTCAGAAAATGGGGCAGCCACTAACATTATGCAACATCAGCTGCCTGGCCCCACACACAGGGCGATATGAAGCCATTTTACATATTTTAAATTAATCGCTCAGAAACTGGCAGAGAATTGCTGTGTGTGTAGCACACCGATGGTTAATTCAGAGCACTCGCTCACTCGCCTTCTAAGCGAGTGCTCTGAATCCTGCCTGACCTCTCCGTCCGTCCACCGTCTGTCCACCATCTGTCCACCATCTTCACTGTCTTCAAGCTGCGGGTGGGTGAGGACGTGGGAGCAGGACCTTCTCCACCCTGCCTCTCCTCCCGCCCTACCTGTCCTGCCACCAGAAGTCTGCAAGCTGCGGGTGCTGAGGACGTGGTAAGTTTTTTTTTTTTACCACTGTGCCACCAATGCTTAAATATGTTTGGGGGAACACTATACCACCAACACTTATATATATATATTTTTTTGTGGGGAGCGTTATACCACCAACGCTTATACTGTATATGTTTTTTTGGGGGGAGCGCTATACCACCAATGTTTATATATGTTTTTTGGGGGCAGCGCTATACCACCAACACTTATACACTTATGGTGTGTACACACGGGGTTGATATGCTGTGCTATGCGAGTCCTGATGTGATTAGATCGCATCGGGACTCGCATCTCACGGCATGCTAGAGTGGCACAATTTACACTATATAGTGCAGATCTGCACTATACAGACTTGTCTGCCCTCTCTATTTCACTGCCGATTTGCGCTCACACAGGAACGTAAAAAAACAATGCGATCAGCATGCGATACGGCTTCCGATGTTCACTATATCGGCAACATCGGAAGCCATATCTTACTGTCTGTACACACTATTACTTGCATTTATATGTTTATATTTATATATGTTAATATATTTTTGTATTCCTTGAAGTTGCCTAAACACTTTCAGGGTGGGATGTACCAAGCAGCGGCGGTATATATCCCCCCCCCCCCCCCCCCCATTGCGCCGCTGCTCACTGCATACGTACTAACAGAAGTCCAGTTGCACATGCGCAGAGATGCTGGCGGCCGCGGGGCATGTTTTTTACTGCATTGTTTGTTTAGTACATCCCGCCCTAGGTGAGAGATTTGAAATCTCTCATGCTGAATCTCCCATTATGAATCTCTGGCACAAATCTCTCGGTGTGTGAGCTCATTATGGGCCAGATTCTCTAAGCTTTAAAAGTGATAAAATGGAGAGTGATAAACAGCCAGCCAATCAGCTCCTACCTGCCATGTCACAGACTCTGTTTGAAAAATGTCAGACAGGAGCCAATTGGCTGGCTGTTTATCACTCTCGATTTTATCACTTTAGACGTTTAGAGAATCTGGCTCTGTCTGAGAGATTCAGTTTAAGGGCAATCTCTCCTGCTGAATCTCCCGTCATGAATCTCTGGCACAAATCTCTCCGTGTGTAGGGCCCATAACTCTATTAATTTGTCCCTCATTGTTGGCAAAATTCCTTGAAGTGCAGGAAGAGGCTGTTCAATTAAATAGCTGGGGAAAACTGCAGCTATTTAAATATAACCCCTATTATGTAGCTGATTTTTCTAGTTGCATAAAAATGAGCATAGATCCGGTATTTTGTATAAATATAGTATAGAATCCAACTTTTTTTAAATATACTTATATGGGTTCCCACCAGTGATGTATTGGTGAGGGTGGGCGTAACTGAAACTGTATGCCACACTTATGGTACCGCCGTCTTTTCAATTCTTTTTTGCAACCCTGGTCTGTGAGCAATGATGTGCAAGCCTAACACTAAGGGTGCGAGTTTGGGTGCTGCAGCCAGGGCTTAAACGCCACTGCAACAGTAACTATCTTCCTGCATGGGGAAAATGATTCCTTCCTTAGTATAGAACACTGTAGGCATCTCTCTAAGTACAGTGGTCACAGTCATCCCCGCAGGATGGGACAACCCCCAGACAGGCATTCCTTGGATAGGACACTACAAGCTCCCAAATGGCAGTTTCGTTCCAGAATGCGGTCCGGTTCTTACCCATTCTTGTACAGACCAGGCTCTTACTGACACCTGTGAAAAGAAATATACTGTTATTTTGACATTTCTGATGAGATATAAAGCATCTAACAGAAACTATTTTCTATGGTATGCTGCTCATTACATGAAAAGGGCAGCTAATTTGCTAGAACAACATTTTACAGTTGACATTATTTACATCACCAGGCATGGCCATTTTGCTGTTGAACCATTGCATCTAATCTGGACACAATCAGGAGCTTTACTGTGCAGTTGGTCACTATAAAAAAAAAAAAAAAGATAGAGACCATTTCCCTGTGATAAATCTTTTCTGTCTCACAGTTAAGTAATTAAAATGTAAAATACCTTTATTTCTATTGGAATAAGCAGATGTCAGATCCCCCTCCAAGTCAGTGTGTCACATGATGGGCTGCCAAGCAGTGTGAGCCGGGTCACATGATCACTACCCAGCCCAGGCACCGGCCTTTGATCTTGATCAAAAATCATGTCGGAAGGATGCAGTGTGAGGTGTGCTTGTGCAGTGCTTGTGGTGCTGCTAGCCTGCAGCCTCCTACTGCAACGCTGCAGTGCACTGCACACCAAGGGCTCCTTGTCGCTGGACCAGATCACGTTTTATAAGGTAATGGGGGCAGTAACACTCCTGCCCATTCATCTCCATTGCCATAATAAGGAGCACACGCTGCATGTATTATTACACTATTATTATGGTGATGAAAGGGTAATGTGTCATAGGGAAGAGCACTCACATGTATTAAACACCAGTATATGAATCTTAATGTAAAATAGTAAAAATTTAACAAATTGAACTCCACATTTTATGTTTCTTATAGAATACAGTGTATATCAGCGTTTTATGTCTGGCAGATGTAGTACGTGTTGTCGTGTTTGTAGGAATCAGGCTATATAAATAATATTTCTATATGCCCTGTTGTAGTGATTATTTCATTTCAGGTATATCTGTGTTACCTTGTTATTATGTGCTGCGTTTGGTCATTAAAACGCAGGATTTGCATCAATCAGATTTCTCATAGCTGGAGGTAGCAAATGAGACAGAATCAAGACCTCACATTTGTCACTGTCTGACCAATCAGATGAGCCAAACTGTCTAGTGCTTAAACATTATTGGTAGATAGAGAAAACGCCCTAATTTATTTAGCAAAACTGCAGGAAGGTGATCATTAGAGACAGGATTATATGCAACATAAAAAGCTCGAAATATGCATGCAAATATGCATGAAAAATACTTAAAATATGCATGAAAAGCGTCAAAATATGCTAAATAAAAAATACAAAATAAAGTGAAATGTTATAGTTTTTTATTTAAATCAGCATACAATTAGTAAGTAGTAAATGACCCCCAGCAGTATACCCCACATAATGCCCCCAGCAATATACCCCACATAATGCCCCCAGCAGTATACCCCACATAATGCCCCCAGCAGTATACCCAACATAATGCCCCGAGCAATATACCCCACATAATGCCCCCAGCAGTATAATACACATAATGCCCCCAGCAGTATACCCCACATAATGCCCCCAGCAGTATAACACACATAATGCCCCCAGCAGTATAACACACATAATGCCCCCAGCAGTATAACACACATAATGTATAACACACATAATGCCCCCAGCAGTATAACACACATAATGCCCCCAGCAGTATAACACACATAATGCCCCCAGCAGTATAACACACATAATGCCCCCAGCAGTATACCCCACATAATGCCCCCAGCAGTATAACACACATAATGCCCCCAGCAGTATAACACACATAATGCCCTCAGCAGTATAACACACATAATGCCCCCAGCAGTATAACACACATAATGCCCCCAGCAGTATAACACAGATAATGCCCCCAGCAGTATAACACAGATAATGCCCCCAGCAGTATAACACAGATAATGCCCCCAGCAGTATAACACAGATAATGCCCCCAGCAGTATAACCATACCTCCCAACTGTCACGATTTTAGAAGGACAGTCCCGATTTTCGGGTCCTGTCCCGCTGTCCCACCCGCGGCAGGCATTGTCCCGCTGCGGGGGGTGGCAGTTGGGAGACCCCCCAATCTAGTAGAATAGACGCTGTGCGCATGCGCACAGCGTCTATTCTCGTATGAAAATGAGGTTGTGGCTAATTAGCATAAGCCGCACCCTCATTTGCATATGCCCCACCCCCTTTTCGGGCGCTCGTCCCTATTTCTTCAGGTCAAAAGTTGGGAGGTATGGTATAACACAGATAATGCCCCCAGCAGAAGTGCACATAATGCCCCCAGCAGAAGTGCACATAATGCCCCCAGCAAAAGTGCACATAATGCCCCCAGCAAAACCGCACATACTGTAATGCCCCAGCAGAAACTGTGCTGTAAGTTACACTCACCGTTGCCATCCGTTGGTTGAGGTCAGTGTTCTGTCCAGAAGCACCACTGTTCGGGGCCTCCAGCACCCGTGTGGCGCGCAGTGATTCCCCGCGTGTCAGCAGAGGTGGACAGCATGTCAGCGCGGCGGGTGTGGGATGTAGCTGGAAGAGCCTACAGTACACACTGCGGCGTATCAGCTCTTCCACCCACATCCCACCCCCCGCCGTGCTGACAGGCCGCTCAATCCATTCCTCTGATGGGCGATTCTGTCAGCCTATCAGCGGCGTTTCCTCACATAAAGAAAAAAAAAGTCAGGAAGTGAGGGTGAACGCTCCGCGCCGACCGCGCTATGCCAAATATGCACCATCAGGACATTTAGGTCAGATATGCAATTTCTGCTGAAAATCGGGCAAATATGCAAATGCATATGCAAATATGCAAATGCATATAATCCGGTGATCATAATACAGTTTTAGAAATACATGTATAAATTAGGGTCTAAAAAAATTATGTGTTCTTTTTAAAAACCTTTTGTTCACACGTATATTTGTCCTCTTCCCTAGCTTATTATACCACCAAAAACCGCACTGAAATTGTCTTAAATAAGTAATTGATTTCTTTAAAATGTTATTCATTTTTTTTTTTTTTGCAAAAACAATATATATGCCTAAATGGTCTCCATATGTCCTCTTTGTAACAGAATCACCTCCCCCCCCCCAATTGTAATAGGTCCCACAGTAGCATACCTCATAATTAAGCCCAGTGACTTGAGCCAGTACTCAATATATTTTGGAGCTTATGTCATATGGAAGCCACCTGTTATGCGTAGGAATAATATGTCATCTTCATACAAAGGAGATTTAACCAGATGATAAATAGGAATATACGTTTTGATGTAGAGCTAAATGTTAACTTCTCTGATCATACTGGTTCCGGTTGATAGGTCGACCACTATTGGTCGACAGGCAATAGATTGACACATGAAAAAAGTTGACCTGCAATAGGTCGACACTGACAAAAGTCGATGCAATCAAAATATTGACATGCCAATGGTTGACACAGGAAAAGGTCAACACCAGTTTTTCATGGTTTTTTTTGTTTAAAACCAAAACTTTAAGGATCCATATTGACATCAAGTGAGATTATAACAGTATGGTGAGTGAATTGTTGACACCTAAACAAAAACACAGTGACACTTGTGATACTTTATCCTGTACCATCTTCCTTTGTCTCTCAATGTGACTGTCCCACTGCTCCACCCGCAGGCTGCAGTCTCCTGGGGAGTGGTGAGGGATACAATTTTTAGGGGCCGGTTGAGTTGGGCAGGGGTCTCACCGCTGCTCAGAACAGTTTGTGAATAGATGCCATGTGCATATGTTCACATTGCAGTGACAGCCTGGGGCAGCCTAGCATATCTTGAAGTGAGAGATGAAAACTGTGATGTGTCATGAAGCCATGCACCCTCTTCGAGCACAGCGTCTGGAATTCAAACGTCAGAATGTTGGGAGTTATGCCAACGTCATCCGCCTTGTGTCTCTCCAACACCATCCCCACCAGCATCTCTTCAGCACCATGTTCTGGTGTCTCCCAACGTGATTACCCTCTTCCTCTTTTCACACCACCCTCCTGTGTCTCTATAGCTCTTGTTTATCATTACAGCAGCTCGCCCATGCTATGTTCCTACAACTTCCCCTGTGACCTTTCAGCTACTCTCACCCACCCCATCTCCACAGCCGCTTACCCCTGTGTCATTCCAAGAGCTCACCACCATCTCTTTCCCGGCAGCAGCTTACTGCTCCTGTGTCCCACCAGCAGCTCACCCCCTTGTATCCCTCCAGCTCCTTCTCACCTTCTTATTTCCTGCATACAGTATCTGCATCTCTTCACCACTGCGACATGACGCCAGATACTCTGCACCACACCCTGGGACCTAAAAAAGGGGGAAGAAGACTAAAAGACATATGGCAGCCATCATTATTAAATACACAACAACCGATTTACTTTTCTAGTTTCTCAGTACAGTTTAAATGCTAATTGGGATAAATGGTTAACTCTCAGACACTGACAGTCGCACAGAATGCAGAGTTAATGGACTGGAGTGTTTTTTTGTCACTGAAGGTGCAAGAAAAGTAATTTTGCGCATGTGTTACACAGAGTGTATGCAGAGAGGTGCAGTTGCAATTGAGACCTACAGTATCAGAAGTGTGTTGACCGTTCATGAGCAGTAACTGGGTGGTGGCTAAACAGATGCACAGAGATGGTCCATCTTATGGGTGTGTTAAGGGAGTGTTGGAAGTCCTACTTAGACAGAAGAACTTGACAGCGGCAAGTTGTCATATAACCAGGCTTATCTGTAAAAAAAAGCATTAACAGTCGGGAGTACAGTAAGTGAACACACTAATGGTGTTCTAACAATGCTCAACTCTTCATTACTGTATGTGTAAGGAGTTTTCAGATCTTTTTGAACAGTCATCAAATTATATCCAGAGCATGTGTGGATCATTGGCAAAATTAATCTCAAAATCACGTACACACTATAAGCCCAATTTTGTATCATTAACAGAGAGCAGTATTGTGTAAATTATAATAATTAATAAGCAAATAACTACTGAGTTCTAGAATAAAAAAAGAGAGAAATAATTGTCTTGGTGTGGTGCACCAATCAGAGAAAAAAAATCATAAAATTTAACTTTTATTAGTTTAATTGTAAAACAAGCGAAATATAAAAAAACATATACACATACAGGTGAAGGAGGGTACGTATTAAAATTGCACGTGCGAGCGTGCCGCGTGTGCTAAGTTTAATTTTAATTTGTATTGTAAGGACAAATTTTTAGAACCAACCTCATGTATATTCTCTCCTCTCTTTTTGTGATCTTATGTTATTTGTCATTGGTAGCACACTCCTGAATTATATCCAGTGATAAGGTTTCCATCTTTATAAACAGGGGGCCTCTTCCGTATTTATTGAATTAATTGTTAAGACACACAGTCTTGTGCGATTGTACCCAACCTCTTGAGTTCTAGAATAATCTTCCATCCCTGGGAAAACATTTTAGCTATTTGTTTTGAATACAAGAAGCTGAATGCCCCAGGTGCAGGATTATTTGTAGAGCTGTTTTCATATATAGGGATTGATGGCAACAGGCTGGTTCAATAACTGCTGTAAATCCATACAGGGCAATGAGGTTACCAGTTAAGCCTGTGTTGTGTTCCTTCTTTTTCATGCTTTACAACACCAATCATAAACATAATTAGAACAGGGTGGACATACGCACAAATCAAATGAATGCTAAACTTGTTGAATGCTAAAAGTACCTCAATTAGGAAAGAAATGATCACATGTGTAGCAGGAGTAAAAAAGATGGTGGCTGAGAAGGGTGAGGGAATAAAGCTGTACCTAAAGCACACAGTGATTGCTGCCATTTTGTAAGCTAAACCGTATTCACTAGGGATGGACATCGGTTTCTGATGTTTTAACACCATCTATGTTCTTTTTTTGATGGTAGCAATTTTACCATTCAATGGTGGCTTTCCAATGGTAGCTACCATGATACGGTGTGAAAATGATGGCCATCGGATGTAAAAATACAGCTAAAATCAGCCGTTTAACATTAAAGGTGCCCATACACTTATCTGGTTTGGGCTGATTTTGCCCGACTCCGACAGATCGGGTCGAGAAAACGGAGAAGACGTCATCAGAATAGGGACGTGCCTGGGCTACCCGCTGCCGCTTACGAGACTGCTGTGCATCCCCCAGCTCTCGCTTACCCCGCAGGGCTCACGCCCAGACATCATCCACAGCGTCTGCACTATTTGGACGCTCCTGCTGCTGGAGGAGATAGCGCTGGCTGTCGGCGCATTGAAGCGCCCTACACGAGATCTATTCCAGCCGCCCCCTCTATCAGGAGCAACCAGCTGACGACTTGGCATCAAGGGGTGAGATACAACCAGAGCCCCGCTCTGTATTATTGCACCAACGCAAGTACCAGTATTACTTGGCTAATAATCTCTGGATGCATGTAACTTACATGCTAATTTGACCATCCATCCAGTTTACTAATCCTTCACATTACTAACTATAACTTTTTCTGGACATTAACCCACTAATCCACCATCAAACAAGAACCTATGGATATATACAGATGTTGCTATAAATTTATCTGAAGTACATTCTAAAAGCGGAGCTCCCAAGTTACACATCTAGCCCAATTTTTAATTCCTTATTATATAGTATATATTCCTACAAGCCCAATATATATATATTTTTATTGTCTATTTTATTTTCTTATTTTTGCTTATTTTCATATGTGTAATTTTTTGTGTATTGTATACTGTGAGCTTTTTTATACTTTTTTACATATAAATATTTGTACCATACAAGCAGTGTGTCCTCCATTCATTTATCTGCACAATTGTCCTGCAATATGAGTGTTAAGTGGTTTAAATAAATTGTCAGCAGCGCAATCACACACCAACCCCCTAGATCCGAGAAAACGGAGATGTTTGACATCCTCTCTGACCTGATGCGCGATCCCGTGCGCATTGGATCGGAGTGGGGAGGTCGGACAGACTGCACATTAAATTTAACTGATCAGACCCATCAGTTTAGCACCCCATCATCTTTTTAGCACCCGCGATGTGTTAGGTCAGATCCTAGGTGTGTGCCAGTGGTGAAGCCTATGTGCAGTGGTGGGGTTCATGGGGTGGGCAGCAGGGCGGGCCGTGGGGTCCGAGGGGTCTGTATGGCAGGCAGCGGGTACCGTGCGGCAGGCAGCAGGGTAGGAGCATGGCTGGAAGCTAGTAGTGCCATTTGTCGGGAGGTGGGGCGGGAAGTGGCTAGTGAAATTAAAAAAAATATTTTGAAAAGACTTACTGGACGCTGATTGGCTGAGAGCCAATAACCGACTGGCCAGTCTCTTTCAAATTCACCAGCCGCTTTCCACCCCGCCTCCTGGCAAATGCCGCTACTAGCTCCCAGTCGCTGCTCTGAACCCTGTGCGGGACCCCACCAACAAACCCTTCCAATGCCTGGACCCCGCTGCCCGCCCCCAGCATTCCTTAGAACAATGACATACATAAAGAAAAAACAACATCAAATGTCTCTGTGGATAATACAAGTTGTGCAATTCGAAAAAAAGAATAAAAGGAAAGGGGAAGTAAGGTAGCAGATCAATACATGTGTGGTGTTTTCATTCCGTGCACAAACTCAATCTGTGTGCGGACCCAAAAACCTCCTCCTTCCCCCTTCCGCTTCTAAAAGCGGTGCACGAACCATGAAGAAGGTTCCATATGATCATTTGTGTAATATAGACGATACAGTATGTGGGTACTGCAATAGCATTTGCAGAAAAAATATAAATATACTGTATGATTCCAGTAGAATTGCTATGTGGGTGGGCTTGATACGAAAATAGAGTCATTCCATCTGTCCCACTTAGTATTCTATTGTGCAAGGGTACATCATGATCGGTGAACAAATTTCTCATGACCCGAAACATCATTGACCAGAGCATACCAATGAAGTATGCTCGGAGATGTTGCAGCAAACCAGTTGTGTGCGATAATTACCTTAGCTAGGGTAGTAAGGCACAAGACATATTTATACACTGTAAGGGAGTGAGTCTCCTCAATGTCAAGACCGAACATACATAGGGTAGGCAACAAAGGTGGAAGAGAAGGCTCGGTAATAACCATGTTGGTCCAGACCTCTGTCCAGAAGGCAAGTATTGTGGGGCAGGACCAAATCATGTGCCAGAAATCTGCATCGGCAGTCCCGCATCTAGGGCAATAAGCATCTGATCGCAGACCCACCCTGCAAAGAGTGGCAGGTGTACGATAAGATCGGTGGAGAATATAGAAAAACACTTGTTGGTATTTAATACAAGGGGTAGTAAATTTCACAGAGCCCAATATTTGCCCCCACTGGTCCTCGTTCAAGGCACCTGAATCTGACTCCTATCTAATCAGTCTATCTAAAGTAGGAGAGGGTAGGTTTGAGTTAAGCATAGCGGAGCTATTTGAGACCTGCTTAGTCTGGCCTAAGTTTATGATCATTGTTTTGACCGGGGAGGGTGAAACATGAGGGGCAATCCCACCAAACTGAGACTGGACCGCATTTCCGAGCTGGAAGTATCTAAAAAAATGTAGCCACCAAAGTGGGAATTGCTGCGCTATTTATTTGTAATATCTTAAAGGAATACACACCATGAGTGAATGCACAGACTCAAATAACTGGATGGAAACTGTCTCGGTATAATATCAAAGCTAATTTATTTAGACAAATATAGAACATTTTAATAGGCGGCCACCTATAAACAATAAGACACAATAATGTACTAAAAATTCAAGATAATTATTATGCGCATATATATATATATATATATATATATATATATATACAGTGGTCGAAGTGGGGCGGTATACGGGGGTATGGCATACCCCCACTTTAATCTGAAGATAAAAAAAAATAGTTTTTTTTCCCCCTCAGGATGCTCTCTGATCACTCAGCAGCACATATTGTGCTTTTGTAATACCCCTGTACAACGGGGCAGTCTGGCAGGGGACGTTGATGGACAGGGGGGTGTCCGAAGGTGCGCACTATATTCACTCTTTACTTTTCCATACCCCCACTTCAAAATTTCCATACCCCCACTTCAAAATTTCCACTTCGACCACTGTATATATATATATATATATATATATATATATATATATATAGTTATAAAAACTTTATACAATGAATTTCTGTATTGACAAGACTTTTTATATAAATAGGCTTTCTATTTTCCTCCCAATTTTGGATATTTTTCCAGGGTAGTGGATGATATATATAGCAAATTTGCCAGAAGATATTGTTCCTTGTAAGGAAAGGGTAAGCCGAGCTGAACCCACAGTGTTGCCGGGCCATGGCACTACACAGCAGGGAGTCTGTATAGATGAAGTATAGCTCGCTGGAGGACAGTTTGTATATAAGAGCAGATGCTATGGAGGGTGGTGTGTTGTTGGATAAATATCTCACCTATACCTCCACACAGTCCTTCACCTTGCGAGTCCGGAGTGTCCCGCCGTATGGAGTTAGCTGTGATGTTAGGCGGGTGGGTGCGGTTGATGTTTTGCGCACTCACGCTGTCAGTGATAATCACTGACAGCGTGAGTGCGCAAAACATCAACCAGTCAGAAGGAAGTGTAATGGTTTCATCCGAGGACTTACCCACTCATCGAAGAAACTTGAAAATGAAGGGCTATCCCGACCCTGTACCCAGTTGGATACAAGACCACCCTCACCTTTGGCACACATTAAGGTTTGTAAGGCCACCCTAGGGGACCTACCACCCCATATGAATGTAGAAAATAAGCTATTCATTTTAGTAAAAACTTTTCTTGGACTGTACATAGGAGAGTGCTGTAAGAGGTAGAGATACTTGGGCTCGACCACCATTTTAAGGAGGTTGATCCTGCCAGTCATGGTTAAGGGAAGCTTCTTCCAGACATGAATCTGTTTCTGGATATCTACAGTAACTGGATCTAGATTTTGACTGACATAGTCTGACCTCCGGGGTGACCCAGACTCCCAAATACTTAAAGCGGAGAGTCCATTGCAGCGGGGATTTAGTGGACGGGCTAACCGGAATAGCACCCGTGAGTGGGAAAATACTGGATTTATCCCAGTTAATCAGCAGACCCGAGAATGTTCCAAATAAATTAACTGTTTCAAGTATAGAAACTAATGAGGGACCAGCGTCTTTCAGAAAGAGTAACATATCATCTGCGTATAACACAATGACATCAGGAGATACTCTGAATACAAAACCCCCACATAGCAAAGGAATAGCAGCATAGAAGCATACCATATACAGTAGCCACAGAGACATAAATGCAGTAAAATTACATTGACAAAAAACCCAACATTTCCCAACCGCCCCCACCCTGCATATCCATAAAACTAGATATACCTGACATCCCAAATAACAGAATTATACTATAGAAAAATTACAACTGAACCCTAGGGGTACAGGGAAAAGAAAACCATGTAAACTATATCCTAGCAACTAGCTCCCTAAAGGCAGGATGAAAATGGTAAAACCCATAAACCGAAATGGATATGCATCACATATCAGTTACCAGTCCACCCACATGAAGATATCAGAAGCCAAAGCTGCACCGACAGTCCAAGTGCCCGACATCTGGAACCAAAAAGAAATAGAACAAGCAACAAATGATGAAGCATTTACTGTTAGGCCCTGGCCTGGACGTGACGATCCAGCCAGGTCTCAGAGTTGAAGAAGTGTGTAGTACTATCGTAGATCACACAAAGCCAGGCCGGAAATATCATGGAATACTGTATCTGGCGATCCTTAAGCCTTTTCTTAACGTTTAAAAACAAAGATCTAGACCTCTGAACGTCCATGGAAAAGTCATTGTAAACAGAAATGATGTGATTATCTAGCTTCATTGGGACCTGTGTACGGGCCAGTCGTAGCAGAGAGTCACTGTCTTTATAATGGAGAAAACGGGCAATGAAGGTATGTGCAGGGGCACCTGGCGGAGGCTGCCTGGAGGGAAGTCTATGCGCCCTTTCAATGGAAAACTGTGGGCTCAACTTCTCCCGGGTTAACAACTTGAGTAGGCAGTTTTCCAGGAATTTTTCAGGAGATGAGCGTTCTCCGGCAGGCCAACTATGCGCATATTATTGCGTCTCAGGCGGCCCTCCATATCGGACAGCTTTGCTTTAACAGTCATCATCTGCGCCGATAAATCATCAACTTTACATTTCAGGGGGTTAGTAGCATCTTCCAGGTCAGAGATCCGATGTTCAGTCTCACCCACTCTTTCCCTATGCTTTTGCATATCATGCCTAATCAGAGAGATATCAGCCTGCATCTGGCCTAATTTATCAGTAACATGCTGCTCAGATGCTGATATAGCCAGGAGAATCTGTTGAGTTGAATGACTACCAGCATCAGAGGTAGCAGGCCCGGAGGGCATAGTAGGGGGGTCATCCGAGTTAGAGGGGGGAGTATTAGAATGTGAGCCTCTGGCAAATTTTTCCAGCTTGGAGGCCATTGTTGCATGCCCAGTTTTCCCCATACAGTGTCTCAAGATGGCGCCCGGGCGTCGCCTGTGCCTCCCTGATACAGATCCCAGTTTCAGGGTAGCCGACAGCCCTGTCCGGAGCTTCCTCCCGCAGGCCACTGGGTAACAGCAGCAGAGGTCCAGCGCCTGTGTAGCACCACGCACGCCTGGTGGATCAACGGCAGAAAGAGTGATCTGCAAGCCGGAGCCCCTGCACCGGAGGACAGCCCTCCAAGATGGCGTATGGTGACGCAGGTCCAACAGGCCTGGGGGGATCGCACACGCCCGCAAGTGACACAGTGGCTGGAACCAGAATGGGCAAACTGGTCCAAGTCAGACTAGTGTATGGGGGCCTTTAGAGTGGCCTCGTTTTTTTGCACATGTGCGAACCGCCAGATATTTTTTTACTTTTCATGGAAATCTTTTGATGTAACAGTTGCTGATATTGGACTTCCAATGTCCATCCCTAGTGTTCCCCAGGGCCCAGTGCATCCCTTAAGTTCAGAGTGCCTTAAAAATGTCACTATTTCTCTGATAGCATTTAACTGTTTATAACAAATAAATTAAATAACATTTCAGAGTTTAATAGTAGGCCTTGCTTCTTTTCCTCATATTATGGAAACATACATAATCCTTGAACATGTAGGGCCATATATAATAGGGTCTAAAAGATTTTCTGAGAGCTTTCACATTTTTATAAAGTGGCAATCAATTACATGGCAAAATGAGCCTAAATTTTCGGGGGTAAATGATTGCCGCTTTAAAAATAAAAAATAAATCTCTCACTTTCTGACTCTCACACCCTATTACATTTGCCTGTAGTGTGAATTTGAAATATATTTATATTTTCATGCAAGAGATAATAATTGGGGTTATTACCAAATCATAAAATTACATTTCCCATCTTTTGATTTCACACAGGTTATTCCAAAGAGTAAGTTTGTGTTGGTGAAGTTTGACACTCAGTATCCATATGGAGAAAAGCAGGATGAATTCAAAGAGTTGGCAGAGAGCTCATCTACCAGCAAAGAGCTTCTAGTGGCCGATGTGGGGATTTCAGGTAAGCCTGAACTGATGCACAGGAAAAAGCTGGTATTGACAGTAGCAACAAAGCAGTCAGATTATAGCTTTTATTAGTTCCAGAGGTAACAGGGAACTGCTTGCTATGGGTATCACCAATATTTTCTTGTGTGCCAGCTTTCATAAAAGTCATGGATAAACTGTGACCGTAAAACTTGTACTGTCAGCATTGCTCCTCTGGTTTCTTAAGGCGGTTCACATGGGTACAGTCATTGGGTGTTAATTAGATGTAGACTGCAGTGCTATCACCGCTGCTTCCTTGGAGCTATGTTACATATTACACCACACAGTAGTGCCCCTTATTCATGTTTCAACACACATTAGTGATCACTTTTTTACATTACACCACTCAGTAGAGCCCATTATTCACATTACGTCACTCAGTAGTACCCCTTATACATTTTATGTCACACAGCAGTGTCCCTTATACAAAATTCTCTCATATGAAGGGACAGTTTCACATAATGACTACAGTAGTGCTACTTATACACATAGGGGGTGATTCTAATCAGCTTGGTAAGCTGCGAAGTTCGCAGCTTACCGAGCACCTGTGTCGCTGCCCGCCGAATCCCCATCCTCCCCACTGCCATTTCCCCTCGCAACCATGTGAGGGGATGTGTAACCACCCCTCGCATGCCACAGCGGCTGGAGAAATCCATGTGTACGCAGTGCCGATAAATGGCTTATAATGCTCCTGCAATGGCCAGGATCAAATCTTTAAACTTTGAATATGTTTTTACCTTTTTAAAGAATCAATCATCTGATCCCATTGAAGCCAATTGGAGCACTGTGTTTATCACTCTCCATTTTATCACTTTTGAAGCTTAGAGAATCTGGCCCTTTATCAGTTCATAGCAGCAGCACATAAGAGGTTTTGGACTCACAGTAAAATGACAGTACAGTATATTCTATCAGGCTTGTACCAAATGCTGTTTTTACCTATTACATGTGTCCATGTACTGCTTTCGAGCACAAATGAAAAGCATAGGCTTTGTTGAAAGATGCAGCATATAGAATTATTACATAATAATACTGTTATTTATATAGCAGTTTTCTCCTGGTAGACCTACTTTGCATTATTTAACTCTGTATTTGTGGATAAGAAGGATTATTTGCCGTGAGACAATTCTGATACAAGCTGCCCTCATTTGCTTGCATATTAGCAGACTTGATCGCTGCTATACAGGATACCTTCCAGGACAGCTCTTCCAATGAGCTGCTGCCGCACAAGCTGTATGGGTAAGGACAGGAAACTGTTTATAGATGGCGTAGCCTATCGTGCAGAAGCTGCCTTCACTGAAGAGGATTGATTAATTCAGGAGTGAGACTATTTTACTGCTTGTGTTCTAGAATACCAGAAAGTTGGTCTTAGGCGCTAGAGACTAACGTGGTGTAACTTGCCACCCTGCAGCCACCACATAAGAGGATTGTGTTCTAGTCACATTCTAACACTACAGAGAATTTTCCAAAGTACTAGCGCAGTAGTGAATAATTTTCTTATCACTTGGGATCTTCTATTTTCTGTATCAGATCCTTTCTGGTGTCTAATGGAAACTGACTTACAGTGAAATTCCAGCAGGTGTACCCGTAGCAGTTTCTTTAAGGACACTTCAATTTCTCAGGAGAACATACAGCATGAAATAAACTTACATGAGCTTCCATTCACGCGTGCACATCAAGGTTTCTTTGTCTTAGGATGATGACGGACCCAAATTGCAGGTAAAGTATTTATTTGCACAACAATCCAGGTATTCCAACATGAAAAAAAGGTAAAAAAATAGTCTCAAGCAGGTGGGTGGATCACTGACGGCTGTTATCCTCTGTCCTGGGTATGCTGCAGACAATGCCGGACGGGAGAGGAGAAGCTTGTGTACGCCGCTGCAGGTCTGTCCTCACGCTGCTTGTAGGATGCGGCCAATCAACGCGTTTCAGATAGTAGTCTATCCTTCTTCAATATGTGCCGCTTGAGCTGCTGGAAGTGCTTTTAACAGCAGTCTATTACGTCATGTGACCGCAAGCCGGCCAATGGAAATTTTACCTATGTCCGGCTTCAAACATTTAGGGTACACACTGGGCAATTTCTTAAAATTTAAACATTTAGGGTACACACTGGGCAATTTCTTAAAATTTAAAATTGGGTACACACTAGGCAATTTCTTAAAATTGGGTGGCAATTAAAACATGGGTGACAATAAAAAAGTGAGTGACTTTTAAAATCAATTAAAATATCATATAAAATAGTAAAGAAGTGCGTTATACATAGCAGCATATTTGTTTTATATTTAGCAGCATAGTTAAACATATTGCACATAAAATAGATACAATATTGCACACAACCTGATTAAGCCTCCAGCAGATTAACATATAGATACATTAACTCATATATGAAGCCGGACATTTCAGAAGGGGGAAGAAAATGAGAGAAAAACGGTGGATAAGTATGTTTTATAGTTACATTATATCAGCCATTTGTATTCATAGTCTACATTTAGTCCGTTAGGGACCATAGTATTCATAGTGAATATACATTTCATTTCCATTCTGGCTAATCGTTCTTCTACATCATTTTGTCTCCAATTTGCTTTAACAATTTTGATGCCACAAAAAGTTTTTAAACCTCTAATATCACAACTGTGCTTCTCCTTGAAATGTAAAGACACGTTATGCAGTTCATGCCCTTTTTTTATGTTACGGGCATGTTCTGCCAAACGGTCCTTGAGGAGCCTACTTGTACGTCCAACGTACTGTTTACCACAGTGACATTCCAATAGGTATACCACATTTTTAGAATTACATGTCACGAAATCATCAATGGTAAAATTTTCATTATTGACGTTAGATTTGTAATCCGTGACTTTGGGTGTAGTCTTACACACCTTGCACATTGGACATATACCGCAGCGGTAGAAACCCTTTGACAATACCCTGGTAGTTCTTTTGGGTACACTCTGGGCACTTCTAACCAGGATATTGCTGAGGTTATCCGCCCTGCGGTATGTAAATTTGGGGTGAGGTCCCACAAACTCTTTTAATAGAGGGTCTTTAGTAAGGACGCCCCAATGTTTACTTATGAGTTTTTCCAATTGTGTGTGCTGGGAGGTATATTTGGTGATAAACCTTATTTCCTTGTTTTCTTGTTTATCTTTTTCCTTTACTTTGGGAATAGTGGCATCACGGTTTTTGTTATATGCTTCCTGTATCCAAATTTGATCATATCCCTTTTGGTTAAAGTTGCTCTTCATCTCATCAGCCTGAATTTCATAGTCTTCTATATTAGTACAATTTCTTCTTAACCTGTAGAACTGACTGGATGGGATGCTTTTTATCCAGTTTGCATGATGGTTGCTCTCACTGCTTATGTAAGAGCAACAATCTGTAGGTTTTGAATATTTTTTTGTACAAACCCTTAAATTATCTACAAAGATTGTGAGGTCAAGAAAATTGACAGAGGAAGGACTGATGGTGTAAGTTAGTTCAATATTTTGATCATTATTGTTTAGATATGAGCAAAAATCTTTGAGGGAGTCCTGACCCCCCCTCCAGACGAACAGGAGGTCATCGATGTACCTGACCCATAGCACCAGGCTGGCACTCCAGGGGTGGTTGGACCAAACTTGTAGGTCCTCCCACCTTGCCATGAATAAATTAGCATAGCTGGGTGCCAGCCTGGTGCCCATCGCCGTCCCTGCCGTCTGGAGGTAGAAGTCTCCCTCATACCAGAAGAAATTGTTATTTAGTATCATGGCAATTCCTTCCAGGATAAATTCTTTTTCTTTTTCATCATAATCAGCCTTAGTGAGATGATATTTAGTTGCTTCAATACCATGATGGTGCTGGATTATGGTATATAAAGCTCTCACGTCGGCAGTGACTAGGAGGTCACCCTCCTGCCATGCCAATTCCGAGAGCTTCTCTATCACAGTGGCAGTATCTTTAGTATAAGATTTGGTCATTTTTACCAATGGTTGAATTTTATGATCTAAAAAATGTGACAGGTTGGCAGTAATTGATCCCACCCCTGCCACAATAGGGCGGCCGGGGGGGTTCACTAGGCTTTTATGAACCTTCGGCAATATGTATATTACCGGAACCGAGGCATTTTCTATTTTAATATATTTAGCTTCCTCTTCTGTTATATTGCCTTGAGATAAGTATAAATTGATGAAAACATCCATCTTTTTTTGGATCTGGGCAGTGGGGTCACCTCTAAGTTTTTTATAGGTCTGTTTATCTGCCAGTTGGTTGGCAATTTCCCTATGATAGTCTATTTTATTGAGGATTACGACCCCACCGCCCTTATCTGCAGGCTTTATCACTATGGTCTCATTATTTTTTAGAGTTTTTATTGCCTTTCTTTGGTTCAATGTGAGATTATTTTTCTCTTTGCTTTTAAAGGACATTTTATTGAGATCCTCTTTTACCAGGTTCTCAAACACGTCTACATAGCTGCCTCGTTTATGCCGTAGAAAAAACTTAGATTTACGTTTAAATACATTTATTTCACCTATTTGGGTTTCTAAGATTTACAATCTTAGTGACTACACCCTCAGTAAAGATGAAAAGGACCTCCTTGAAAAAGGATTAAAATTCTCACCTTCTAATAGGACAGATAAGTTTGAAGTTTTCACAGACTTGCAAAAATTTGTGAGAAAATTAGCACTCAAAAGGTTTTTTATTGAAAATAATAAAGAATTAAATCCAACCCAAATAGGTGAAATAAATGTATTTAAACGTAAATCTAAGTTTTTTCCACGGCATAAATGAGGCAGCTATGTAGACGTGTTTGAGAACCTGGTAAAAGAGGATCTCAATAAAATGTCCTTTAAAAGCAAAGAGAAAAATAATCTCACATTGAACCAAAGAAAGGCAATAAAAACTCTAAAAAATAATGAGACCATAGTGATAAAGCCTGCAGATAAGGGCAGTGGGGTCGTAATCCTCAATAAAATAGACTATCATAGGGAAATTGCCAACCAACTGGCAGATAAACAGACCTATAAAAAACTTAGAGGTGACCCCACTGCCCAGATCCAAAAAAAGATGGATGTTTTCATCAATTTATACTTATCTCAAGGCAATATAACAGAAGAGGAAGCTAAATATATTAAAATAGAAAATGCCTCGGTTCCGGTAATATACATATTGCCGAAGGTTCATAAAAGCCTAGTGAACCCCCCCGGCCGCCCTATTGTGGCAGGGGTGGGATCAATTACTGCCAACCTGTCACATTTTTTAGATCATAAAATTCAACCATTGGTAAAAATGACCAAATCTTATACTAAAGATACTGCCACTGTGATAGAGAAGCTCTCGGAATTGGCATGGCAGGAGGGTGACCTCCTAGTCACTGCCGACGTGAGAGCTTTATATACCATAATCCAGCACCATCATGGTATTGAAGCAACTAAACATCATCTCACTAAGGCTGATTATGATGAAAAAGAAAAAGAATTTATCCTGGAAGGAATTGCCATGATACTAGATAACAATTTCTTCTGGTATGAGGGAGACTTCTACCTCCAGACGACAGGGACGGCGATGGGCACCAGGCTGGCACCCAGCTATGCTAATTTATTCATGGCAAGGTGGGAGGACCTACAAGTTTGGTCCAACCACCCCTGGAGTGCCAGCCTGGTGCTATGGGTCAGGTACATCGATGACCTCCTGTTCATCTGGAGGGGGGGTCAGGACTCCCTCAAAGATTTTTGCTCATATCTAAACAATAATTATCAAAATATTGAACTAACTTACACCATCAGTCCTTCCTCTGTCAATTTTCTTGACCTCACAATCTTTGTAGATAATTTAAGGGTTTGTACAAAAAATTATTCAAAACCTACAGATTGTTGCTCTTACATAAGCAGTGAGAGCAACCATCATGCAAACTGGATAAAAAGCATCCCATCCAGTCAGTTCTACAGGTTAAGAAGAAATTGTACTAATATAGAAGACTATGAAATTCAGGCTGATGAGATGAAGAGCAACTTTAACCAAAAGGGATATGATCAAATTTGGATACAGGAAGCATATAACAAAAACCGTGATGCCACTATTCCCAAAGTAAAGGAAAAAGATAAACAAGAAAACAAGGAAATAAGGTTTATCACCAAATATACCTCCCAGCACACACAATTGGAAAAACTCATAAGTAAACATTGGGGCGTCCTTACTAAAGACCCTCTATTAAAAGAGTTTGTGGGACCTCACCCCAAATTTACATACCGCAGGGCGGATAACCTTAGCAATATCCTGGTTAGAAGTGCCCAGAGTGTACCCAAAAGAACTACCAGGGTATTGTCAAAGGGTTTCTACCGCTGCGGTATATGTCCAATGTGCAAGGTGTGTAAGACTACACCCAAAGTCACGGATTACAAATCTAACGTCAATAATAAAAATTTTACAATTGATGATTTCGTGACATGTAATTCTAAAAATGTGGTATACCTATTGGAATGTCACTGTGGTAAACAGTACGTTGGACGTACAAGTAGGCTCCTCAAGGACCGTTTGGCAGAACATGCCCGTAACATAAAAAAAGGGCATGAACTGCATAACGTGTCTTTACATTTCAAGGAGAAGCACAGTTGTGATATTAGAGGTTTAAAATCTTTTTGTGGCATCAAAATTGTTAAAGCAAATTGGAGACAAAATGATGTAGAAGAACGATTAGCCAGAATGGAAATGAAATGTATATTCACTATGAATACTATGGTCCCTAAAGGACTAAATGTAGACTATGAATACAAATGGCTGATATAATGTAACTATAAAACATACTAATCCACCGTTTTTCTCTCATTTTCTTCCCCCTTCTGAAATGTCCGGCTTCATATATGAGTTAATGTATCTATATGTTAATCTGCTGGAGGCTTAATCAGGTTGTGTGCAATATTGTATCTATTTTATGTGCAATATGTTTAACTATGCTGCTAAATATAAAACAAATATGCTGCTATGTATAACGCACTTCTTTACTATTTTATATGATATTTTAATTGATTTTAAAAGTCACTCACTTTTTTATTGTCACCCATGTTTTAATTGCCACCCAATTTTAAGAAATTGCCTAGTGTGTACCCAATTTTAAATTTTAAGAAATTGCCCAGTGTGTACCCTAAATGTTTAAATTTTAAGAAATTGCCCAGTGTGTACCCTAAATGTTTGAAGCCAGACATAGGTAAAATTTCCATTGGCCGGCTTGCGGTCACATGACGTAATAGACTGCTGTTAAAAGCACTTCCAGCAGCTCAAGCGGCACATCTTGAAGAAGGATAGACTACTATCCGAAACGCGTTGATTGGCCGCATCCTACAAGCAGCGTGAGGACAGACCTGCAGCGGCGTACACAAGCTTCTCCTCTCCCGTCCGGCATTGTCTGCAGCATACCCAGGACAGAGGATAACAGCCGTCAGTGATCCACCCACCTGCTTGAGACTATTTTTTTACCTTTTTTTCATGTTGGAATACCTGGATTGTTGTGCAAATAAATACTTTACCTGCAATTTGGGTCCGTCATCATCCTAAGACAAAGAAACCTTGATGTGCACGCGTGAATGGAAGCTCATGTAAGTTTATTTCATGCTGTATGTTCTCCTGAGAAATTGAAGTGTCCTTAAAGAAACTGCTACGGGTACACCTGCTAGAATTTCACTGTAAGTCAGTTTCCATTAGACACCAGAAAGGATCTGATACAGAAAATAGAAGATCCCAAGTGATAAGAAAATTATTCACTACTGCGCTAGTACTTTGGAAAATTCTCTGTATTGTATATGTCTCAAATTGGGTTAGGGCGTTAACCCTCTCCATAGTACACAGCTGCACCTCATCCAGCGCTGGGTTCTCACAAAACCTTTCTCTCTGTACATTCTAACACTAGTACGTCAAATACAATTGTCCAAAAATAGTTTTATTGTCTAGAAAATGTAGGAAAGTGAAAGCAAATGTGTATACTTCAAAGTGCCCTGCCCCCTCCTGTGTTCAGGCCATCATGGGGCAGATCAATAAACACGGCACCCAAGAGTATCAAAAATTTTTTCACAACACTCCAAGGCCAAAAGTGATTGTAGAGAAAGTCAGAAAATAATATTAAATTAAGTAAGTTGTGTTACGTGTCATCCTTTGGGTAAGTTATGTATTGAGGAACAGGATTTGCTTCTGTTTGTCCACATGTTTTATGACTGGCATGAGTTTTGCTTAATATGTTGACCATAAATAATTTGGAATGATCCTCATCTGCCAACCCAGGGCACCCCAGGGTGACATAGCACACAGTTTGGGAACCAATGGGTTAAAGCAGTGGTTCCCAAACTGTGCGCTCTAGCTCCCTGGGATGCCTCGGGACACTTGCAGGGGTGCCTTGGTTTGGTGATCCAGGACCAATTCAAATTATTTATGATCAATTATTTCTGGACAAAACCAGTGCTGGTGGCTGCCAATCATAAAATGTGTACAATCAGAACCAAATCCTGCCCTTTACCACATAACTGAACCTAAGATGCACATATAATCACAATCTACTTAATTGGATATATATTTTGTGGGGCCTAGGGGTGCCATGGAAAAATTCTGATACCGTGATTAGAAAAAGATTGGAACCCCTGGGTTAAACTGTGATTTTGCTACCATAAACTATTTAAAAAAAACAAGTCATGAACTATATTCAAAATAGAACCAACTTTACCTTTGTCATTGTTAATTTACCTTTGCACTTGCACATAGTGCATCTGGCAGCTAACCAGCTGTGCAGTTTGGTAGCTGTGATGATTTATGGAAGGCAGCCTGTCAAAGCTGTGAGGGTGAGCCAAGTTCAGATCTTAACTGTCTGCTTCTTTGTACAAGTTGTGGTTTACATCCAAGTGAATGTGATCATTCAGAATACCAACAATGGAATCGTGATTTACAGCCAACATCTTTGAGGATCCCGATGCCTGTAAGGCTGCGGAGAAGGAGGGTTAGCACTTAGGTGGAGGGTTTAGATTTAGAATCCAGGGTATGAAGGTTAAGGTTACGCACAAACTGGGAGAATTAGGGTTAGGTTGCAGAGAGGAGGTTTAGGGTTAGACTGCGAAAGGGAGGGTTAGGGGTGCACAGAGGAAAGGGAAGTAAGTTTACTGGATACTTGTTGGGATGCCGGCATTGGTATTTTGACTGCCGATTGCAATCCGACAGTCATTTTGATGTAATCCGCTTGCATACCTCCCAGCTTTAGAAGAAGGAAGGCACTCCGCGTGACCTAACAAAAAGGGGTCGTGGCCTATAATTGCTACCCATGAGGCCACACCCCGTTTCTGCTGCTATGGTGGCATGGCTAGCACCTCTGTAAGCTGCTGACCATGCCCCAGCCTCTCAGGCTGCAGGAATAGATGCTGTGCGCATGGATCTATTCACGAGTGACAAGGGGAGACTCCCACATGACCTGGAACCCGCTGCCATAAATAGGTAAGTCTCCATTGGTCCACCAGGCATGACATGTCAACATGCTAACATTTTGATGTCATCACTTGTGTATATGATGGATGCCAACATGGTAAATAGTGTTTCTTCCCCTTCAGTATTTCCTGGGAGCACAGATTTTAAAAAAATGTCACTGTATGCCTTATATACACAACCCAATCAACAGGAAATATTAAATATTTAAAAATGCCCCAAACTATATGAAAGCCAAATAGAGTTTAGGAGAAGCATTACTGGGGGATTAGGCTTTAAACTGGAAGATACCAAGGGACAGATTCTCTAAGCTTCAAAAGTGATAAAATGGAGAGTGATAAACATCAGCTCCTGTCTGATATTTTTCAAACACAGTCTTTGACATGGCAGATAGGAGCTGATTGGCTGGCTTTTTATCACTCTCCATTTTATCACTTTTGAAGCTAAAGGCCCCCATACATTAGGCCGACTTGTCCTAGGGACAAGTCGGACCCAATTTACCTGCGAGCCGCCCGGCAGCTCCCCGGGAGGCTCACATACAATTTGGCACTTGATGTGCCATTTTTTACATGGGATAAATCGCATGCGATTTATCCCATGTAAAAAAAAACCCCGGGGAGCTGCAGGGCGGTGAGGAGTAGTGGGGGCGGGCAGCGGCGGCCAGCGGTGGTGGGGGCGGGCAGCGGCGGCCAGCGGTGGTGGGGGCGGGCGGCGGGTGCGGTGAGCGCTGCTGACCTGGCCGGGCAGTGTACTTACACATAGCAGCAGCGGGGACAGGACGCGTAGTGGCGGCTATTAGATTTTTAAAATATTTGTCAAATGACCGGCCGCTCTCTGATTGGCCGGAGAGCTCTCAGCCAATCAGAGAGCGGCCGGTCATTTGACAAGTATTTTAAAAATATAATAGCCGCCACTGCGCTGCCCGTCCCCGCTGCTGCTATGTATGAATGGGCAGCCTGTGATTGGCTGAGCGCTCTCTCAGCCAATTGCTGACTGGCTGAGAGAGCGCTCAGCCAATCACAGGCCGCCCATTCATTGTATGGGCTTTTTTTTTTTATTCCGTACTGACAGCTCCCGCCGGCTCCCCCTGCCCGGCTCTATGCCGCCTGTGTCCCCCGCAGCGTCCCCAGCCCCCCCTGCTCCCTCTACCGCCGCCCCACTAGGTCCCAAGTCGTGTGGTCGGACGTGCAGCAGGTCCGCGCATCGGATCTGAGGGGACATCAAAACTAGCCGATTTTGGTCCGATTTCGGCCAGATCCGACTGATCTGGCTGAAATCTGACCAAAATCGGCTAGTGTATGGGGGCCTTTAGAGAATCTGGCCCCAAATCTATTATTATACTTGTAATAGGTGTCAGAACTACTACTGGCAAGGAATGTCTTAAGAGCAGATGCCTGTTTTGACATTATTTAGCATGACAGTCTATTGATTTAAAGGGTTTGTTCCTCTGGTGGACAGGCTGTCTGCTTAGATTAACAAACACAATAATGTCCTGGAGCCTTTGCTAGGAGTTAACTCAGCCTTTCCAAGAATTAACGACTTGTCTGCAGGGTCCTGTTTGAATGAAACAACAGATAACAGATTATAAATGTCTAGCAAGATCGGTTACTTAAAAAAAGGCCACCTGTCATTATAATTTGTTAGAGTTATTGTGTGTCCTTGTGTGCTTCTAGAGGAGCATATTGTAATTACTGAATGTATTTGTTTGAACATATGTTATATTTTAATATATGTATATTTAACTAATAGTAACGTTTTAAAACACCCCCATTTTTTGAGCTTTCATTTTTCTCAATGTACTTTGAAAACAGATAGCAAAAAAATCATAGAATCAGAATAATTTTAATTTTTTTTACATCAAAGTAACACATAGTTACCTACCCTCCTTCATTCTGCAGGAGACTCCCTGAAATAACAGAAATCTCTCTCCCTCATTAGTCTACCAATCTCCCTCATTTCACCTAGCCCACATCACACTGTTACATTTTTTGAGGAAAAAGGAATGAGAGATAGATACATTTACATTGAATCATCTGCACCATTTCCCAGCACCATAGCAAGTATACTGTAGTAGCTCTTACTAACTGCTTTGGGGATCATCTACATTTGGATATAAGTCATTTTAAAAGATTCCTCTCAGATATAGCAGTGCACACCCACTTTTCTAGGTGCCACGTTCACTATCTCTTTTCAGAATCTCTCCATATATGGAACTAGACACGCCCTTTGGGTGGAGCATGACACGCCCCCTCAATGGGGCGCTGTGCAAATTTCTATTACCAACTATAATCTCCCTCAATCTAGTTTTCAAAAGTAGGCAAGAATGAAGTAACAACAGAACACAATAGAAATCAAATATTGTATGTGAACACTATGCAGGTTGCACAATTGTGTTGTACTTGTACTTACTTGCTTTCTTCTGTCCAGTTCATTCCAAATCAGCTTACTAATAAGACTATACTGCCATCCTACAAGTTAGTTCTATTATAGCCTGGAGGTAAATTCTGCATCAGTCTCTCACTCTAGGACAGAGGATCCCAACCTTTTTTTCTCTCTGTACCCCATTGATTATGCTTTTCATTAATTAGTACCCCTCCTCTCAATTTAAAATATATCCACAGTACTTACTAGTGGAGTGAAAGTGAGTGGTATGCTTTTCCTTATATGTGTCCTTATATTAAAGGTTGGGCTTCCACCATTGATGTAAACGGGAGCCGGGTCGGATGACACGGCGTACCCGTTAACACTGCCATCTACCCAGGTCCTGCCTGCGTTCAACCCAGGCCAGGACCTGGTTAGAAGTCCCGTGTAAATGGACATGGGTTGACCCATTTACACCGCCGTTGACCCGGGTCTGACCCGCCGATATCCCGGGTTTTTTGCGGTGGTGTAAAAGGGGTGTTAGATTTGGTTGGGATGTGCACTTCATACTGAAATCTATATTGCAGTTTAAAAATAAAGCAGCCAGTAGTTACCCTGCATAGAAACAAAACAACTCACCCAAATCTAACTCTCTCTGTACAATTTACACCTGCCCCACCTGCAGTGCACATGGGCCCTTATTCTAGTTGAATCGGATGGATGCGTATTTCGGACAGGAACCGAGTGTTCTTAGCCCCGCCTATCGTACGGATCGCTCACACCGCCCGAATGGGGTAAAACGCAGACCGAACGGACCGCGAGTGAATATTTCATTTGAACACCTCCTCCATCTGTGGGAACCTCCCCCATTTTCCGATGGTCAGGTCGCCGACCATCAAAGGATGGACCGAGAGGTTAGACAGCACCGAGTGCACCGGACCACTCGGACATTTTTCTGTATGAAAGCAGGGATATGGGCGGGCAGCAGACATCAGGCTATGTCAGCTGTCTGCATATGGTAATGAGCCCAAACAGCCCTTCACGCCCCTCTCCACCCCCTGCTCGGATGGTTCCGTACGATCATTTTCTGCACGGACCTCGTGCTGTGTTCGTACGCGTGAGGCGTTCGCACATGCGCAAATACGCCTCTGCACATGCGCAAACACCATCCATCGGCTGTCCGTCCACACTCGGAGCCATCTGACTCAATCAGAATAAGGGCCATGATTTTGTCCATTAGTAAACCAAATGTGCTTTGCGAGCCAACCTGAACCCTCTTAGTTAGAGACTAGTACACTTTTTTTTTGTTTTTATGAATTTTGGCTTATTGCTCCCATCATTCTTCTTCTGTTCTCTATTGACAGAGTGTATTTATTATGTATATTTACAAATAATATCTTGTCTGAGGTAAAAACCAAAGAATGCCCCTTCCACAGTAAATTTATCCCTTCTACAAGTTTTTTATTAGTGTTTTCTACAATTTAGAGAAGCAAAAAAATTCCCAGGGCCAAAGACCAAGGGAAAGTAACAGGCGCTTGGCAGGAAGTGTTTTTCAGGGTGTTAGCTGCTGCTCAAAAGGGGGGATAGTCAGTCCCCACCACAAGAAAACACAAGGACCAATCACGCCGAAGCGTGTGAGCAGCGCTAAATGAAGGTAACACACACCAATGTCTGTGTTAACCATATAATTGATCCCCCATGCGATCATGTGACCCTGCTCATTTATGGCTCATTACCTATTCATGCTTTATTCCTTCTTGTCTCCTACTAATTTTATATAATTGTACATGTGATATGAATTATAAAGTACGTCTGTCTCCTGGTAGTATCTATTCCAGTTAATATTATGCTTACTTTATATGATTGTTTTATTGTTTGATGCACACACCTGCAGTCTATTGGCTCATTAAAGGGGTATTTATACCCATACTTCAGCCACTGCTAGACACCTTTGATAAAGCTGCAGTTGGCAGTGAAACGCGTCAGGCAGACCCCCGGTTCTTCACTCCAAGTGTGGGATACTGTACCCAGATCGGACTCACTCACTGGTACACTTTGACCCACGGATTCACCAGCTCAAAACACCCTCTTCATCACCCCAGTCCCTCCATTGTGTTTGGTGGCTACGGTCTCTCCTGGAACACCCAGCGGCATAATTCCAGCTTGCCATTTCCAGAAAAGGAGGACATTGTTTCATCCACCGGTACCACCTCTCCAAGTTTCTTCTGTCGGGTTTCTGGCGGACACCGCTCACTGAAAAAGTGTTGGGGTATTCCACCCCCCCCCCCCTCCAATACCATCAGGATCTACAAGGGGTTACATCTTCAGCGGAAGCCGACCGACAGCACTTTCTAATACCATCATCCACCCGGGTGAGGATTCCAACTACCACCCGTGGTTTCATTACAGATCGTCCACCAAATGGTAATGTGCACTTACCTGTGATCAAATGCCCACTCCCTTCCCTTTTCCATTTATTACATGGTTTACATCCCCTGTCCTACACTGGACTTAATACAGTCACGTTCACCCCAACTTGTGACGTGAAGAATCGGTTCTTATGGTACCTATATTGTTTTTATTGTGAATTTTTGTATTGTACTTTATTATATGTTTTTTTATCTTTAACAAGTAAAATTATTACTACATTGTAATTTGGTGTGTGTTACCTTCATTTAGCGCTGCTCACACGCTTCGGCGTGATTGGTCCTTGTGTTTTCTACAATTTAAACCACAAAATGTGTTTCCCCATTTATAGACCTGTCACCAAAGTGTAATTAAAAAAATATAGAAACTTAGCTTATTCAAATCAATTTAATAGACGTTCTACTCCTGTCTACCCCAAATTCCTTGCCAGAGGCCTCAATAGACCTCTCCATGTTGCTGAAAAACACTTTTATGGTGTGGTGGTTATCTGGTGCGCAAAGATGTTAAAGTCAGACATACTGCTATGAAGCCTCTATCAAATATTTGTAAACTCTGCGCAAGCCTCTAACCCCTTTTTTATAAATTTAAATTGGGTGTGGTATAGTAACCTGACAGTAAGGATTTCAACGGTCAGTATGCCAACATCGGAATCCCGACTGCCAGTACTCTGACAAGGGAGCAAGCGCATCAAAGCACCTTGTGGGCTCGATGGACCCCCATGCTGGCACCCTCAGACCCCCACGAGAGAAAATAGCCCCTGGATAGTCTGGATACCGTCTGTCGGGCATTCAACAGTCAGAATTCCAAAGTCAGTATACTGATCATCAGAATCCCAACTGTCGAGAGGTCAGCCGGCACCCTTCAAATTACTTCTCAACTCTCCCTTACCCAACCCATCAGCCACTACTTTCAATGTGCAAGACCTTCCTTTCTACTTCAAGAACATGATTGATAAGATTTGAGATGTAATGGTATGCTCTTCCTTAGCCATTGACCTGCTCAATTCCCTACCTGAACCCTTTGGACCTTGTCTTCATTGGATCCCACAAATAAAGATGAAGTATCTACACTTCCTTCTACTCTACTACCTCTCCTCTTGAGCCTATGCCCTGACAAATAATATGCCCTCCTATGCTCATCCGCACCTTAACTAAAATCTGTAATCTCAATCTCTCTACTGGTATCTTTCCTTTACTGTTTGAGTGACTACTCCCATTCTGAATAAACACAAGGCACTTGTGTAGTTTCACGGCGCCAGCATGGCGCCGTGCGTCTGAGTCCCCTTGCTATTGGTAGCCTCTGACTGATTGGTAGCCTCTAGAAAAATATCGGGCCAAAAATAGTGGCTTAATTTATTGGTGTAAACAACAAAGTTTCTCCTTTCCTTTCCTTTTCTTTTCCTCCCATCGTCAAATTGGCTAGCGCTCTATTACTATGTACCTTTAAGCAGTTTTTCTGTATTTTTTTCTGCTTTATTATTAAAATAGGCATTTAATACTGACTGACTATATATAGAAATAGAACATAATAAAATAACAATTAATATGCAGTTTGTTGAAAAATATAAATTATGGTATAGAGACACGGCTGATGGGATTAGAACTCCAAACTCTGTGGTTTGTGTAGCAGCATCTCTGTGAGGTGCACCACACAACAGCCCCATAGCAACAATGGAATTTTCCTGATACTGAAACTCGTAACCTATTCCTCTCGCTTTACATATAATGTGATTTTTAGGGAGTTTAAAGTCTGGGAGCCGTGTGTTTAAAGTCATCATACGGATACCAGGGAGGCATACGGAGTGGGTTGACAGAGGTACCAAATCTCTATTGTATTGCATTACTCCAGGGGTTCCCAATCTTTTTCGAATCACGGCTCCCTAGAATATCTGAAATTTTTCACGGCCCCCTATGGCCCAAAAATATATATATATAAAATGAAGTAGATTGTGTTTATATGTGCTTCTAAGGTTCAGTTATGTGTTAAGGGCATGATTTGCTTCTGTTTTTACACATATTTTATGATTGGCAGCCACCAGCACTGGTTTTGTCCATAAATAATTGATCATAAATAATTTGAATTGGTCCTGGATCACCAACCCGTGGCACCCCTGCAAGTGTCCCGAGGCACCCCAGGGAGCCACGGCACACAGTTTGGGAAACACTGCATTACTCAGTTCTTCTAGATCTCTTTGCTGTTTTTAACACTGTTGACTAGTCCCTTCTCATGCAGACACTACAATTTCTAGGACTTCAGGACACCGCCCTTTCTTGGTTCTCATCCTGCCTATCTAATCGCTATTTCATTGTTCGTTTCTTAGATTTCACCTCCTCTTAGTTGTAGTACTGCAAGGCTTAAACTTTGATTCTCTATTTTTTTCAATCTACTCCTTATCTCTTGTCAAACTAATCAGCTCTTTTGGATTTCAGTATCATCTGTATGTGGATGATACGCAAATCTACCTATCCTTTCCAGACTTGCCACCATCTGTATTGATCCATGTCATTTTCTATCTATCTACCATTTCATCTTGGGTGTCATTTCACCATCTCTAACTGAATATTTAAAAAAACAGAATTAATTATATTTTCACTGACGTATAATAGTTGCCACACTTTTATCTCTATCACTGTTGAACACACAACAATCAATCATAGCCCATAAGATCACTGCCTAGGTGTCATCCTTGTCTCTGAACTGTCCTTTGCTCCCCACATTCAATGTCTCAAAATCATGTTACATGCATCTAAAAAACATGCAAAATAATATATGACCTAATTTTACACCAGACACAACAAAAACTTGAATCCATGCTCTCATTACAGTATATTCCGCATTAATTATTGCAATAGTCTACTTACTGGTCTTACCACTACAAACCACCCTGAATGCTTATATTCTGCGCTACATGTTCATCGGCTGTGCATCCACACTGTCAGTCCCTCCATTGGTTACCTGTATTCCAGAGTATTCAATTGAAAATACTTTTATTCAAACACAAAACCATAAACCAAACTATACCAATGTACATCTCTTCGCTTATGTCAAAATATCTCCCAACCCGACCGCTTCACTCTTTGGGGCAGATTTATTAACCTTGGAGAAGAGTTAAACTGGAGATAAAGCGGAGAAAAGGTAAAAGGAGATAAAGCACCAGCCAATCAACTCCCAACTGTCTTTTTCAAACACAGCTGATTGGCCGTGCCTTATCCCCTTTTACCTTTTCTCCACTTTATCTCCTGTTTATCTCTTCTCCAAGCTTAATAAATCTGCCCCTAGATCTCTTATCCACACTAATTATTTCCTCCCATTCCCAACTGCAAGATTGCAGTGGTTCGCAAGGCACCCCAACAGGTTTTTAGGATTTATAGCTTGAGCACAGGTGACGTAAGAAGTACCTCATTCATTTTGATTTAACGATTTGTGTCCAGCCATCGATACTTAAAGCCTTGCATGCAAATTTGCGATGTTTTTGAAATGTGCATGCTCATTTCTGTGCATGCGCTGGGTGACTGCGACCATGGCGAACAGATTGTTCGCCAGTTGCATGCACCTAAAATTGCTTCTGGGGGGTGTGGGGCGATGGGCTCGGGGACTTGCCAGGCCCGTCGGCTGCCTTCCCACTTCCTTCAGAATGTGCACGCACATCTAAGGTTGCTCTGAGCATGTGCCTTCCACATAATTCGATGGTCGGTGACCATCGAATGATGTGGGTGTTCCCCCACAGGCTGTGAATGGATGATTGTGTCAAACATCCATTCGCAGCCAGTGCGTGCGAAAACACGCTGCCAATGGGTGGCGGCCAGACCACCATTCGCAAGGCAGGGTTTGTTGCGAATTCACAGCCTTACGAATCAACGAGAATAACCCCCCCTTGTCCGTATAACATTGGTATCAAGGAAGTTTCACATTTGCTAAGAATAGTCTTTGGAAAATCACACCACCTGTTAGGCACAAGGTGCCGGGAACCCCAAAGTGGAGGTGTCGAGACGGCTCAGACGTGCTAGGAGGCCCGGTAACTGTGAAGCTAAATGGGTCCTAGCTGGTAATCATCACCGGTCGACATGGGCCACAGAGGAATCAACAGGGTAATGGAGAGCAATAGCCCTAGAGGCCCATGGGGTAGTAGCGAGGGCAGGTGACTGATCCGGAGGTGGAGATGGTCAGCACTGGTAGGGAGGAAACTGTCTCGGCCCCTAACTCCGTTGTCACCCAGTACGTCCCACGGTAGGTGCGGAGGCCCTAAATCTTCTCGCACGGCAGCCACGTTTGAAGCACGGGTTAAGCCTGTACAACTCCGGTGCCCTCCAAAGCGTTTTAGGTGGTGGCCACAACCTACCGTTGGAGGAACGAGGTGGACAAGGGGAGAGCTAACTTAATGACCCCGGTGGCCGAGACAGGTGGCAGGGAAATGGACACAGGAATGGACGGGAGCCCTGGTAACCCCTGCACACTGAACCTAGCACTGATAAGAATACACAAAATAATAAACCACGATACAGCAGGAAAAAATGGGAATAAGGAGTGCGTAACGATACCACTCCAGGGCCCAAGGCAGAAGACCGGAATGTCTCCAAGGAGACTGCAGGAAGCCGGAAGCCAGGAGAAATCTGCTGGGAACTTCTGAGTAGCAGGATCCACCGACCACAGGCAGGGAAGAAAACCGGGTAAAGGAGCTGGAGAAACCACGGGTATAATGCAGGGAAGGAACTGCAGTGTGGGCTGAAGAAAACAAGAAGGACACCCCAGGGTGCCTAAGCAATCTTATAACCAGCGGCTTGCTGGACTGTGTAATCTCCATTTATAGGAGAAGTGTGCGTGCAGCAGACTGTGCGCGCGCGAGGTGATGACGCGGCGGGGAAGGACGCCGGGCAGCAGGACGTGGTTGCCAGGCAACGCCCCGATGCTCGGACGCCGGGCGTGACGTCACCGACGCTCGGGACGTTGCCGACGCTCGGGGCGTTGCTGAGCAACGTCCTGATCGTCAGAGGACCGCCCGCCGTGCACCCCGGAGGACGGGGAGGCGACTGCACGGCGGCGGCGTCTGACAGTACCCCCCCCTCGAGGAGAGGTCAACCGACCTCTGAAACCGGGCTTGTCCGGAAACGACTGAAAAAACCTCCTTTTGAGTGAAGGAGCATGGAGATCTTGATCAGCGACCCACGACCTCTCTTCCGGTCCAAAACCTTTCCAATGTACTAAAAAGAAGACCCTCCCTCTGGAAGTCTTGGAATCCAGGATGGAATCAACCACATACTCCTTTTGGCCCTGACGTAAGATGGGCACTGGCCTGCGGACAACCGGCTGAAGAGCAGGTTTGAGAAGAGAGCAATGGAAAGTGTTGTAGATCCTGAGAGAGCGGGGCAGCCCTAATCTAAAAGCGACCGGGTTAACCTTTTTGATAATCCTGTAGGGACCGATGAAACGTGGGCCCAATTTGTGTGAGAATTGCCGGAGCTTGATATTCTTGGTAGAAAGCCAGACCCAGTCCCCAACTTTGAACTGGCACGGTCTCCTGTGGCGGTCAGAGAAGTGTTTGGCTGACCTGGCAGCAGAGAGGAGCGCTCCCCGAACCATGCGCCAAACCTTTCTCTTCGAAGCCACCCACCTAGAATTACCCACTTTGGCATCCGTGGGAAAGAAAGAATTAGCTCTAGGGTGGAAACCGTAATTGCAGAAAAACGGGGACATCCTGGTAGCGGCATGCCAAGCATTATTATAAGAAAACTCTGCGAAAGGCAGATTCTCCACCCAGTCCCTTTGGGTCTTGGAAACGTAACACCGTAGGAATTGTTCCAAGGATTGGTTAACCCGTTCCGTCTGACCATTCGACTGTGGGTGAAAGGCCGTCGAAGGACTAAGTCTAACCTGCAGGGCTACACAGACTGCTTTCCAAAAACTGGCAACGAACTGGGCACCTCTATCCGAAACGATGTCAGAGGGCAGGCCATGGGCACGAAAGATATGGGTGATGAATAAAGAGGCTAACGTTTTAGCCGAGGGTAAGCCTTTGAGGGGTACGAAATGTGCCATTTTACTAAATCTGTCGACCACAACCCAAATGGTATTAAAACCCAATGATGGTGGAAAGTCCGTAACAAAATCCATGGAGATGTGTGTCCAAGGTTGATCAGGCACAGGTAACGGCACCAGCTGCCCTATGGGGGAAAGACGGGAAGATTTGTTCTGAGCACATGTGTTACATCTGGACACAAACTGCTCTACTTCTGTCCTCATGTTGGGCCACCAGACCGCACGTGACATTAAAGAAAGTGTCTTGGAAACCCCCGGATGGCCGGCGGATTTACATGAATGGAATTCCGAAAAGACCTTTTCCCGGAGCTTCTGGGGAATAAATAATTTACCCTCGGGAGTGGTGGCAGGGACCGAACTTTGGGCCAGCAGCACCGAATCCAGTAGCCCTTGCGTGAGTCCGGCCAGAATGCATGAAGGGGGAATGATGGGATCGGGACGAGAAACTGGATCTTGTATGGCCGCAAAACTCCTGGACAAGGCGTCTGCTAAAACGTTTTTTGCGCCAGGTCGATAAGTAATTAAGAAATTAAACCTGGCAAAAAACAGAGCCCACCTCGCCTGCCGCGAGTTCAATCTCTTGGCTGAGCGTAAATATGCCAAATTTTTATGATCGGTAAAGATCGTGACCTGATATTTGGCCCCTTCCAACCAATGCCTCCATTCTTCTAAGGCACATTTAATGGCCAGCAACTCCCTATTGCCGACATCGTAGTTGCCTTCGGCCTCTGAGAATTTCCTGGAGTAGAAAGCACAAGGATGTAGCAAGCCATCCAGTTTGTCCATTTGAGAAAGAACCGCACCTACGCCAATCTCTGATGCGTCTACCTCGAGAATAAAAGGGAATTCGGGATCGGGGTGTCGAAGAATGGGAGCAGAAGAAAATGCCCGTTTGAGCTTTTTAAAAGCCTCAATGGCAGACTCCGGCCAGGATGTAGGATCGGCTCCCTTCCTGGTGAGGGCCACAATGGGGGAGACAATATCTGAGAAGTGGGAAATAAACCTCCTGTAGTAGTTCGCGAAGCCCAAAAATCTTTGAACCGCCTTCAAATTCGAAGGTTGCACCCACTCCCGAATGGCCTTAAGCTTGACAGGATCCATGGCGAAACCCTTGGGAGAGATAATGTAACCAAGGAACGAAATGGAATCTACCTCGAACTCGCATTTCTCGAGCTTGGCAAAAAGATTATTCTCCCTAAGCTTCTGAAGCACAGCCCTGACATGCTGGCGATGAAGATCCAAAGAAGAAGAATAAATTAAAATATCGTCAAGATACACCACAACAAAGATACCCAAAAACTCCCTGAGAACATCATTGATGAGGTCCTGGAACACAGCGGGTGCGTTGGCAAGGCCGAACGGCATGACTAAGTACTCGTAATGGCCCGAGTGAGTGTTAAACGCCGTCTTCCACTCATCTCCGGCCTTGATGCGGATGAGATTATACGCTCCGCGTAAATCAATCTTAGAAAAAACCACAGCTGCACGCAACTGATCAAAAAGAACAGAGATCAACGGCAAGGGATAAGAATTTTTTACCGTGATGTCGTTTAATTGACGAAAATCAATGCAGGGCCGTAAGGTCCCGTCTTTTTTTTTAACAAAAAAAAAACCTGCTCCCACTGGAGATTTAGAGGCTCTGATGAAGCCTTTTTTTAAGCTCTCCTCCACGTACTCCTGCATTGCCTTCTCTTCAGGCAAAGACAAAGAGTATAATCTACCCTTGGGTAATTTAGAGTCAGGTAACAAATTAATGGCGCAGTCATACGGACGATGCGGAGGAAGAGAGTCCGCCTCTTTTTTAGAAAAAACATCAGCGAATTCAGCATACTGGGCTGGCAACCCGGCAGGAATGGTAGTGGTGAGAAGAGCTGGAAGACTGATACACTGCTCAAAACACTCCTTGCCCCACCGTATCAATTCCCCAGAACGCCAATCAAAGACCGGGTTATGACTCTTAAGCCAGGGAAGGCCAAGCACAATGGGTGTAATGGGACACTGAAAAACAAAAAACTTTATGCTCTCCGAATGGGAAAGTCCAACTCGAAAATCTAATAACTCCACAAAATGAGTGATGGCTCCACCAAGCAGGGTATTACCGTCTAATCCGCAAACGGTGAGCTGGGACGTCAACAGTTGCAGCGGTAAACCCAAATCATAGACAATTTTACTATCCAAAAAATTGGCTGCGGCGCCAGAATCCACTAACGCCTTACCCTCCCAGGAACTGAAACTAACTGGGATAAACAACGAATCCGATGGGGAAAACAATGAAAGGCCCGAGAAGATACTCCCCATTACTTCTGGGCTCTGCCGTTTCCCTGTAACAGGGAACATTTGTTCAGGATATGATCCTTAGATCCACAGTACATACATAACCCCAGGGAACGTCGTCGGGCCTTCTCCTTGGGAGTGAGCCTAGAAAATAACCTGGTAGCCCCAAGCTGCATGGGTTCACCCAGGTCTGGGGAAGCCTCCTCTGGGAGCTCACAACTGGGTAATGCTTGAGCCTCTTTTTCGCACCGCCTCTCCCTAATCCTCCGATCGATTCGTATGGCTAAAAGGATTAATTTATCCAAAGAAGGAGGAGAGGGATATTGTACCAAGCCATCCTTGACGTTATCCGCCAGGCCTAGGTGAAACTGACTCCGTAGGGCTGGATCATTCCACCCAGAGTCGGCGGCATAACGTCTGAACTTGGCGCTGTACTCCTCGGCAGAAAGATGACCCTGTTTCAGGGCTCTAAGATAAGCCTCAGCGGAGGCTGATCTGTCAGGATCGTCATAAAGGACTCCTAATGCCTGAAAGAAGGCATCTACCGAGCGGAGAGCAGGATCGTCTGGAGCCAGACTAAAGGCCCAAGACTGGGGGTCCCCCTGGAGGAGGGAAATCACAAGACCCACTCTCTGTTGCTCAGAACCTGAGGAGTGTGGTTTTAACTGGAAAAACAATCTACAACTCTCTCTAAAATTTATGAAATAGGGCCTATGACCTGAAAACCTATCAGGGAAATTAACTTTGGGTTCCTGGTGAGAACCCGCTGGTGGCTGAGCTGAGAGTTTGGTGTCCACCTTAATAGACAAATCCTGTAGCTGTTTGGTCAGGAGCGAAACCTGATTGGCCAGAGCTTGGGCCGCGTTGGGATCCATGACGACCAAGCAATAAAAAATGAAAAAATCGCGGTAAGGGAATATGGACCATTCACTGCGGAGGTGGATGGCCCACAACACTGTTGGCTGGTTATACTGTTAGGCACAAGGTGCCGGGAACCCCAAAGTGGAGGTGTCGAGACGGCTCAGACGTGCTAGGAGGCCCGGTAACTGTGAAGCTAAATGGGTCCTAGCTGGTAATCATCACCGGTCGACATGGGCCACAGAGGAATCAACAGGGTAATGGAGAGCAATAGCCCTAGAGGCCCATGGGGTAGTAGCGAGGGCAGGTGACTGATCCGGAGGTGGAGATGGTCAGCACTGGTAGGGAGGAAACTGTCTCGGCCCCTAACTCCGTTGTCACCCAGTACGTCCCACGGTAGGTGCGGAGGCCCTAAATCTTCTCGCACGGCAGCCACGTTTGAAGCACGGGTTAAGCCTGTACAACTCCGGTGCCCTCCAAAGCGTTTTAGGTGGTGGCCACAACCTACCGTTGGAGGAACGAGGTGGACAAGGGGAGAGCTAACTTAATGACCCCGGTGGCCGAGACAGGTGGCAGGGAAATGGACACAGGAATGGACGGGAGCCCTGGTAACCCCTGCACACTGAACCTAGCACTGATAAGAATACACAAAATAATAAACCACGATACAGCAGGAAAAAATGGGAATAAGGAGTGCGTAACGATACCACTCCAGGGCCCAAGGCAGAAGACCGGAATGTCTCCAAGGAGACTGCAGGAAGCCGGAAGCCAGGAGAAATCTGCTGGGAACTTCTGAGTAGCAGGATCCACCGACCACAGGCAGGGAAGAAAACCGGGTAAAGGAGCTGGAGAAACCACGGGTATAATGCAGGGAAGGAACTGCAGTGTGGGCTGAAGAAAACAAGAAGGACACCCCAGGGTGCCTAAGCAATCTTATAACCAGCGGCTTGCTGGACTGTGTAATCTCCATTTATAGGAGAAGTGTGCGTGCAGCAGACTGTGCGCGCGCGAGGTGATGACGCGGCGGGGAAGGACGCCGGGCAGCAGGACGTGGTTGCCAGGCAACGCCCCGATGCTCGGACGCCGGGCGTGACGTCACCGACGCTCGGGACGTTGCCGACGCTCGGGGCGTTGCTGAGCAACGTCCTGATCGTCAGAGGACCGCCCGCCGTGCACCCCGGAGGACGGGGAGGCGACTGCACGGCGGCGGCGTCTGACACCACCTTACACAAAAATCCCATCAAAATCGCACCTCAATGTACAAATCATCCACCAGTCCCACCAAAATCTCACAAATATCGAAGCACAATGCACCATTCATAAAAAGCAACAGGTGCAAACCATTATAATGAAGACAAAACTAATAAGAATGCAAATAAAAACCTTCCAAGTTACCTACAGCACCCTCTTTCAACTCTCAACCCTGGATGAAGCAGATTTGGTGTAGCATGCATCCACACAGTGATTTCATGTGACCTGAACCGCTGATTGATTGGGGATTTTGACGCTTAACGGTGCAAATTGAGATTGGAATTGGATTGTGCTGGCATACAACTTCTCAGGCATTCTGCTGTGACCTTATAGTGCATTCAAGTGGGGTTTCTTTAGCGACTTCCCATGCAAAAATAGCTAAGTCTACACAAAACCCACATCATAACTGGAAGACAAAGATGCAAGTGAAAACACTTGTTAGTAAATTCGTGATTGTTGTTCCATCAGTTATGGCTGATAAGGAGCAATTAAGGGTGACATCTCACCCAAAATCAATTCTTATGGTGCCCACACATGTTGTGATTATCACGTGCGATTTGAACTTTTTAGTTTAAAATGCATCTAGTTCAAATTGTATCGTGTTCATTTTGCCTTGCGATGTGTGCTCCTGTGCAGTCCACATCACAAGGCAAAACTATGTGTAGGCAGGTATTTGTGAACAAAATCGCAAGTAGCTTGTAATTGACTACTGTTGTGTAGTCAGAAATCGGGTGTAGTCTAAATCTCATGTAATTCAAATCACACCCAGTGTACAGTCCAAATTGTATAGCATAAATTGTACAGCTCAAATCGCACCTAGCACTAATCTCACCGTGCGTAGGCACCTTTAGTAAACTCCCCCCCCCCCCCCCCCCGGACTGTTAGATGCCTTTCATACAGTGTGACAACAATCTCAGAACTTGTGCTGTACTGTTCTTTTTCTTATACAGATTATGGAGATAAACTTAACATGGAGCTGGGAGAGCGCTACAAGCGGGACAATGAAAACTTCCCGTACTTTTACCTATTTGTGGATGGTGATATTGACAATCCCATCCCTTACACTGGGGTGGTTAAGACCAGCGCGATCCAGCATTGGCTGAAGACTCATGGAGTATATTTGGGTATGCCGGGTTGCCTGGAAGAATATGATAAATTGGCCGGAGAATTCCTAAAGTCTGTAAGTAAAGAAGAGAGGAATGAACTACTGAGGAAAGTCCAAGCTATGCTGGCAGATGTCAGAGAGCTGGAAAAACAGTCCGCAGAGCAATATATCAAGATCATGAGCAAAATCTTGCACCACGGGGAGAACTTTGCTAACAGCGAGTTTGACCGTATCACAAAACTGATTGACAAGAATAAAATGAGTGACTTTAAGAAGGAGGACCTGCAGAAGAGGCTCAATATTCTCAGCTGCTTCCAGAGCAAGCAACAAAACAAAGAGGAACTCTGACTTCTTGTGCTTGTACCCTTACAGCATTCCTCCATAAGAAAGCATCCTGAGACTGTCCAGAACATTAATCCTTTGAGTGTCAAAATAGTTGTAAAAAAATGCCAAGCAGACATTTTTATTCATCAGAATGATTTACAATGTTTACTTTATTTAGGAAATATAATCTTTTTCTACAAAACATTTTTTATTTGAAGTTATATAACAAATGTGAGCGACGCCGGCATTTTTAGAAGATATTTTGAACATCTCTCACATAGATGTTGGCACTCAAAAGGTTAAGGGAAGTCTGCTTATAATACAAAAAAAAGCCTTATTAACCCTTTATGTTTTGAAATAATTTTATTTGTACCTCCACACCACATAGATTACATTCATTGTCAACACATAACTGCTTTTTGGTCAGTTATATGTGTGCTTTTCAGAATGATATGGTCGAACGAACCACGCCAGCTATGTCTGTCTTTTCACGCTTTATCCATCAGAGACTGTTATAATTTGTGACATAAAGGAAATCCTTCTTAATTTCTGTGATTTCTTGCTGCAGTGTTGGCGTCTGTATTGTTAATCTGTTAATCCCTTTAATTCTACAAGGGTCTGTGACCTTTCACTCAGAAAAATCTTAAAGCCGTTTATTCACGGGCGTCAGATAATCAGGCTATCTAGTGAACTGTTCTCAAAAATTCACATGGGTCTCTCCTATGTACAAAGCAAATGGGCATCTGAAAAAGATAACATCTCATGTACAATTGCCTTGTGCATAGGAGATCCCCATATGAATTGATGAGGATATACAGTACTTGGTGGAAAGATTAATTAAACCTTTCAAGGCACGTATACCACCTCTAGAAGGTGAGTACTACAAATTTAGGAAGCTTTCATTAGAACGACAATAGTATCATACTATTGTGTCTTTTTCTGTCATTACTATATAATAAAAGTGAGATGGCTTGATGAGGATGGCTCCCTCTGTATACCAATGTTGAAAACTATAGGATAATGTTTGTACTTCTGTGTCCAGTTGGAAGAAAGTATATAGATTCTTTTCAAATTACACTTATGGTGTGTACACACGGCACTTTTTGCCTTCCGATGTTGACGATATAGTCAACATCGGATCAGAATCAGATGCAGATCACATATCGCAAGGCAGAAAGTCTTGTCTGCCTTGACTATATAGTGCAGATCTGCACTATATAGTCAGACTTGTATGCAAATCGGATGTGCCTTCAGATACTATCCACGATCCAATCTGATCGGATCGTGGATAGTATCTGAAGGCACATCTGACCGTGTGTACACACCATCAGCGCCGTTTAGCATTCCAATTCCTTGTGCTCAGATCTATGTTTATCCTTGTACTGTTTTCTATGTAAAAATCAACAAATAAACAGCAATAAAAGATTCCATGCTTCTGTCTGCATTATATACTTGAAGGGGGTTATTCTGATTCACTCGGAAAGGCATAATCACTCTCTAATGGACAAAAACATGTGCACTGCAGGTGGGGCTGATGTAACATGTGCAGAGAGAGTTAGATTTAGTTTTATTGTTTGTGACGGGTAAATACTGGCTGCTTTATTTTTACACTGCAATATAAATAACTCTCTCTATATTGTGTTACATCAGCCCCACCAGCAGTGCATATGTTTTTTTTTGTCCATTAGAGAGTGATTGTGCCTTTCCGAGTGAATCAGAATAACCCCCGAAATAACTGATGTGCTTATACTCTGCTAAATATATATGTGCAATAGTCTCTAATTCGCTCCATTGCTCAAGATGTTTCCTTTTAAATTAGCAGGAAGAGTCACACAGGCCGACTCATGATTTTCATTAAGTGCTCCTGGGTATGCTAGGCATAATAGCACATTTGGGCCTAATTCAGCTTGGATCACTTGATAGACAAAGAGCAGTTGCCTGCAATCAAAATGTGATCCCTCCGACAGAAAGAATACACGTTTCTTTTTTTTTCCATCTGAATAAATCTAGGGCTGCCACTAATCTGCTAAATGAGTGGTTCTCAACCTCGGTCCTCGAGTACCACCAAGAGTGCATGTTTTCCATATCTCCACACAGAATCACAAGTGAAGTATTTAGCTCCACCTGTGGATTTATAAAATGTGCCAGTGAGTAATGAGTGCACCTGTGCACCTGATGGGTGATCTAGAAAACGTAAACTGTTGGGGTACATGAGGGCCGAAGTTGAGAACCACTGTGCTAAAGAACCAGGCAGGAAGTGGTCAGTGCTGATGTCAGAGACCAAAGAAACACCAGGGCACTTCTGCATTTTCACAAACACACCCAGTTGCTCTGCAACTACTATGCATATGGATATTTGCTAATAGCCACCGCCCACTAGTCACAGTGCTGTCTGATCCTCTTGATAAAGGGGCTGGAGCCCCAAAACGAGCCGTTGAGGTTCTAATAAAGACATCTATTCTAATAAAGTCATCTACTTGCTGCAGTGACGTGCTGTTTCCTATGCTTTTTTGGATTGGAAACCCAGCCGGGTATATATATATTTTTGTGGAAAGGACCGGCACTCCACGCTGTATGGAGAGAACAGCTGACGCTGGTGCCTTCACAGTTTATGATACAGGCTGGGGAACGGTGCGGCACTCAGCTACAAGATTATACCACAACAGTACAGTGTCGGTTTAGTGAAATCTTTCACTAAGCTGACACTGTACTGTGGTATGTGTAATATTGTATCTGAGTGCCGCACCATTCCCCAGCCTGTATATGTATGTATGTGTATATATATATATATATATATATATATATATATATATATATATATATATATATAATGAATCCAAGAGATGGCCGGCACTCCATATATCACTGGACAAAAGACGGGTGCCCTCCTCCCAGGAGAAGAGGGTGAAGCTCGCTCCAATACACGAATACAGCAAGGGTGGCACTCCAGAAATGAATACACAAGTCAGGTATAGTGAACCAACGTTTCAAATGTTATTCCAACATTTTTCATCACCCTAATGAAAATTGTTGGAATAACATTTGAAACGTTGGTTCACTATACCTGACTTCTGTATTCATTTCTGGAGTGCCACCCTTGCTGTATTCGTGTATATATATATATATTTATATATATATATATATATATATAACCAACTAACCAACAGCCTGAACCGGCACAACAGGACTTAAACGTAGCCAATGCAGATGATGTGCCCCGGTGCCAACAATGGGGACCTTGCAGCCCCTTGTAGATATGCACTGAAAGAAAGGGCACTCAGGGACTCTCAGTTTGGTGAAAAGTGGACTGGTTTAAACAGTCATAAAGCGCCAATGTTTCGGGGTCTCCCCCTTCGTCAGGACAGGTAAATGGTCCCCGTGTGTGAGCGCAAGCTGCAGGAGGGGGTAAGTACCTGAGCCTTTATATTTCACTGTCACTGTATTATTTGTTGTTACACCATTTACCTGTCCTGACAAAGGGGGAGACCTTTTTCTCTTATCTTTGCCACACATTTATTGCACTCTGTTTCCCTCTTCACGCCTGCTCACATTTGCCTCACTTCTGACCTTCTCTGTTCCCTTCATCCTCTCACTTGTTGTTGTTTCATACTTAATTGGATTACTCAATCAACCTTATTTTACCCACTGGTCTCCTCTCTGACAGTAGTTCCTTGCCTGTTACCTTCTCTCTCACTCTGTTTTCTACCAAATCTACTACAGACGCTGTCTGTCCTCCCAAATCCCTCTGTCTGCTTTCACTAACCTACCCTCTCACCTTCGGTTCCTCATGGCTGTTAATCTCTCATTTTCACTTTCTCCAACTGCTCCTCCCCCCTCCCATCCCATACCTATCCTGACCACTCGCCCCCGCACCCCACCCTCCCAATGACCCCCCCTCGCTTCTGCAATCCCAAAAACCTTATCCACATAAATACACAACCCACCCCCCCTCTTTCCTGTGCACTATGGAACGCCAGATCCATCTGCAACAAACTCCCTGCCATCCATGACCTATTCATCTCTAGAGCATTCCACCTCCTTGCTATCACCGAGACCTGGCTCTCCACCTCTGATTCTGTCTCTCCAGCTGCTCTCTCCCACGGTGGCCTCTCTTTCTCTCACACTCCCAGGCCTGACGGTCGCCAAGGTGGCGGTGTGGGTTTTCTCCTCTCAGCCTCATGCACCCACAGTGTCATTCACCCTGAACCCTCTCTCCTTTTCTCCTCCTTTGAGTCTCACTCTATCCGTCTATACTACCCCTACCACCTCCGTGTCGCTGCAATCTACCGCCCCCCTGGCCCTATCTCCCAATTTCTTGACAACTTCGCCGCCTGGCTTCCACACTTCCTCTCCTCTGACCTGCCATCTGTCATTCTTGGTGACTTTAACATCCCCTTGGATAACCCCGCTGATCCTGGCACCTCCAAACTCCTCTCTCTCTGCTCCTCTCTTGGCCTATCTCAGTGGACTACCTCTCCCACCCACATCCAAGGACACTCCCTCGATCTCGTCTTCTCTCGCTCTTGTTCCCTTACTGACTACACTATCTCAGCTTTTCCTCTTTCTGACCATCACCTCATCTCCTTCTCCCTCACTGCTTCCCCCTCTCCCACCCCCCCTCCCAAGCGCATTGTCTCACGGCATAATGTCAACACACTTGATCTTGCTGCCTTCTCAAACACGCTGTGTCCTCTTCTCGCCCCAATCGCCCTCATGTCCTGCCCGAACCTCGCTGCCTCCCTCTATAATGACACCCTATCTTCGACATTGGACTCTGCCTGCCCTCCCTCCTCTATCCCCCTTCGATGCTCCAACCCCCAACCGTGGCACTCACCTATCACCCGATTCCTTAAAAAGTGCTCTCGCACTGCTGAGCGCTTCTGGAAGAAATCACGCTCCCTTGCGGATTATCTCCATTTCAAATTCATTCTTTCCTCCTTCAGCTCTGCCCTTGCTCTGGCCAAGGAATCCTACTTTAAGTCCCTCATCCTTTCCCAATCATCCAATCCCCGCAGGCTCTTCGCCACCTTCAACTCCTTGCTCTCCCCCCCTCCTCCAGCTCTTCCGTCCTCCATCGTAGCCGCTGATTTTGCTACCTACTTTTCAACCAAAATCTCCTCTCTCAGGACTGCCATCACTGCTGCCATGACCTCACCCTCTCCCTCCTCCCCTCCTACATCTCCACTCCCCTCCTTCCAACCCCTGTCCTCATTTTACCCCACCACTGCTGCTGAAGTCCACTCTATCCTTCAATCCGCTTCTCCCTCCACCTGCCCGCTTGATCCTATCCCCTCCAATATTATCCGTCGTCTCAGTCCATCAGTCTGCTCTCACCTGGCTCACCTCTTTAATCTTTCCCTATCCTCTGGGATCTTCCCTTCCTCCTTCAAACATGCTCTTGTCTCCCCAATTCTCAAAAAAAAAACAAATCTGGACCCCAACTCTCCATCCAACTACAGGCCCATCTCCCTCCTCCCTTTTGCCTCCAAACTCCTAGAACGTCTGACCTATAATCGTCTCCTAAGCCACCTTACTGCTAACTCCATTCTAGACCCCCTCCAATCCGGGTTCCGCCCTTTACATTCCACTGAAACTGCCCTGACCAAAGTCACTAACGATCTACTATCGGCTAAATCCAAAGGCCTCTTCTCTATCCTCATCCAGCTTGATCTGTCGGCTGCCTTTGACACTGTTGACCACCCTCTCCTGCTCAACACCCTCCGCTCCTTTGGCATCACTGGCACGGTCTTCTCCTGGTTCACCTCATACCTCTCCGATCGCTCCTTCTCCGTCTCCACTCCGAGCTCCTCCTCTCCTACTACCCCCCAGCCAGTCGGTGTTCCCCAAGGGTCAGTCCTTGGCCCTCTCCTCTTCTCCCTCTACACCACCTCTCTGGGCACCCTCATCAGCTCCTATGGTTTTCATTACCACCTTTATGCTGATGATACCCTAATCTATCTCTCCTCCCCCGACTTATCCCCATCACTTCTGTCCAAGGTCTCCGAATGCCTCACGGCCATCTCAGCCTGGATGACCCAACGCTTCCTGAAACTAAACATGGCTAAAACTGAACTTCTAATCTTCCATCCCCCGAACATCCCCTCTTCTCCCACTATCTCCATCAGCATTGGTGAAACCGAGATCACGTCCACCGACCAAACGCGCTGCCTCGGTGTCATCATTGACTCCTCCCTCTCTTTCACCCCCCACATTCGTGCTCTCTCACAGTCTTGCCACTTTCACCTACGCAACATCTCACGCATCAGACCATTCCTCTCCACTGACGCGACCAAAATTCTCATTCACTCTCTTGTCATCTCCCGCCTTGACTACTGCAACATCCTTCTCTCTGGGCTACCTCTCACCCGCCTCGCACCTCTCCAATCCATTCTTAACGCTGCTGCTAGGCTCATCTTCCTCTCCCGCCGCTCTACCTCCGCCTCCCCCCTCTGTTTATCTCTTCACTGGCTCCCCATTCCTTTCCGAGTTCTCTTTAAACTCCTCACCACCACCTACAAGGCTCTCTCCTCCTCCACAGCTCCCTACCTCTCTTCACTGATCTCTATCCACACTCCCTCCCGTCCTCTTCGCTCCATCGCTGACCGCCGACTGACCTCTCACCTAATCACCTCCTCCCACTCCCGTGTCCAAGATTTCTCTCGCGCTGCCCCCCTGCACTGGAACAACCTCCCGCCACCCATCAGGCTATCTGATTCCCTTACCTCCTTCAAGCGCTCCCTCAAAACCCACTTTTTTCGACTAGCCTATCCCTGCTCCTAACCTCTTTTGATCCTCCTATCCTGCCTCCGTTCACCTCCGTTCCTACTTATCCTATTGTATTTCGTTCGTCCACCCACCTATTTTTAGTATGTTAACTCTTATGAGCAGGGCCCTCCTTCCTCACGTACTCACCCTACCTCATTACCTCACCTGTGCTCCTGTCCTGTTCTTCCCTTCCTCTACTTCATCTTCAGTCTCCTTGACAATTTTGACACCTACTTCTGAACTGATGCTGATTTTAGTTCTACCAGCTATACCCTTATTTATACTGTATCTTTCAACACACCCTGTACGTTACCTTGTAATTTGTTTTTTTTTTTGTTTGCTATGTACGGCGCTGCGGACACTTTGCGGCGCCTTATAAATAAACGTACTACTACTACCCCCGAAACGTTGGCGCTTTATGACTGATTAAACCAGTCCAATTTTCACCAAACTGAGAGTCCCTGAGTGCCCTTTATTTCAGTGTATATATATATATATATATATATATATATATATATAATGTTTAAACCAAGTGCAAAAACCCTGAGGTAATGCAAGTGATGGGACCAGCATATCCAGCGAGTAAAATCAATGCAAATTTAATAAAGTAGACAGAAGGTCATGATACTTAGCAGGAGGCAGCAGCTATATATCCTCAGTTTGAACTCCATGTGGTAGCAGCATCATAGAAGCCATTCAGCCATATAGTACTCTGACGGGACGTTTCGGCGCTTTTTCAAAGGGTAACCAACATACACAGATGAAGATGACCTTTAATAGTAGTAGAATACACCAGACTTACCCATGACTAGGGGCGTCATGCCGTCGCTCCAGCTGCGCCACTGCCTTCCCCACACCACATCTCCCCCCCCCCCCTCCCCAGCATCACTGTACACTATCCGAAACTAAAGAACCGAAAGTTGAACTAGCGGCGCAGGCTGAGAGTGTGGGGAGCGGGTTAGGCCGCAACACAAAACCGGATATGGTCAGCACTGCATCCCCGTTGTCAGGGCAACCTGGTGATTCCTTCATTACAGACAATCTCTGTCAAAACAATAAATAAACAAGGTTTGTCGATCTGAGGCGCACCACAGAATCAAAGTGCATTTACACAACTGATGCAAAGACTCATAGGGAGGAACAATTTTTTTTATATGCCGATTACAGCATGCTGATTGGTTCATTAAGTATTCCAACTAGGTCTTATATTTATACTCGATATGGGCATCTCAGATACAATCACATTCAAAAAAGAAAACATACACAGCAAAAAAATAAAATAAAACAACAAAGGAAACTTATGAAGGACATATACAGATACTATAAAGAGGAATATATATAAATGAATGAATAACCATACAGGCCAATAGTCAAAAAGACTACGGTGGCTTCACCAGGTGCTCCCAATGTATGCTTAAAAAACTATAGACATATTCGATTACTCATTCAATCCATGAGGTGCCAGTGACCGAAGATTATAAATCCACTGGCTCTCACGTTGAAGAAGTCTCTTATGTCGGTCGCCTCCTCTCCTCAAGGGTGGCATATGGTCAATTGGCATGAATTTAAATTAATACATTTTATGTCCATAGTTTGCAAAATGCCTGGCAACAGGAGGAGTAGTGTAATCAATTTTGATTAGTGCTTTTTTTTACAGATCGGTGGTCTGCTACCCTCTCTTTCAAAGTATGGACCGTTTTGCCCCATATAATTATTGGCACGAGCATACCACAATGTATATCACATACTTCGTGTCGCAGTCCATTGGTGCTTAATGTTATATATTCGACCCATCTGGGAATGCTGCCAGCTGCTGCCTGTGATTATATGCTTACAATTAAAGCACCCTGGACACCTGAAAGAACCCTTTCTGGTGCTAAGCCATGTACCAGTCCTGTCCACTCTGGGACTAATATCAGAATAGAACATATGCTGTCTGATGTTCTGACTTTGCTTATAGCAGAATAGGGGTGGTTTTCTGCACATTTCCCCTATCATTGGATCTGTACGAAGGATGTGCCAGAGCGTCATGATTGCAGATCAAAGTTTACCAGACGTAATAGAGTATGATTTAGAAAACATCATTCTTTCCTCCTTATCCTTCCTTTTGGTTGCCATACTCAACAGATCCTGCCGATTGAGTGCAAGATATTTATCTTTTGCAGCATTGATCTCCTTGGAACCATAGCCTCTCTCCATAAAGCACTTGCTCATCTCGTCTAGGACTCCCTTCAGGTTCTCTGACTGGGAGGTAATCCGTACTGCCATAAGCAGTTGAGCATATGGCAGTCCTGCTTTAAGTGGTTTAGGATGAAAGCTTGTTGCAAGAAGCAAGCTATTCCTGTCGGTAGGCTTTTTGAACAATCTAGTGACAAAATGACCATCCAAAATTGATACAGAGACATCTAAAACATCTATCGACTCACAACTAGCAGTATGGGTGACACAAAAAAAAAATGGTTGAGAGCCCACCTAGGGTATAGGAGGGGTCTAATGGGGGCACTCGGCAGGAGTGGCCTCTCAGCAGCTGCTGAAAACAAGGTAGTTACTCCTGTATATAATAGCAAAGGAAAAAAGAAAGGTAGCAGTGCTGAAAACAATTGGTGACGAAATTGGATGATCTTTACATAATTAACGATTTAATATAGGCATGAATTACACAACAATATAATAACATATAACACATAGGAATTAATTTTTTTTAAAAGGGGTTGATAAACAACGCAATAAAAATGAATGGGTTAAAAGCCCTTTTACCACACTAAGACAGCAGTAGAGGAGAGTCCGTTCCTAATATGCCCAGGATATTTAGGCTGGTAACATAGTTACCGCTTCTGATCGGATAGATGAATTAGTGGTATATGTTGTCCTTGAGTCCAAGTGGTCGGTCCTGGATGGCACAAATTACTGGAATCCACTGGAATTGATTTTGAAGACAGTTTATTGGTACCACAGGTATCCAGATAGTTGGCGTTTGTTTGGGAGGAGCGGTAGTCCAGAGAGTCTTTGAGTACCCCAATGGTGTAATGCGGGGGTCAGTTGAGGTGCAATCCTCTGTTGGGCTGGTTCGGACTTCGATCTAAAGTTTTAAAAAGGTTGCAAAATGGGCAACAGCACTGCTGACGCGTTTCACTGCATCTAGCAGCTTTCTCAAAGCATTATGGGTGAACCTGATGGAGCCGAGGAGGGAGTTAAGCTGCATGACAAACTCTTCCAGAAGTTCTACGCCACCATTCCAAATTTAAAAAAAATATCATTGATGTAAAAATAAATCTGGAAAACGTAATATCTGACGTGATAAAGCAACTCTCGAAATCATGCATAAAAAGCTTTGCGTATGATCGGGCCATATTTGACCCCATCACTGTTCCCTTCAGCTGCAAATAAAAATTTGTGTAAAATGACCTCAATGAGCAAAATCAAAAATTCAGATGCTGGACCAGTGTAGGGAAGACTTGCACTGATGTTTCGCCTGATTGCAGCCACTCCCTCCTCATGGCCTATATTTGTATAGAGGCTGGTGACATCCATTGTCACCAGCATACTGTTGGTTAGTGGCCTGTCAAACATATTCAACTTGTTAAAGAAGTGGGTGGTATCCCGTAACCAATAGGGGGTATTCTTAACCACTAATTGGTGATGAAAGTCAATGTATTGGGAGATCGGTTGACATAAGGATCCAATCGAGGAGAATATCAGTCTCCCTGGGGGCAATGTCATTGATTTATGAATCCTGGGTAATATATAGATGAGGAGTATCCGCAGGTAGTCCTGTGTAAGGAACTCATCGATCCCCTTATCTATCCACCCATTGGACAAACCCAGACCGATGATGGAATCAATCTCAGCCTTATATTTGGTGGTAGGATCAAAACACAGTTTTTTTGTAACATGTATCATCTGCTAGTTGCTGCAGAACTTCTTTAACATACATATCACGATCCAACACCACTATCGGCGGGACGGGTAATGATGGCCTTGTTCTCACGCAGTGAGTTCAAAGCCGTCATCTCATCATGTGTAAGGTTGGATTGCTGAATCTTAGATTTTCTGAGTTCTGGTAACACATAATTGCACACTAGGCAGATAAAAATCTCAATAGATGCATTGTTACTAGGGGGTTAAATGATGACCATAATTTAAAGGGGCTGGGCTCAACTCCCTGTGTGAAAATGGTCCTTCAACCTTAATTGGCGTTGGAATTTATAGAATTCAGTCTCACGGACGAATAATTTTTGTTCAAATGTCGGGACAAAAGGAAGTCCCTTATTTAACACACTTTATTCTAGTTGGTGCGGTAATATCCGCGTGCGTTCGGGCCGCCGATGTTTTGTGTCTGCGCATGTGCAGAGGCGTCTCTGCGCATGTGCGAGCGGGGCGTACGGCCAAATCCCGCATGAAATGTGAACACTCCGAACAGGGGGTGGAGAGGGGCGTGAAAGGCTATTTGGGCTCATTACCATATGCATACGCCCCGCATTTCATGGGCGTTCCCATGCAAACGCTGGGCGTATACATGGTAATGCGGCCGTGACGCACGTGTAGGGGGCGGACATATGACATCGCCGGATGTCAGCTGCCTGCCCAGATCCCTGCTTTTGCACGGAAAAATGTCTGTGTGGTCTGAGGTTGCGGTAGCTGGTGGACCATTCGGTCCTGCATTTGATGGTCTGCGACCATCGAATGATGGGGGAGGTTCCCTGAGATGGAGGAGGCGTATTCCATGAAAAATACACGTGCGGTCCGTTCGGCCAGCTTCTTACCGCGTACGGACGGAGTTGGCGATCCGTACGGAAGGCGGGGTTTCGCACGCACGGTCCTGGCCGCATATTCGGATCCGGCCACACCGATCAGAATAAGGCCCTTAGTTCTGACTGTGTGAGTTGATATGCTAAAAGGTTGAATACCATTATTTCCCCCTCACTTTTCGATTTTTTTTCTGTGTTTTGAACCTCCTTTCCTACAGGTTTTTTTTCCTTTCTGTCTGTTGTGAGTGGAGGTTCCTTCTCTGAAAAAAGGCGCAGTAGCGCTCCTAGGGGGTTGTTCAGTCTCACTATGGGAGGAATCTACATCCGTGAATTCCACCTCTCCCCTTCTCCTATTACCAAATCCCCCTCTCCAGGTTTTTATCATAGGTTGACCTGATAACCACAGATAAACCTTAGCATCCCTATAATCCTCCTTCACTTTCCTGTACTTACTTTTTTTTAAAGATAAGTGATTCAGATTTAAACTTGGACACTGCGTCCTCAAGTTTGACAAGCCACTCCCCTCCAGTATCTTCATTCAAGCAGGGAACACCACTGCTCTCGCACTGGTTAATTTCCTGCTGTACAGTTCTAATATCCTTTTTAATCTATATATTTATTATTTATTTATTAACAGTTTCTTATATAGAGCATACATATTACGCAGTGCTTTAACAGAGAATATTTTGAACATTTACATCAGTCCCTGCCCCAGTGGAGCTTACAATCTATGTTCCCTACCACATGTACACGCACACACAGACATTTTAGGGTTCATTTTGTTGGAAGCCAATTAACCTATCTGTATATTTTTGGAGATTATATATATATATATATTAGAAACATCAAATTGATGAAATGCGTTGGGACTGCCTGCTGACTCCTCTTTTAGATAAATTATATTATTTTTTCTCCCTACATATTTTTTTTAAAAATATTTCTATATGTGCTCATACTTTTTATAATAAATGTAATTTTTAAAGAGATTTTCTGTGTATTGCGCAGGTTATATTAAGTCACTGAACCCCTATTCCCTGTTTCTAATTTCTCTCAGATAACGCCACTAACCACAGCGCTAATATTTAGGAGATAGCTGACGCCCTATATAAATAAGGGAAATACCTGCACATCACTATTACTGCACTTTATTATTTGCACTTTAAAACCTATCCTAAACCCATTAAAGGAACAAAAGTTATTCTAGGCCACAAGTGGCACCTCACATTAATTTATTTGTATATATACAAGGAAGAACAGGGGATGGCACTCCACAATTAAATCACTGATGTAGGAATCGCCGGGGCGCTCAAGGAGTAAAGTATGCAGAGGAGGATATCATGGCACACACTCGGACTTCACAAAATAAAGGCTCAACACACAGAGTGTGATGCCAATGTTTCGGGGGTTTATTCCATTTTCAAGGCTTAGAACACAGAACAAGAACACAAGCACTTACCTAAATGCCCTCGGAATTCACCTCTGGACCTTATCCTGTGTGCCGGCATCCCGTCCGTGCAGCCTGCCTGTGGCTGCCCGTAGAAATGACGTCATCACAACCGGATTACTGGTTCCCAGGCTAAGCGTTGTAGGTTGCCTAGCAACACCCGGAGCAGGAGTCCTGTGAATAGAACGAATGGCACATTAACACAATTGAACAAACCAAGTGTAAAAACAACCTTTATTATACAGTGAGCGTATGTTCCAGTGCAAGGCCAAGGTTGACTCGTGTTGGGTAAAGTTCATTGCTGCTGTAGAACTGATATTACATTAATGTGTTTAATATCAGCTGTTCATTGAGACCCTTTGGCCTCACAGTGTCCAGTTTGAAGATCCACTTGGCTTCCAATCTTAATAGTTTTTTACTGTCACCCCCGCGCTGATCGTCAGGTACTTGGTCAATGATAATGTAGCGCAAGTTCGATAATGTATGTTTCATAGTAGCAAAGTGTTTGGCGACGGGTTGATCCATGGGTTTATTGTTGAGTGCAGCCTTAATGGCTGATCTATGCAGAGCAATGCGCTCCTTAAAGGTTCTAATCGTTTTGCCAACATATCCTAAGCCACAAGGGCAAAGGATGAGGTACACCACGTATGTACTGGAGCAAGTCAGGCGATATTTGATTTTATATTTGAAGCCCTGATGTGGGTGAATAAACATTTTGAAACGAATCATTGCATTACATGTGGTGTAACCTGTGCACCAGTAGCATCCTCCAGGTTTTTTGACGAGTACCAGAAGGGACGTTCAAAAAACCTGGAGGAGAGCATCTCTATCTGTATAACAGACAACTATTTTAACTATTCATCTAAGAATACCTTCAAAACAGTTATATCGACCTCAGGCTAAGTGCGTAACTTCAGCAAAGGAAAATAATTGTAGAAACTGAAACTATGTAGGTATTAGGTTTCATTTATGTTTTGCAGGAGTCTTTAAAAGACTAAATGTACATTTTGTTCCTCAGTTTAGCGGTTAAAATCAAAAGCTCGAAGAAAGGTTTAGATATGCAGTACAATGTACTAGACTGACCTTATACATTCCATTGAGAGAATATTCCTCTTAACAAGATAATTGTCAAATAACCTTCATATCGCTGAGCCAGCTAATTTGAGGACTGAATCAAATAGTAACCTGCCCTGTCTTTACCAATTTGTCTTCTTTTCCCCATTACTATCAGTAACCAGCCTTTACTGACCATTCCTACTGGTGTTACTCAGCCACTTAATAGCCACACTCCCACAGTGCCCAATGAATCACAAGATGCTGGTGTGAGTGAGCACCAGTTCATATGCAATTCGAAAATCAGACATCTTTTATTGGCGCAATGCAATGAAACTAGGATGCACAACGGAGACAGGCTGGTATACTATTACATACAATAATATTTTGGCTGGAAAATGGGCTATTATTATGAATTTAGCCTGATGGACATTATCAGGCTATACAATTGAAGACCCTTTTACTTTTTTTTTAAATAATTTTTATTGTGAAATAACAAGATGATATTACATAAGATATCAAAAAATAATAGCGTTACAGGTACAGGTAACGTAAAATACATATATGTATGGGTAGACATGGATCAGTGCAAACATTGAGCAAATAAAGAATGTGGAACGACAGTTAAGGTTTCATCGTGGCACATTAAAAGGGAGGTGTTCCCTTCTCTAAAACAGCCATGTTATACCAAGTAGGCAATTGTACGGCCTTTCTAATATTGTCTCAGTCTGTGATGGTCAGTGTAAGTATATATGGCAGCCACACATCAAAGAATTTTGAAGCCCGAGATTCTACATCGAGCGCACATTCCACCCAATCCATTTGGCACACATAAATGAATCTAGTGTCAGTGGGATATGGCTAGGGTGTATCCATTGTGACAATATGTTTTTCTTTGCCGCCGTGGCTATCCTGTCTAGGATAAGGCGTGTTCCAGGGGTTAGTTTAGGGGTGAGGGATGGAAGGTAATAGTTCCACAGGGCCCAGGGCATGGTAATTTAAAAAAAAATATGTAGCGTGTTGTATATGCCTGCACTTCATCCCAAAAAAGCTGCACAATCTCACAAGACCACAGACAGTGGATGATCTCAGAATCTGGTGCTGAACATTTGAAATAATTAGAATTATCAGACATCCCCGTGATATCCCCGTGATATGTCTCAACTTCGGGGTGTAGTATGCTCTGTGTAGGATTTTATATTGCATTTCAGCATAAAACACTGAGATTAATTGTTACATCCAAAGCGCTAAACCCGAGAGACGTGTCCTGCCATTTGCATAACCCCGTGGAATTCTCTGCTAGATTTTTTCTGTGTCAACTCATAGAGTACCGAAGTTGATATGGATCTGCCCTCACTAGTGATTTTTTAATTATTTAATGTATTGGTAAATTCCGCTTTTGGAAGAGTAGTTATTAATTTTGAGATATAGCTTCTCTCTTGGAAATACGCAAATATTGGCAAGGTTATATTTGGGAAGCTAGACAATGTGAGTTCTGTAGTATGCTTTGCATCTATAAATTGATATACAAGTCTTATGCCCCGGTTGTACCATCTCCCAAAGATGCTAGACAATGTGAGTACTGTAGTATGTTCTGCATCTAGAAATTGATATACAAGTCTTAAGCCCCGGTTGTACCATCTCCCAAAGATTACATCTGAATTACCACCCTAAAAAACGCAATTATGAGTTATTGGGATAAACAAAGAACCGGTTATAGGTAATCGGGATCGCCGGCATGCAGAGCGCCAGGCCATATAAGGAGTAAAAAGCAGGGGGTTAATCTTTACATCCTGCTCAATGGCTGACAATGGTGAATGCAAGAGTGCAACCAGTGAGGCATTAGGGAGGAGTGCCTGGTCCATGACCAGATTGACATAGTGGTTGGTCCCTCCCACCCAGTCCAGCGCCTACCGCATGGTTGAAGCCAAGGTGTAGGTTGATGCCTCCTAGTAACAGAGGCTGTTGTAACTTAAATAACGCAATTCGCGGGGGCGTTTTCCAGTCCATATCAATTTTGTAAGAGCCCTGTTAATTAGTATAACATCATGTTTGCTTACAAGGTATGGCGGCACCTGGAGCGGATAAAGGAGGCGAGGAAAGGAAATCATTCTAAATAATTGGCACCTCCCCAGGTACGACAATGGGAGATGTTGTCATCTGTTAAAATCTGCCTTAATTTGGGAAATAAAAAAAAGTGTAGTTAATTGAGTATAAATTAGATAGCTGTCTAGGGAACCATAAGCCTAGATAAATCAAATAGTCTCATGCCCAGTGGAACGGGAACGGAGAGGACCATCCCTGTGTGGCCTCAGGGTATATTGCCAAGGCTTCTGTTTTGTAGCAATTAATCAAGAAACCAGAGATCTTATGAAAGTCTGACAGCGTTTTCTGTAATCTAGGTATGGCCACATTGGGATTACTAATATATAATAATAAATCCTCAGCAAAAGCTGACACCTTTATTTCTGAGTCTCCTAGAGATATGCCCCTCCAGGTAGTATCTTTTAGAAACATCCTAATCAATGGGTCTAAGGCCAAGTTAAAGAGTAATGGCAAAAGCAGACAGCCTTGGCGAGTCCCTCTATGTAATGAAAAGCCCATAGAATTTAAGCCATTAACCATTAAGTGTGGTGTGGGACAAGAATATAGCATACGAAAAATATTCATGAATCCATCCCCAAATTGTTGGATCTGGAGCACCCTGAGAATATGCAACCAGGAAACCCTATCAAACGCCTTATCCGCATTACAACTGATTATGATAGCTTCCTTTTCCAAGAGCTGTTGAAATTTATGTAAGGCCGCAACCATCATTCATACATTGGGGCCTCACAAAGCCATTTTGAGCCGGATGAAGGATCCTGGGTAAAATAGACTGAAACCTCTGAGCCAGTAATTTAGTAAAAAATTTTAAATCTTGGTTCAGCAGGGAAATGGGTCTATATGACTGCACCTTCATAGGATCCTTCCCAGGCTTGGGAAAAACCACAATTCTGGCTTCGGTAAAACCACCTGGGGCAGGGTTTCCCGATAACATAGAGTTAAATAGAGAGGTTAGATGAGGTAATATCTGCTCATGTGCCATCTGATTCGGCACCAAAGCCATCGGGACCCAGAGATTTGCCCTTTGTCAAAGACTTGATAATGGGGGATAGTTCTAAATCTGTGACAGGGGATGTTAGCGATTCCCTTTCCTCTGGAGTTAGCTATGGTAAATCTGCTAGTCTATGAAAGTCTGAGCTCGCCTCAGGGGCGTCAGGTTGGGCGGAATAGAGTTGTTCGTAATACTTCTGGAATGTTTGTAGGATCTCCCGGGAGCTCTTGGCTAGTGAGCCCAGGGGTGTTTCAATTCGTAAAATTTGGGAAGGGGCAGAGTAGGTGCGAACCAAATTGGCCAGCAGTTTCCCAGCCTTGTTACAGCCACGAAAATATTGATTGCGCTGGATATTATGTGTAAATTGGGCCCTCTCTGTGCACAAGGCGTCATAAGTCTGCTTGGCAGCTCGATATGAGTTTTGTGCCTCCGCAGAGTCCTGTAAAAGCAGCATAGGTGTCGGCCAACCGGAAACTGCAGTCCATAATGGCATTTGCTAGTTTCTTGCGTTTCCTGGCCACATACTCCATGATTTGACCTCTAATTACAGGCTTGGCCACCCAAAATAGGTTAATATCCTGCTCATGTTCTGCATTATCTTTCATGTAAGTGAGAACCGCCTGTTTTAATTAGGTCTGGAAGTCAGTAGGTAGTCAGAGCCAAATAAGAGGGAAATCTCCAATTATAGGACATGAGGATTGGGTCAGTTAGGGATAGCATAAACGACACCGGTGCGTGATTAAATATAGTTATAAGGTTTTTCCTGGAGTCCAGGACTTTATGATACAGAGAATTTAAAAATAACCAGTAAGCTATCCTGGTTGAGGAGTGGTGAGGGTGCGAGTAAAAGGTATATTCCCTGGATACCGGATAGCAGCACCTCCAGGGCTCACATAAACCCAGGCCATCAGTAAAGTTATCGGTGCTGCCTCTCCTCCCTCAACACCCCTCCCCATGCCCATAGATCTATCCAATCCTCTAGATTGCACACAATTAAATCACCACCCATTATTATCTCTCCCTCAGCCCACGCCAACAGCTTAGTGTATATGTTAGTAAAAAACAATTTATGTTGGCTTACGGGTGCATATATAGCAGCTAGTGTGTAAACTGAGCCAAAGAGTAAGAGTTTTATAAAAATAAAATGGCCCTCTGGATCCGACCAAACGTCTTGTATGGTATAGGGAAGATATTTGCAGAAAAGTATCAGTACACCTCTGCGTTTTGAAGTAAAGGAGGCTGCTTTAAATTCACCCACCCAGTTATCTCTCAGAACATTAGTATCACCTATGTCCCAATGAGTCTCCTGGAGAAATGTTATGTCGGGTTTCAGTCGTTTCAAATGGGTCAGTATCTTACGTCTTTTAATGGGGGGAATTCAGCCCTTCCACATTCCACGAAACAAACTTTAAAGAGGATTGCACTCTAGTGGCACTGGTATATGTCGCGGACATGTCTATTCAACACCCATCCTAGGCCAATCAAACATAGAATAACACAGTTCTAGAGTTCCCCTCCCCGTCCGAGCGAGCAGGTCACGGAACATAAGATGAGAATCACAGTAACATAATGTACCTGTAAGAAAATAACAATTCACATATGCAACATTATGAAATGTAGTCCAAATATTTTCAAGTAATTTCAATAACCAACAATGCAGCAAGCAATGCTGCAATAAGACACAATATAATAGTGAACACCGCGGGTGGACACCTAAGAGAAAAAAAAACAAAGCATCGTAATAATTAGAGATGTGCCCCGGCCACTTTTCGGGTTTTGGGTTCTGATTACCTTGAGGTTTTGGGTTCTAATGGGTTTTGGCAAAACACCTCCTAAGTGTTTTGCGTTTGGATTTTTTTAAATTTTGGGTTCTGATTTTTTTGTTAAAAAAGCATAAAAACAGCTAAAATCGCAGAATTTGGTGGGTTTTTTTTGCTCCTACGCTATATATTAACCTCAATAACATTCATTTACACTCATTTCCAGTATATTCTGAACACCTCACACCTCACAATATTGTTTTTAGGGCAAAAGTTTGCACTGAGGTAGCTGGATAACTATGCTAAGCCACACAAGTGTGCGGCACAAACACGTGGCTCATGTAAGAGTGGCACTGCAGCGGCAGACAGGATGGCAGTTTAAAAAAATAGGCCCATAAAAGATCCCTATCTGGCTTGATCATGCACTGTTTACCATGTGCAGCCAAGGAGCGGTGGGCATTTTGTGCAGCACAGAGTTTTTCTGCAAGTGTGTAACTGTTTTGATCACTTTAACATCCAACAAGACCCCTATCTGGCTTGATTGTGTGATTATGATTAATTAATGTAATCTGATTGTTTAATTTTGTAATTATTATTCATTTATTACCAGTCGTCTCTTAAATCATTGATAATGGGTGTAGGGGAGGGAGCTAATCAATTTTAAGGTGGCAGATGGAAGATCTAATGTAATGTGTAAACCATCACTAGCATTGGTTGCAGCAGTGGCAGTAACTGATGGACCCGGCTGTGCAGATAAGGAATGCTGACAGCGATGATGTCACAGGGAGAGCCAGCGAACTGTTGCTCCATGCAGCGCTGGAAAACTTAGCTGCCCGTGGTGATGCCATAGGGCATGCGTAACCATCACTAGCATTGGTTGCAGCAGTGGCAGTAACTGATGGACCCGGCTGTGCAGATAAGGATGCTGACAGAGATTATGTCACAGGGAGAGCCAGCGAACTGTTGCTCCATGCAGCGCTGGAAAATTTTGCTGCCCGTGGTGATGCCATAGGGCATGCGTAACCATCACTAGCATTGGTTGCAGCAGTGGCAGTAACTGATGGACCCGGCTGTGCAGATAAGGAATGCTGACAGTGATGATATCACAGGGAGAGCCAGCGAACTGTTGCTCCATGCAGCGCTGGAAAAATTTGCTGCCCGTGGTGATGCCATAGGGCATGCGTAGGTAGACGTAGCTTCCAATAGGGGTCATGAAGGTAGTAAGCAAGGAAGAGGCTCTGTCCAGAGGGATCTGCCAAAACCCACACTTGGCATTCAGGGTGCTAAAGACCGTTGCACCTGGCATGTCAGCGATCACCTGCTCGATGGTGCAGAGTGTGTATCTGTTTTGGTCAGTTTAATATTTCATGAGACCCCTATCTGTCTTGATTGTGATTATGATTATTTATAATTAATTAATTTCATCTGATTTTTAATTTGGTGATTAGTAATTATTAATTTATTATTTATTATTACCATTCGTCTCGTCAATCATTGCCTAATGGGTGGAGGGGAGGGGGCTAATCAATGACTAGGTGGCAGCTGGAAGAGTTCTATCTGGCTGCGACTTCTGTAACTCTATTGATCGCTAGGGTGGATTCAGGTGATCTGGCTCGCTAGGCGGGTGTTCCCTTTGCTCACTGCTTCACATGCGTCCCTCGTGAAGCTGCGCGCTCTGTCAAGGAGAATGTCCTTTGCCGGTAGAGAAGTACTGATCTTCTTTCAAGGTGTTACGACTCGTAGCTGCACTCCCCTGCTACAACCTCAAAACAAGCACCAAGACCCCTATCTGGCTTGATTGTGCACTGTTTACACAGTGCAGCCGAGGAGCAGTGGGCGATTGGTGCAGCAATCAGTGGAATGCAAACAGTTATATGCATTTCAAAGACAAGTCCCTCATACGAATGACTCTCAGCAGTGGGCACCAGACCAGACAGGTAAAAAAAAAGTTTAGCCGCCCAAAAAGAAGTGTAATTGCAGCCGCCCCCAAAGAAGTGTAATTGCAGCCGCCCAAAAAGAAGTGTAATTGCAGCCGCCCCCAAAGAAGTTTAATTGCAGCCGCCCAAAAAGAAGTGTAATTGCAGCCACCCACAAAGAAGTTTAATTGCAGCCGCCCACAAAAAAGTTTAGGCACCCAAAAAGAAGTGTAATTGCAGCCGCCCACAAAGAAGTTTAATTGCAGCCGCCCACCAAAAAGTTTAGCCGCCCAAAAAGAAGTGTAATTGCAGTCGCCCCCAAAGAAGTGTAATTGCAGCCGCCCCCAAAGAAGTTTAATTGCAGCCGCCCAAAAAGAAGTGTAATTACAGCCGCCCACAAAGAAGTGTAATTGCAGCCGCCCAAAAAGAAGTGTAATTGCAGCCACCCACAAAGAAGTTTAATTGCAGCCGCCCACAAAAAAGTTTAGGCACCCAAAAAGAAGTGTAATTGCAGCCGCCCACAAAGAAGTTTAATTGCAGCCACCCACAAAGAAGTTTAATTGCAGCCGCCCAAAAAGAAGTGTAATTGCAGCTGCCCCCAAAGAAGTTTAATTGCAGCCGCCCAAAAAGAAGTGTGATTGCAGCCGCCCACAAAGAAGTGTAATTGTAGCCGCCCACAAAAAAGATTAGCCGCCCAAAAAGAAGTGTAATTGCAGCCGCCCCCAAAGAAGTGTAATTGCAGCCGCCCAAAAAAGAAGTGTAATTGCAGCTGCCCACAAAGAAGTGTAATTGCAGCCGCCCCCAAAGAAGTTTAATTGCCTCTCAGCAGTGGGCACCAGACCAGACAGGTAGATGAGGCAGTACTAGTTGTGTGTGTATCTGTTTTGGTCAGTTTAATATTTAACAAGACCCTTATCTGGCTTGATTCTGATTATGATTGATTGATTGATTATTAATTAATTTTATGATGTGATTGATTCATGGTCAAAACCCCGTTTAACAACCTGCCTGATCCTGACCCTGATGTGCAGTTTGTCTCTGAGCTGAAAGATCCCAATCTCAAATGGCAGACTGAACAACCTGTGGATAGCCATATTTAAAAAAATGTGTGGCAGCCCACTACAGGATACCCCCTGTGCCCCTAAAGAAGTTTAATTGCAGCCGCCCACAAAAAAGTTTAGCCGCCCAAAAAGAAGTGTAATTGCAGCCGCCCCCAAAGAAGCTTTATTGCAGCCGCCCACCAAAAAGTTTAGCCGCCCAAAAAGAAGTTTCATTGCAGTCGCCCACAAAAAAGTTTAGCCGCCCAAAAAGAAGGGTAATTGCAGCCTTCCTGCCCCAGCCCTGACTCCCCCAGGTCAGGGAGATCACATTCTCACAAATAACTCCCAAATTAATGCAGGGTGAGAGCTGCAACCAGCAGTGGGCGATTGGTGCAGCAATCAAGTGGAATGCAAACAGTTGTATGCATTGAAAAGACAAGTCCCACATATGAATGACTCTCAGCAATAGGAATAATGAATGGTGATGCAAGATGGAATTGTCCTTGGGTCCTCCCACCCATCCTTATGTTGCGAAAATAGGACATGCACACTTTAACAAACCAAACATTTCAGCGACAGGGCCTACAAAACTGTGGCTGAAATGATTGGTTTGATTGGGCCCCCACAAAAAAATAAACCAATTCATAATATCTTCCTGTATAAACTGGCTCTACAGCAACAAGATGTCATCGTAACTCATCATCATCCTCCTCCTCTGATTCCTCGCCCCCTTCAGTGGGTACTTCCTCATTCTCAGAGATTATCAATTTGTCCCCGCTGGACTCCACAATCACAGGTCCCGTTATAATCTCTGGAGGCAATTCCTGGTCTTCATTGAATAAGTGATAATTCATTTTTATAAACATCATTTTCTCAAAATTTTTCGGGAGCAACCATCTTCGCCGCTCACTGACCAGGTTCCCCGCTGCACTGAATACTCTTTCGGAGTACACACTGGAGGGGGGACAACTCAGGTAAAATAGAGCCAGTTTGTACAGGGGTTTCCAAACTGCCTTTTTTTCCTGCCAGTACAGGTAAGGACTGTCTGACATGTCTACTTGGATGCTGTCACCAAAGTAATCATTCACCATTTTTTCAATGTTGACAGCATCCAATGCACCGACAGTAGACATGTCAGCAATCGTTGGCAGGTCCTTGAGTCCGGACCAGATGTCCAAACTCACTCCTGCCTGCCCTGCATCCCCGCCAGCGGGTTGTGTGGGAACTCGCAGCTGTTTCCTCACAGGCACAGGTGTGGGAGAAAATGAAGGAGGAGCTGGGGCCGTGTCACGGTCCCCTTCAGATGACAATCTCCTGACCAGCAAGTCTTTGCACCTTTGTAGACTTGTATCCGCCGGAAACAGAGACACAACATAGGCTTTAAACCGAGGATCGAGCACTGTGGCCAAAATGTATTCCTCTGACTTTAACAGACTGACCACCCTCGTATCCTGGCAAAGCGTATGGAGGGCTTCATCCACAATAGCGACATGCTTTGCGGAATCGCTCCGCTTTAGCTCCTCCTTCACTTTCTCCAGCTGCTTTTGAAACAGCCTGATCAGGGGAATCACCTGACTAATGCAGGCAGTGTCGGAACTGACTTCACGTGTGGCTACTTCAAACAGCTGGAGAACCTTGCACAACACGGAAATCAGCCTCCACTGCGCTTGAGTCAGGTGCAGCCCCGCTCCTCTGCCAATGTCGTAGGTGGCCGTGTAGGCTTGAATGGCCTTTTGCTGCTCCTCCATCCTCTGCAGCATATAGAGGGTGGAGTTCCAGCGCGTCACCACCTCTTGTTTCAGCTGATGGCAGGGCAGGTTGAGGAGTTTTTGCTCCCGCTCCAGCCTTCGGCAGGCAGTGGCAGAATGCCGAAAGTGTCTGCAAATTTTGTGTGCCACCGCAAGCATCTCCTGCACACTCCTGTCATTTTTTATGAAATGCTGCACCATCAAATTTATTGTGTGGGCAAAACAAGGCACGTGCTGGAAATTGCCCATGTTTAATGCCCGCACAATGTTACTGGCGTTGTTCGACACCACAAATCCCCAGGAGAGTCTAAGGGGGGTAAGCCACAGGGAGATGATTTCCCTCAGTTTCTCTAAGAGGTTGTCGGCGTTGTGCCTCTTCTTGAAACCGGTGATACACAGTGTAGCCTGCCTAAGAAGGAGCTGGCATGCAGAAGATGCTGCTGCTGCTGCGGAAGGTGATGCATCTACCCAGTGGGCTGTCACAGTCATATAGTCCTTAGTTTGCCCTGATCCACTTGTCCACATGTCTGTAGTTAAGTGTACAGTGGGTACAGCCGCATTTTTCAGGGAACTGAGGACACTTTTTCTGACCTCCCTGTGAATCGCAGGTATCGCCTGCCTAGTGAAGTGGAATCTAGACGGGATTTGGTACCGGGGACACAATACCTGCATCAACCGTTTAAAACCCACTCCCATTGATGGCGGACACCAGACGCACGTCTAACACCAACATAGCTGTCAAGGCCGCAGTTATCCGCTTTGACATAGGATGACTGCTGTCGTATTTCATCCTCATGGAAAATGACTGTTGGACGGTCAATTGCTTAGTGAAAGACGTAGCGGTCTTACGACTTCCCCTCTGGGATGATGACTGACTACCCCTCTGGGATGATGACTGACTTCCAGGAGCAGCAGCAGCGGCAGTAGTAGTAGGCGTAGCACTGCAGGATCCTCTGGAGGAATCTATGGAGTCATTCATGCAGGTGAGATGGACTGCAGGACTCCCCCCTATCCAGATCGAGGAGGAATTTGTCGAGGAGGGAGTTGGTGGTGTGCTTTTCAGGCACTTGGCTCCAAAAGGAGGACCAAGTGATTTAGGTGTCGCTGGACTGCTAGCCTCACTTTCTGGACTAAACACTGAACCATAACGCGTCTTTAGGTGACGTTGAAGGGAGGTTGTCCCTAGGTGGGCAAGATCCTTACCCCTGCTTATTGGAGTTTTACATAAGCTACAAATAGCAATACTTTTGTTGACCGGATGCGGATAAAAAAAATTCCAGACCGCAGAGGTGGATTTATTGGTCCTTTGTCCAGGCATGACGATGGGCTTTTTCATCCCATGGACAACAACTTTTTCCCCCACAGGTGCCTCATTTTCCCCTGGTGCGTCATTTAAGCAAACCAAGTCTCCATCCTCCTCGACAACTTCCTCCTCAGTGCCAGCTACATCAATATCCTCCTCCTGGTGTACAACATCACCTTCACTAATAAAATCTGGAACTAGACTGTGGGTGATCCTTCCAGCATATGCAGAGGGCGTACTGCAAATGGTGGAAGGAGCCACCTCTTCACGTACAGTGATGGGAAGGTCCGGCATCACAACCACCGCCACCCTCGGACTCTCCGTGGGGATTTGGGATATGTCTTTAGAAGGATAAGTTTTTCCAGATTTATTTTCTGAATTTTTTTGTTTTTTTTTTCTGAAATTTTTTCAGACTTTTTTGAGTCAGTGTCAGCCTAACTCTCTTTAATTTCCTATTGGGCGGGGAGAGAGGAGGAGGAGGACTTTCCTCGTCATCTGAAGCTGCACCACTAGTCATGAAGTTAGGCCATGGCCTTAGCCGTTCCTTGCCACTCCGTGTCGTAAATGGCATATTGCCAAGTTTAAGTTTCTCTTCCAACGATTTACATTTCATATTTTTATTCCTTTTATGGAAGTTTGGTTTCGATTGTACATGCCCTCTGCTTTCACACTGGACATCGGCTGTGGCAGACGACGTTGTTGGCATTTCATCGTCTATGTCATGACTAGTGGCAGCAGCTTCAGAACTATGAGGAAGTGCATCTTCATCTTTCCTTTGTTTGTTAACCTCCATATTTTGGATCTCCATTATTATTGTGGAGTTATGTCACAGAACAGCGCCACTGGAGTGCAATTAATATATGTCAGTGAGTATGCACCAGCAGGCAGTTATACAGATACAGCAGTATTAGGCAGTGAGCCCCAGACCAGACGGTAGATACAGCAGTATTAGGCAGTGAGCCACAGACCACACAGGTACGGCAGTATTAGGCAGAGAGCCGCAGACCACAAAGGTAGATATACGGCAGTATTTTATTTATTAGGCAGTGAGCCCCAGACCAGATGGTAGATACGGCAGTATTAGGCAGTGAGCCACAGACCACACAGGTATGGCAGTATTAGGCAGTGAGCCACAGACCACACAGGTAGATATACGGCAGTATTTTATTTATTAGGCAGTGAGCCCCAGACCAGACGGTAGATATGGCAGTATAGGCAGTGAGCCCCAGACCACAAAGGTAGAGATATACGGCAGTATTTAATTATTTATTAGGCAGTGAGCCCCAGACCACAAAGGTAGAGATATATGGCAGTATTTAATTATTTATTAGGCAGTGAGCCCCAGACCACAAAGGTAGAGATATACGGCAGTATTTAATTATTTATTAGGCAGTGAGCCCCAGACCACAAAGGTAGAGATATACGGCAGTATTTAATTATTTATTAGGCAGTGAGCCCCAGACCACAAATGTAGATATATACGGCAGTATTTAATTATTTATTAGGCAGTGAGCCCCAGACCACAAAGGTAGAGATATACGGCAGTATTTAATTATTTATTAGGCAGTGAGCCCCAGACCACAAAGGTAGAGATATACGGCAGTATTTAGTTATTAATTAGGCAGTGAGCCCCAGACCACAAAGGTAGAGATATACGGCAGTATTTAATTATTTATTAGGCAGTGAGCCCCAGACCACAAAGGTAGAGATATATGGCAGTATTTAATTATTTATTAGGCAGTGAGCCCCAGACCACACAGGTAGATATACGGCAGTATTTTATTTATTAGGCAGTGAGCCCCAGACCAGACGGTAGATACGGCAGTATAGGCAGTGAGCCCCAGACCACAAAGGTAGAGATATACGGCAGTATTTAATTATTTATTAGGCAGTGAGCCCCAGACCACACAGGTAGATATACGGCAGTATTTATTAGGCAGTGAGCCCCAGACCAGACGGTAGATACGGCATAGGGCAGTGAGCCCCAGACCACAAAGGTAGAGATATACGGCAGTATTTAATTATTTATTAGGCAGTGAGCCCCAGACCACAAAGGTAGAGATATACGGCAGTATTTAATTATTTATTAGGCAGTGAGCCCCAGACCACACAGGTAGATATACGGCAGTATTTTATTTATTAGGCAGTGAGCCCCAGACCAGACGGTAGATACGGCAGTATAGGCAGTGAGCCCCAGACCACAAAGGTAGAGATATATGGCAGTATTTAATTATTTATTAGGCAGTGAGCCCCAGACCACACAAGTAGATATACGGCAGTATTTATTAGGCAGTGAGCCCCAGACCAGACGGTAGATACGGCAGTATAGGCAGTGAGCCCCAGACCACAAAGGTAGAGATATACGGCAGTATTTACTATTTAATTATTTATTAGGCAGTGAGCCCCAGACCACAAAGGTAGAGATATACGGCAGTATTTAATTATTTATTAGGCAGTGAGCCCCAGACCACACAGGTAGATAATGATATACGGCAGTATTTTATTAGGCAGTGAGCCCCAGACCAGACGGTAGATACGGCAGTATTAGGCAGTGAGCCCCAGACCACACAGGTAACTAGATATACGGCAGTATTATTTATTAGGCAGTGAGCCCCAGACCACCAGATGGCAGATTCAGTGCAGGCAGCACCAGTGGACTATATATATATATATATATATATATATATATATATATATATATATATAGGGAACAATCCAAGCAGGCAGTGGCACTCCGTGGACTTAGTGAAAAAGAATTTATTTGGAAGTGACCGATGTCAATCACCATGTGCTTGAAATCACCCAGTTGTATACATTGCCACTTGTCCCTGTCACCTTCTATACGTGGGTAAAACCATCCGGACCATGCGGGAACGCATGGCCCTCCATAGGTCAGCGATCAGTAATGCTCTGGCTGGCAAGAATATAGACCAGCCCATCGCGAGACATTTCAAAGAAAAAGGCCACAAACTGGGTGATTTCAAGCACATGGTGATTGACTGCATCCCCAGTTCCAAACGAGGTGGAGACCGAGGGGGCAAATTATTAAGGAAAGAGGCAAGATGGATATATCTGCTTAACACCAGCAAACCGCATGGACTCAACGATAGACTGTCTCTAAATGTATTTGGATATCACTAACACCCGTACACCAAAGTGCCAGGAACCTATGGCCAGTATGCTTTACAGCAGAAGCCACCTGTCTAAACACAGCTCCTACTATCAGCCCGGTGGCCAGCACCCCCCAGCGCATTTGGGTACCTGACTACCATAAGCATACATAAGCGGTCCCCCAGGCATTTTGCCACACATATACTAGTCTTTGTAGCAGCGATACAGCCCATAGACGGGACACCCCGTCTGTTACACACCTACAGTGAAGCCGCTGCCCGCCTCCCCCGGTGTCAGAAAGGGGCACTGATGTCACATATATATATACGTGTAATATCCATTCATCTCATTTATAATACTGTACTCAGCTTTCCACCCTAATTATACCCGTCCCTGTGTCAACACTATACTATTGTCACGCTAGATGCGGTGACATCTTAATCACCACAGTTTATATAATATTGCGCGGGCACAAGTCCCACGACATCTTAAACATATTCACAGATTACTTTGCACTTTTTATAACTTTATTCGCATGTCTTTTTAAGTGTTTGATGTGTCGTTTTAGGCAGAAGCCAAACCTGCAAGCGTGAGCGGAGGTTGACAGAAGGAAGCGAGCGCTACGGTGGGGTGACCATGGCAACCTATCTACAACAGACGGGAGCGTGACGTCGGAGTGAGGCACCGCCCACCGACATCAGCCCGCACCGGAAGCCGCACTGGACGCAACCGAGACGCTCCACGCACGGGAATGGTGAGTATGCACATACTGTCAGTATTTAAATGTTTGTTGTTTGATTCACGAGTGTTGTACACCTTGACAAAGGGGTATCCAGTCCCCGAAACGTCGGTCACTTCCAAATAAATTCTTTTTCACTAAGTCCACGGAGTGCCACTGCCTGCTTGGATTGTTCCCTACATCTACCTACCTGGAGGCACCCGAGGCAATTGCAACTTATAGCGGAGTGCCAGGCTGAATATCTCCCTATATATATATATATATATATATATATATATATATATATATATTTATTTAATATAATTAATTATTACTATATAATATATGGCACAGCACAGCACCAGAGGTATGCCCCAGCACAGAGGAGACAGTAGTACTACAGGCAGGTACACAGTTAGACTGTTCTCCTAAGCAGAGGAGAACAGAGTACACAGCAGCACTGAGGGAGACAGCCCCAGCAAATAAAATAATTAATTACAGCACATTAGCACACCAGAGGTAGACCGCACAGAGGAGACAGTAGTACTACAAGTACACAGTTAGACTGTTCTCCTAAGCAGAGGAGAACAGAGTACACAGCAGCACTGAGGGAGACAGCCCCAGCAAATAAAATAATTAATTACAGCACAGCAGCACACCAGAGGTAGACCGCACAGAGGAGACAGTAGTACTACAAGTACACAGTTAGACTACACAGCAGCACTGAGAGACAGCACCAGCGATTGCAAAAGCTCAAGGTCAACCTCAAGTTTAAGCCCCAGCAGCAGCACCAACACACCCTCTCCCAACCCACTACTAGACTGGAGTGAAGATGGCGGGCGCGGCAGCCGCTTATAAAGCCTCGCGAAATCCGGCACTGGGAGATGACGTTCTAATCACGCGGACGGACCGAGTCAGGCGGGAATCTCCGAGCGCTGCTCGGAATCGGGCTCGGAATGATGACGTCCGTGGGGGCTCGGATCTCTGAAATCCGAGCCTGCACATCTCTAGTAATAATAAAAACCATCAGTGGAAATTGTTTTGGGGTCATGGCTTACTGCAACACTCCCTAGCAAGAGGGGCCTAAGAGTCATCTGGGTCACAAGAGGCATTGCCGTGGGAGAATCAATATATAACATTATCTGAATAGGTATTATAAGTATCAAAACATTACCGTAACTGATGAGAAAATTATGTATACCGAAAGCGACATATGAAAGGAACTGGAATAAGTATACCATTAAAGGATATAATAGCAAAGGTATTGTAGGACAAGGAATGTCAATCCGCACCCGACAAACGTGAGGCCGAGCCATCTTTGAGGGAGTCAATGAAGTTTCTTGCGGCTTGTGGAGTGTAGGAAGTACGGCCGCCCATCGTGGAACACCAAAAGTTTAGCTGGATAAAGTAAGGCAAATTTACGGCCCATTTCAATTAGTTTCTTACATGCTGGTGGGAATTCTCTCTGCTGTGCAGCCACAAGAAAAATAAAATCTTGAAACAACAGTAACTTGCTTTCTTGGTATTGTAAGTCCTTGCGTTTTCTGTAGGCATCAAGTAGGCAGACCTTGTCCGCATAGATAAGGATTCCCAGGATAACCGGTCTTGGTCGATCATGTGAAGTCTGATGACACACACCCCAGCTCTCATGGGAGCCAGTCAGCGACCAGGGGCATAAGCTCTGAGTTCTTAACGGATTCTGGGAGTCCTATAATGTGTATATTGTTCCATCGATTCCGGTTCTCCAGATCCTCAAGCTTTTCATGTATAGTAGCCACCATCTTCTCCTGTGCCGCTACTGTCGCTTTAGATGTTGCCAGTTCATCTTCCAAATCTAAAATTCTCTGCTCCGTCTCCGACAGCCTCTGTGTCTGTTGTGTCAGCTGTGTGAGGGCTGAATCAATTGAGTCTTTTATAGGTGCTAATTTTTGATCCAATAATGTCGCCAGTATGGCCGTGATCTCCTGCGTTGATGTAGCATGTGTAACTGGAGAAGGTGGCTTGTCCGAGTCTCCCTCTTGTCCTGACATAGGAGAGTTTGGCGAGGATCGAGACACAGTAGCCACGACCCTTGCCCTGTTGACCACTCTTCTGGGTCCTCTGTAGGCGAGCCATAAATTTATCCATGGTGATGAGTATGGCAGACTGGAAAAAAGGGGGTTTGTTTTGTTGTGTTGTTTTTGAAAGTGAAACACACAGCTCCTCTGACCCACAGCAGTGAGCTGTGCAGATTAATTAACTGTCAATATTGTTTACAAGTGTCCAAACAGTGTGTAGCTTGACTTCTATTATATTGAACCAGTATTAAGATTTATAATGCGGGGGTGCAGCCAGCAAAGTGCCCAATATGGGTTACATAGAACCCTGGTGTTGTAAGGCACTTTAGGGTATCCGTCCACCTGTGCTTATTTTGTAGAGGGGACGTGGGCTTGGAGCCGTTGGTGGTATAGGGCAGTCCCTATGTCTGGTCCCTGCTGTTCTGGGTGTCCCCGGCGATCCCTCCAATCTCTGGGCTGTAGGGAGGTGCGTGCGTGGCGCCACTGTCGTCCACCCGCGGAGTCACAAGCAGACAAGACTCCTGGAGCTCCAAACTTTAGGCCGCGGATCACCGAGCCTGGACTTCCGTGATGCGGCACGGGTCTCCTGCAGCCTCCTTGGTGTCCGCACCTGTTTGACTGGATGCTGATGCTCCTATGAGTGGTAATAGGGGTTTGGGCCAGGAGCTCGGCTGAATTGCGTCCTTCCAGTCCGGCAGTCAAGCCACGCCCCCCCCCCTTTACTTTTTTAGCCAGGTAATAGGGGTTTGGGCTCGGAGCTCGGCCGAATTGCGTCCTTCCAGTCCGGCGGTCAAGCCACGCTCCCATTTTACTGTTTTAGCCAAAATATTACCCATTATCAAGCATTAACACATGGGTTCCAGGATAAACTCCCGATCCCACTATCACAGCTCAGAGGGGCAGAAGGGGCTATCCAACCAATCTCTATAAGTGCTGGTTATTGGGACAAATTGGCAAGTCCCAATAAAGTCCAGTTCAAACAGGGTTAATTATACCCAAATTCCAATCTCCTGCAGTCTGGTCTGTATGTGACCGGCAGCTCCTGAATAGACACCCGGATTCTGGAGGTCAATCAATCTAAAAAGCAAGCAAAGGAGCGCTCCATAGTGCAATATGTAATGTCATTTTATTCACATAAAAGAGCTTTTAGGAACATATAAAAGCATTGGGTAACGTACCCTTACTGACGGTTATCACAACCGCAGTGTTTAACAGCATGGATCTGTGAATCTCACAGGGTGGCGGAGAGGTTACACTCACACCCATGTATGGCATTTCCGGGACCGCATTTTGCATCAAACTGCGCATGCGCGTGATTTGCATAGTCTCGCGCATGTTTACAATATTGATAATACTCTATACTGTGTATATATATATATATATATATATATATATATATAAAGTCACAGCTCTAGCACTCACTGCTTAAGAGTATAACTTACTCTGGTGCCTTCCAGCAGCTGATCTTGCCGGGCAGAAAGCAGATGAACATGTAATTCCATCGGCGGCACTCAGAAAAAAAGGCAATACAAAAGCCAGCAGAACACCAACGTTTCAAATATATTTCACATTTTTCGTTGAGTGCCACTGATAGGATTTTATATATATATATATATATATATATATATCACATGTGGGGGGGGCGGCGGCACTCAGAAATAAGGAGACGAACAGCAGGTTTGAACCAACGTTTCAAAACCCTTAGTTTTTTTTATCAAGGTGCAGCGAGAGAACAAAGTACAAGCGTCACTGATCTTACCTAAGTAGAGACTGGCTCCGTTCGTGTCCAGCGTCGGCGCCGGCTGGGGAGGCACCAGGTGGTGACGTCATCTCCCCTCAGCACGCGAACCAATTGAAATCAAAGCAATGACGTTTTTCTGAAAACAACATATAAACAGCGTGAGAAACAGTGCGGGTTATCATAACAACTAAAACCAGTTTAAGTGTAAGCAAACATCAAAGCGTATATCAAATGAGAAAGTGCCAAACATATTTTAAATGGTTATTAAGGAATAAAAAAAGGTTACTGCAAGAGAGGCTATAAGCAATCACATTAACAATATTTATGTAAGGGGGTTCTCTACTAAGAAGCAGTATTAATCATGTCAGTCAAGCGATTGTATCTGTTAGGATGACATCTTCAGTGGGATCCTGATAGGCTTACAGCCATCCGATAACGATAGTGGTCGACATAAAAATAATGAGTAGACCCTAGGGATAGGTTGTTTCACTATGTGGGGTCATTACAAGAGCAGTCAGTGGCTGTATATATTTTTCGTATTATAGGAAACAGCTTAACCCCAAGTTTTCATTCAGCCCCTTAGGGGCAAGGGTATCTAACATAAAGATCCAGCGGCTTTCCTTTTGAAGAAGCATGAGGGATCTGTTACCACCTCTAGTTAGTGGTGGCACATGATCTATTACTTTATGCCGCAGGGATGTGATAGGGTGTTTGGCCTCACTAAAATGTCGAGCGACTGGCTGTTCGCTTTTGCCAGTAGCGATCGCACTCTTAATGGCCGATCTGTGGGCAGCTGCTCGCTCTCTAAAAGTGCGGTCGGTTTTACCGACATAGTGTCGGCCGCACGGACAGCTGATTAAATATATAACATATTTACTCATACATCCAAACCGGTATCTAATTTTAAATTTTTTCCCGGTGTATGGATGGTAAAACACATCTCCTGGGATCATGTGGCTGCATGTCGTACACCCACAACAACGATAACAGCCTGGCTTGGGTGCCCCCAAGAAGGTTGTGGGATCTTTTATGGGGTATTGTATGTTATTATGTACTAGCAGATCTTTAAGGCTTTTCCCTCTTCTGTATGCACTCATAAGATTTTTCGATTGTAAGGCCGGTAATAAGTGGTCTGATTGAATGATTGGCCAGTATTTTTTGCCTATACGGTCTATGTCTTTACTATGGGTATGATACGTTTTAACCCATATAAGTTTATCATTCTGTTTTTTTTGCGGTTTTTGCGTTAAAGTAGAAGACCTGGACATGGCAGCGATGTTATTTTTAGTGCGGAGGATCTGTTCTTGAGAATATCCTCTCTGCACAAATTTTTGGGCCATCTTTTCAAGTGCTGGTTGTACCTCACTCTCATCACTGGTGATTCTACGCACTCGCAGCATTTGTGAGTGAGGTAGTGCCCTAATCAAAGGTGCTGGATGGTGGCTGGTGGCAAGCAGGACTGTATTTCTGTCTGTGGGTTTTACAAATAATGAGGTTTTAATCCTACCATCCTGAATGACGATGTTAACGTCAAGGTAGTTCACCTGAGAAGGATGCATGCAATAGGTAAATTTAATGGGCGAATTGGTAACATTATGCTTGTTGATAAGCTCAGTGAACGCTTGCTCACTGCCAGCCCAGATGACCAGCAGGTCATCTATATACCTGGTATAGAATATAAGCTTGTTATGCTTGCCGCTAGGCACAGTGTGTTGGGAACCGGGAACAGGGAACGGGAGATCAGGCGTGAGCCCGCAGCCGGGACCGCCGGTTAGGACGGCCACAGCGAACCCTATACTAACTCTGTTGAGTACCCCGGGCAGATGACCAATCCCTGCGGGAACTAGGCTTCACCTGTGGCCGCCGCGTTCGAAGGAGCGAGTTAGGCCCGCTCCAACCCCGATGCAGCTAGGTCTATGAATGGACAAGGGAGAAGTGATCGTCAGGGGTAACTCAAAAGGAAATACTACATACCGGGCCTAACTGAAAGACAACCCCTGTCTGCCGGCACCAGGCCAATAACGGGAATACGACCCAGTCGCAGACACAAGGAGAACTTGACGGGGAATCTCCAAAAGAATACAAAACACTGCTAGGTAGCGAATCCCCAAAACCCCCAAACCGGAGTGGATAGGTAGGGAAGACCCTGCCTAGGACAGATAGGGAAAGGAAAGCGAGGACCAGAGCAAGGGTCAAAGACAGAGAGAATAATGTTCTGAATTAGGCCCACGGCGGGGCAGGTCCAATGCCCCAGCAGGGTAGCGGAACCAATATGGGCACAACCTGATAACAGAAAAGGAGCTCGGCGGCTCCACAGAAATAAACCAGGCTCCAAAGGAGCACTTACTTGACCCAGGGTGACCTGCAGCGGAGCAGAACAGGTCACTTGGAGAAAATGCTGAGAAGCTGACCTCCAGCTGCGACAGGCAGGGAGACAGGAGATCCCCTGGGAGGGATCCAGAAGACAGGGCAGCGCTGGGATGAGCCAGGGACCGGGCAGGCGTATGGGGACGCTATAACCGGCGTCTGTGCCCAGCAGACGCCGGCTACTTATTCAAACTTTGGCGCCGCCTGCGTGACGTCAGGCGCGCCGTGTGCGTGCTGCTGCTGGGCGGAAGTCGGGAGCGTTGCCTAGCAACGCCCCAACGCTCAGTGTGAAACTGAGGCTTGGAACGCTGCCGAGCAGCAGCGTCACCAGCCTCGCGGCCCCGCTCCCCATCCGCCGACCGTCCAGGTACTGGGGACACCGGACGGCGGCATGCGACAGTACCCCCCCCTTGAGGAAGGGTTAACAAACCCTTACCCCCAGGTTTATCAGGGAACTCCCGAAAGAAAATTCTCTTGAGATTGGGCGCATGAAGATCCCTGTCAGGAACCCATGACCTCTCCTCTGGACCAAAACCTCTCCAGTGTACCAAAAATTGCAAAGATCCTCTCACAAATTTGGAGTCCAGAATTCTCTCTACCGGGAACTCCTTTTGTCCCTGCACCATCACCGGGGAGGTTCCAGTGTCACTCCTGCGAGGAAACTTTTGAGAAAAGAACACGGGTTTGAGCAGAGAGGCATGGAAAGTATTGGCTATCTTTAGCGATTTGGGTAGAGATAGGCGAAAAGCTACCTGATTTACCCTCTTGATGATCTGAAAGGGACCAATAAATCGAGGCCCCAGCCTCGCTGAAGGTTGATGAAGTTTGATGTTCCGGGTCGAAAGCCAGACCCAGTCACCAAACTTGAAAACGACAAGGACGTCTGGACCTGTCTGCCGATACCTTCTCCCTTAATGCGGCCTCCTTGAGAGCAACGTGAATACCTCTCCAAATGACTCTAAGTCGAGAGGCCACAGAAGAACCCGAACTGGACGCTTCAGGACCTAGAGAGTTGGCTCGAGGATGAAATCCATATACTGCGAAGAACGGAGAAGTCCTGGAGGCTGAATGATGAGCATTATTATACGCAAACTCCGCCAGCGGTAAGAAGCTTGCCTAATCGTTCTGTAATTTGGACACAAAGCATCACAGGTATTGCTTGAGTGATTGGTTCAATCGCTCAGTTTGTCCATTGGACTGAGGATGGAAAGCCGAAGTTAGACTTGTCTTAACTTTCAACGCTGTGCAGAAGAGCCTCCAAAACTGCGCCACAAATTGTGGACCGCGATCAGAAACAATATCTGAGGGTAGACCGTGCAACCTAAAAATATGCTGCAAGAACAGAGCTACCAACTCCCTGGCCGAAGGCAATTGTTTCAGAGCCACAAAGTGCGCCATTTTAGAAAACCTGTCTATAACGACCCACACCACCTGACAGTGAGCGGATACAGGTAGTCCTACAATAAAATCCATGGCCAAGTGTGACCAGGGTCTGACAGGAACGGATAAGGGGATCAGTTCCCCGATGGGCCGAGACCTAGGGACCTTATGCCGAGCACAATTTTGACAGGATAATACAAATTCCCTGGTATCTCGTGACATACCAGGCCACCAAGCGACACGGGAAAGAAGTTTCAAGGTTTTGAAGACTCCTGGATGCCCGGCCAGTTTGGAATCATGAAACTCAGAAAGGACCCTGCGTCTAAGAGATGGAGGAACATACAACTTGTTGGTGGGGGTTTGGGCTGGCGCCTGACTCTGCGCTTGACGGATGAGACCTTCCAGAGTCTGTTGGGCTCCAGCATGGATACAAGACTTAGGCACGATGGAAGTCTTGCTGGCTTTGTCATCGTATTGAGGAAGAAAACACCGAGACAGTGCGTCAGCTCTGATGTTCTTTGAGCCCGGTCTATAAGAGATCACAAAGTTAAAGCGCATAAAAAACAGCGCCCACCGAGCCTGTCGAGCGTTCAGCCTCTTAGCGGTCTCAATATATTGCAGATTCTTATGATCCGTGAGAACGAGAATCTGATGAATTGCTCCTTCCAACCAATGACGCCACTCATCAAAGGCCCACTTGATGGCCAACAATTCTCTGTTCCCAACATCATAGTTGGCCTCTGCCTGTGAAAATTTCCTGGACATATACGCACAGGGATGTAAATACAGTGATTCCGGATCCCTTTGGGACAACACTGCTCCCGCCCCTTCCTCGGAGGCGTCCACCTCCACAACGAAGGGAAGGTCAGGATCAGGATGTTTCAGAACAGGGGCCGAAACAAACGCCTGTTTCAAGGATTCAAAGGCCTGCTCCACCTGAGGAGACCATCGAGATGGATCAGCACCTTTTTTGGTTAAAGCCACCAATGGCGCAACAATGGAAGAAAAAGAATCAATAAAACGTCTATAATAATTGGCAAAGCCAAGAAAACGTTGGATTGCCTTTAAACTGGTAGGACGGGCCCAATCCACCACGGCTTGAAGCTTCTTAGGGTCTATTTGAAAACCCTGAGAAGAAATAATGTAACCCATGAAAGAAACTTGTGTGACTTCGAACTCACACCTCAATTTTGGCAAATAACTGATTCTCTCTCAGTTTTTGCAGGACCTGCCGAACCTGACTTCTATGTGATCTCAAATCTTGTGAAAAAATCAAGATGTCGTCTAAATAAACGACTACCAATTGGCCCAAAAAATCACGAAGAACATCATTGATAAAGTCCTGAAAAACAGCGGGCGCATTAGAGAGGCCAAAGGGCATCACCAAATACTCATAATGCCCCGTCTGAGTACTGAAGGCTGTTTTCCACTCGTCACCTTCCTTGATCCTAATGAGATTATAAGCACCTCTGAGATCGATTTTAGAAAAAATCGTAGCGGATCGTAACTGGTCAAAAAGTACTGTAATCAAAGGAAGGGGATAGGTGTTTTTCACCGTGATTTTATTTAGGGCACGAAAATCAATACAAGGCCTTAAGGAACCATCCTTCTTGGCCACAAAGAAAAACCCTGCGCTGAGAGGGGACTTTGACGGGCGGATAAACCCCTTCTTGAGACTCTCCTGTACGTATTCATCCATTGCCTTCGTCTCCGGGATAGATAACGCGTACAATCTACCTTTGGGCAAAGGAGCATTGGGAATTATCTTGATGGCGCAATTGTACGGACGATGAGGCGAAAGACTGTCAGCTTTCCCCTTAGAAAATACGTCCGCAAAGTCTTGATAAGGGGAAGGGATCCCGGAGAGGGAGGCCGAGGCCACCAAGGCTGAAGTATGAAGACAATGCTGCTTACAGTAAGGACTCCAATGGGCTATCTGCGCCGCACTCCAGTCAATAATGGGATTATGTTTGACTAACCAAGGATATCCCAAAACTATGGGAACGAGAGGGCAAGAAGTTAACAAAAATGAAATATGCTCCCTATGAAATAAACCGACCGTCATCGAGACTGAGGGAGTCTGAAAAGAAACTGCCCCATTGGACAAGATATTCCCATCCAAACCTCGAAGAGTAACGAGGCCCTGGAGTTTTAAATGAGGAATACCCAGTCTCTGGGCCAAACTGATATCAAGGAAATTTCCGGCTGCACCGCTATCAATAAATGCAGTGCCGGAAAATGTATCTTCCTGAAAAGAAATGCTACATGGCACCAATACCGAATCGTGAGAGGAAAATAATTGCAGGCCTAAGTGAACCCTCTCCTCGTTCACTTGGCCAAGGCTTTAACTGGCCTATTGGGACAGTTCTTAAGGATATGTCCTTTAATACCGCAATATAAACAAAGACCTGAAGTCAACCTGCGATTTCTCTCCTCCGGAGAGATACGAGTTACCCCAATTTGCATGGGCTCATCAACCTCCTCTGGAACTAGAGGAACATAGGGAAGAGAGCGAGCTTGGACGCCCCGCTCCGACCTCCGTTCCCGGAGACGACGGTCAATCTTTATCGCCAGTTCCATCAGTTTATCAAGGGAACTAGGTACGGGGTACTGGATAAGGCTATCCTTGATGATGTCGGACAGGCCACAGCGAAACTGACTCCGTAAAGCAGGGTCATTCCATCCGCAATCATTCGACCAACGGCGGAACTCTGTACAGTATACTTCGGCCGGGTCTTTCCCTTGTTTAAGGGCTCGGAGATGAGTCTCCGCGGAAGCCTCTCTATCAGGGTCATCGTACAGCAAACCTAACGAACTAAAAAAGCTGTCAACCGAGGATAGGGTCGGACTGTCAGAAGGAAGTCCAAAAGCCCATGTCTGGGGGTCCCCCTGTAATAAAGACATCACCAGGCCTACCCGCTGAGACTCGGAACCGGATGACCGGGGTCGAAGTCGAAAATACAATTTACAACTCTCTCTAGTTGAAGTTGAAAAAAGCCCTCCGATCCCCAGAGAATCGATCGGGTAGGTTAACCTTTGGCTCCGACACCCCTGACTCAGGAGGACGCATCCTCTGCTCCTGGGAGGCTACCTTGAGGGACAGATCCCGGACCATTTGGGTTAACCCTTGAAGTTGATCTGAGAATGTCTGAGGAGTAGGATTCATAGTATTACCACGGTAATTCTAAACAAGGAGTTGTTATATAAACCTTCTTTATATAACCTGTTGGGCCGGTTACAATGTTATGCTTGCCGCTAGGCACAGTGTGTTGGGAACCGGGAACAGGGAATGGGAGATCAGGCGTGAGCCCGCAGCCGGGACCGCCGGTTAGGACGGCCACAGCGAACCCTATACTAACTCTGTTTAGTACCCCGGGCAGATGACCAATCCCTGCGGGAACTAGGCTTCACCTGTGGCCGCCGCGTTCGAAGGAGCGAGTTAGGCCCGCTCCAACCCCGATGCAGCTAGGTCTATGAATGGACAAGGGAGAAGTGATCGTCAGGGGTAACTCAAAAGGAAATGCTAACTACCGGGCCTAACTGAAAGACAACCCCTGTCTGCCAGCACCAGGCCAATAACGGGAATACGACCCAGTCGCAGACACAAGGAGAACTTGACGGGGAATCTCCAAAAGAATACAAAACACTGCTAGGTAGCGAATCCCCAAAACCCCCAAACCGGAGTGGATAGGTAGGGAAGACCCTGCCTAGGACAGATAGGGAAAGGAAAGCGAGGACCAGAGCAAGGGTCAAAGACAGAGAGAATAATGTTCTGAATTAGGCCCACGGCGGGGCAGGTCCAATGCCCCAGCAGGGGAGCGGAACCAATATGGGCACAACCTGATAACAGAAAAGGAGCTCGGCGGCTCCACAGAAATAAACCAGGCTCCAAAGGAGCACTTACTTGACCCAGGGTGACCTGCAGCGGAGCAGAACAGGTCACTTGGAGAAAATGCTGAGAAGCTGACCTCCAGCTGCGACAGGCAGGGAGACAGGAGATCCCCTGGGAGGGATCCAGAAGACAGGGCAGCGCTGGGATGAGCCAGGGACCGGGCAGGCGTATGGGGACGCTATAACCGGCGTCTGTGCCCAGCAGACGCCGGCTACTTATTCAAACTTTGGCGCCGCCTGTGTGACGTCAGGCGCGCCGTGTGCGTGCTGCTGCTGGGCGGAAGTCGGGAGCGTTGCCTAGCAACGCCCCGACGCTCAGCGTGAAACTGAGGCTTGGAACGCTGCCGAGCAGCAGCGTCACCAGCCTCGCGGCCCCGCTCCCCATCCGCCGACCGTCCAGGTACTGGGGACACCGGACGGCGGCGTGCGACAAGCTGGCTGTTAACTGCTGGGTTATTGGTTAACAATTGCTGTTCTATGTGGAACATGAACGTGTTGGCAAACGATGGGGCCACTGAGGACGCCATCGCACACTCACTGACGCTTGTACTTTGTTCTCTCGCTGCACCTTGATAAAAAAACCTAAGGGTTTTGAAACATTGGTTCAAACCTGCTGTTCGTCTCCTTATTTCTGAGTGCCGCCGCCCCCCCCCCCCCCCCCCCCCACATGTGATATTGTACGAGGGATACAACTGTATCTCCTCCTATTGGAAGGCACCGGATCTACAAATCCTCTTTTATTCAAGTCTGCTTCTAAAACTTGGGCTCACTGGAGTGCTAACCTCCTACATTGATATATATCTATATATATATATATATATATATATATATATATATATATATATATCTAAAATACACAGAAGAGAGAAAAGGGGCGCTCTATGGTGCATGTAAACGATATTTATTTTGAGGAAAGCACTCAAATATCAGATAAAAGCTAGTGCTCGTACCAAGTTAAAAACGGCTGTGGGCTGGTTACCACAAGATACAATCATAAATACCCGGGGCACACCGCTCCTGGAGTGAAGTCCGCTTGCACAGGGATGAGGAGAACCGAGGGCGCTGGTTTGCACCGCCGGGAAACCAGACCAGGGCTTGGGGATACACGCCAGTCGGGGCAGCCGGGATCAGCAAGACGCGGGTATCACAGGCCACGCCCTAACGCGTTTCGTCAGAGACTTCGTCAGAGGGCGTGGCTCTGTGAATACCCGAGTAGAATATAACAGCGTTCTCCTCCAATGAGGAGGCCGCGTGTCATATGACAGATCCGGAGCAGTGTGCCTCAGGCTTACACTGATTAATGCTAAAATTACATACAAATATAATCCAAAGGATACTATCCTGATACTATTTAATACAGTGCTACTATTCATTATGTAGCTAAAAAATAAAACCATACTTATGTACTAAATACGCAATAAAACAATAAAACAATCGGAGGCACACAATTATAAATTTTCCGAAATATGCAGCTTAGACCATGATTACATCGGAAAGAATTTTTGCCAGTGTCAAATACATCAAAGCAACACTCATAGTGAATTCATAAAAAATGTACCGGTATATAAAAGTATAAATACAAATTCATTAAAAAACATACATAGAAAATGTACAAAACATGTAAAAAACATATATTTGACATATAAAGCAGAAATTGAGAACCAAGCAAAATGAGCAAAATGAGACAGATGTATGCACAATCATTGGTTAATGAACGGTGTCACCTCGTAACCTTCGTTCATTCCATGTGGTACCAATGTATTTAGGGTAAGTATCCAGTACGTCTCACGTCGTATAAGTAGTTTATCCCTGTCTCCCCCACGTACTGGTGGTGGTATATGCTCAATGGCTCTAATCAGAACTCCACTGGGGTCTTTATTATGAAATTCATTAAAGTGTCTCGGAACACTATGATTAATAACCCCGTTCTTGATATTGCGTAAATGCTCCAAAGCCCTGATCTTAAAGGGTCTTTTTGTCTTACCTACGTAATGCATATCACAAGTGCAAGAAAGTACATACACAACGTAGGTGGAGTTACAATTCAAGAAATGATTAGTTTTAATTTTGAGTAATTTAGGATTAAGTAAGTCGGAGCCACGTGGGATATGTTTGCAAACCTTGCAGTGACTGCATGGAAAGCAGCCCTTCAATTCCATAAAGGTAGCAGATGGTGGTTTTACCTTTATGTCCTGTAATTGACTTTTGGATATAAGGTTCTTGAGAGTCTTGGCTTTTTTGAAAACAACATGCGGATTGGTGGGGAGCCAATCCTTCATTATCGGATCCAATTGTAGGATATGCCAGTTTTTCTCAAGTATCTGCTTAATCTCTCGGTCACTGTCATTATATTGGGTAACAAAAAGACAATCCCCACTGAATTTCTTATAAGTCACAGGGTCAGGTTGTTTATATTCCAAGAGATTGGAGCGATCTAATGCTCTAGCTCTATCTCTAGCCCTAATCACAACATTATCAGGGTACCCTCTTTCATTAAACCTCTGAGTATATACAGTGGCTTGGGAGTCAAAAAGGGAAACATCGGAACAATTACGTCTTAAACGGACAAATTGTGAAAATGGTATGTTCTGTTTCCAATTCTTCAAATGACAGCTTTCAAACTGCAAGTAACTATTGCAATCAACAGGTTTAAAAAATGTTGAAGTTTCAATACACTTTTTATCGGGATAATTCTCCACACTCAAAAAAAGGTCAAGGAACTCAATATGCTTTTCATTAAAATTTGACGTAAACTTTAAATTATAAGAGTTACTATTTATATCCGACACAAAGGCATTAAATGATGATACATCACCCCTCCATACCATAATGATATCATCGATATATCTTTTAAACATGACGATGTTACTCATAACATCGGGGGTGAGGGTGCTACTTTCCCAATCCCCCATGTAAAGGTTAGCCAGACTTGGGGCACAGATCGTCCCCATCGCCGTGCCCCAAGTCTGGAGGTACCAGGTACCCAAGAATTCAAAATAATTGTGCTTGAGCACAAACATCAAAACATCGCAAATAACAATAATTTTTGATTCTGAAAGTGTACTATTGGCTCTCAGTACTTTCTCTACAACCTCCACACCCTCTTTGTGTGGGATGGCTGTATAAAGCGATGAGACATCAATAGTGCCAAAGCACAAACCATCGTCCCATTCCACATCACGCAGTATTTGTAACATGTGTGTGGAATCCTTAACATAGGTATTCAACAATGGGACAAACTGCTTAATGTAAGAATCTACAAACTCCGATAAGCGAGAGGTCAGAGACCCAATTCCTGCCACAATCGGTCGCCCTGGTGGGCGATTTTTATCCTTATGTAATTTCGGAAGATGGTAGAATGTGGCAAGATTGGGTGTTGTATTGTATAGATATCTATACTCATCAAGGCTTATAGATTTATCAATCAGTCCTCGATTTAGCAGGACCTCTAATTCCCTTAGGTACATTACAGTGGGATCTCCTGCAAGTTTTTTATATGATACATGGTCAGACAATAAATTGTGTGCCTCCTCAATATAGGCATCGCGATCTAAAATAGCTATGCCCCCCCTTTTTGTCCGCGTTTTTAATTACCACGGACGTGTCTTCCATGAGACCTTTGAGTGCATGTCTCTCTTTAAACGTAAGATTAGAGCACTTTTTTTGAGTAATATTATTTTTATCAATTTTATCAAAGTCTCTCCTCACAATTTCTGAAAACATTTCTAGATAAGGACCACGGGATTCAACAGGGTAAAAAGTTGATTTTAATTTAAGGCCCGAATTTTGTTCCTGGGTCTCAACTGTATTAGGGAGAGAATCAACAGTATCTTTTTTAAGAAAATGACGTTTTAATGTCATCTTCCTCACAAATAAATTTAAATCTACCTGTAAGTCGACTTTATTTGGCAAAGCCGACGGGGCAAATGACAACCCTTTCTGAAGCAGGGATTTCTCCTCGCTAGTAAGGACTTTTTTTGAGAGATTGTAAATCCCTATTTTTTCAAGGTCAACCAGAGGATCCAATTGTGTCGACATCACATCGCTCGAATCTTTGGTTCTCTTCCTATTAACTCCGGATCCCCTCCCTCCCCTAACCTTCTTTTTAGTCTTATGGGTGTACGGGTCGGGGTGTCCTGTATAGGGACTTGTTTTGGACCCTGATCTAAAAAATGATTATAGCGACGGTCGACATTCTCATTATTTGAGCGTAATCGCTCAAATCTATTATTGTGTACGAAGCCACGGGGCTCATCAAACACAGGTCTATCCCAGTGTCTTTTTGGGTTACCCATATATGATTTTTTACGATATTTGGGACGTACCACCGTCCATTCATCCCTTTGGGGTGTGTCGACATATCTATTTTTAACCAATTCACGTCTACCATCACCATAATTTTTCCTCACATCCTGATATCTCTGAGTATTATATAGCCTGGTCTTTTGTCTTGTACCAGTTCTCTGTATATTATTATTTCTACCAGACATATTACATTCTGGGAGATTATCAGTGACATCAGTTTCTTTTTCTTTTTCTTTATTGGACCATGAGCGGACAACATTTTGTTCATAGTCCTGCTTGTCACGAAGAAACTTTTTTTGTTTGGTGTCAATTACTTTAGTTTCAATAAGTGAGACCTTTTTCTCTATCTCAGCTTTAGCAGCTATAATTTTGTCGCTGTCTAAAACTTTCTCAAGATCAGTGGCAGTGGTCTGTAGCAGTTTTTCAGTTTCAGCTAGCATTTTTTTCTTTTCTGAAACTAGTAAACGCATTAATTCAAAGGAGCATTCATCCAATATGTGGAACCAGTCCTTAGAGAACTGTTCACACATATTGCCAATGGTGGGAGTCTTGAGGAGGCGTAGACCCCTAGGGACTCGTTTGCACTCAATATAATTACTCAGACTCTTTATGTCCCACCATAGTTTAGCCTCCTTCACATGCAACTTTTCCAAACTCACCAAAAGGTCAGTTTTTTTGGGCAAATTAGTACTTAGTGATAACGCAGTACAATCCTCATTAAAAATCCTACTACATTCAACAGATCTTTTGTTGGTTAAATCACCAGTCCGCCACATGATAAAACAATCAGCAATCAGTAATGCTATGTCAATCAGCAACAAATGGCTAAAGCAGCTATGCTCACACAAGTGACCCAAGACAAACACACAGAAAAATGGAAAAATTTGTATGTATGAGCAGCGCTATGATACAATAAAGTCCACAATTGGTCCAGCAAAGTAGAATAACCTTATAACAAGGTATCTTTCAAAGTCACCAAAGTCTGTTGTTAAAAGACTGCAGCTCCCTTTAGGCACAGAGACAGCATCCAGGGTCAGGATGAAATGGACATCTAAAATACACAGAAGAGAGAAAAGGGGCGCTCTATGGTGCATGTAAACGATATTTATTTTGAGGAAAGCACTCAAATATCAGATAAAAGCTAGTGCTCGTACCAAGTTAAAAACGGCTGTGGGCTGGTTACCACAAGATACAATCATAAATACCCGGGGCACACCGCTCCTGGAGTGAAGTCCGCTTGCACAGGGATGAGGAGAACCGAGGGCGCTGGTTTGCACCGCCGGGAAACCAGACCAGGGCTTGGGGATACACGCCAGTCGGGGCAGCCGGGATCAGCAAGACGCGGGTATCACAGGCCACGCCCTAACGCGTTTCGTCAGAGACTTCGTCAGAGGGCGTGGCTCTGTGAATACCCGAGTAGAATATAACAGCGTTCTCCTCCAATGAGGAGGCCGCGTGTCATATGACAGATCCGGAGCAGTGTGCCTCAGGCTTACACTGATTAATGCTAAAATTACATACAAATATAATCCAAAGGATACTATCCTGATACTATTTAATACAGTGCTACTATTCATTATGTAGCTAAAAAATAAAACCATACTTATGTACTAAATACGCAATAAAACAATAAAACAATCGGAGGCACACAATTATAAATTTTCAGAAATATGCAGCTTAGACCATGATTACATCGGAAAGAATTTTTGCCAGTGTCAAATACATCAAAGCAACACTCATAGTGAATTCATAAAAAATGTATATAAAAGTATAAATACAAATTCATTAAAAAACATACATAGAAAATGTACAAAACATGTAAAAAACATATATTTGACATATAAAGCAGAAATTGAGAACCAAGCAAAATGAGACAGATGTATGCACAATCATTGGTTAATGAACGGTGTCACCTCGTAACCTTCGTTCATTCCATGTGGTACCAATGTATTTAGGGTAAGTATCCAGTACGTCTCACGTCGTATAAGTAGTTTATCCCTGTCTCCCCCACGTACTGGTGGTGGTATATGCTCAATGGCTCTAATCAGAACTCCACTGGGGTCTTTATTATGAAATTCATTAAAGTGTCTCGGAACACTATGATTAATAACCCCGTTCTTGATATTGCGTAAATGCTCCAAAGCCCTGATCTTAAAGGGTCTTTTTGTCTTACCTACGTAATGCATATCACAAGTGCAAGAAAGTACATACACAACGTAGGTGGAGTTACAATTCAAGAAATGATTAGTTTTAATTTTGAGTAACTTAGGATTAAGTAAGTCGGAGCCACGTGGGATATGTTTGCAAACCTTGCAGTGACTGCATGGAAAGCAGCCCTTCAATTCCATAAAGGTAGCAGATGGTGGTTTTACCTTTATGTCCTGTAATTGACTTTTGGAGTCAATCCCCCATGTAAAGGTTAGCCAGACTTGGGGCACAGATCGTCCCCATGTTACCCAATATAATGACAGTGACCGAGAGATTAAGCAGATACTTGAGAAAAACTGGCATATCCTACAATTGGATCCGATAATGAAGGATTGGCTCCCCACCAATCCGCATGTTGTTTTCAAAAAAGCCAAGACTCTCAAGAACCTTATATCCAAAAGTCAATTACAGGACATAAAGGTAAAACCACCATCTGCTACCTTTATGGAATTGAAGGGCTGCTTTCCATGCAGTCACTGCAAGGTTTGCAAACATATCCCACGTGGCTCCGACTTACTTAATCCTAAATTACTCAAAATTAAAACTAATCATTTCTTGAATTGTAACTCCACCTACGTTGTGTATGTACTTTCTTGCACTTGTGATATGCATTACGTAGGTAAGACAAAAAGACCCTTTAAGATCAGGGCTTTGGAGCATTTACGCAATATCAAGAACGGGGTTATTAATCATAGTGTTCCGAGACACTTTAATGAATTTCATAATAAAGACCCCAGTGGAGTTCTGATTAGAGCCATTGAGCATATACCACCACCAGTACGTGGGGGAGACAGGGATAAACTACTTATACGACGTGAGACGTACTGGATACTTACCCTAAATACATTGGTACCACATGGAATGAACGAAGGTTACGAGGTGACACCGTTCATTAACCAATGATTGTGCATACATCTGTCTCATTTTGCTCATTTTGCTTGGTTCTCAATTTCTGCTTTATATGTCAAATATATGTTTTTTACATGTTTTGTACATTTTCTATGTATGTTTTTTAATGAATTTGTATTTATACTTTTATATACATTTTTTATGAATTCACTATGAGTGTTGCTTTGATGTATTTGACACTGGCAAAAATTCTTTCCGATGTAATCATGGTCTAAGCTGCATATTTCGGAAAATTTATAATTGTGTGCCTCCGATTGTTTTATTGTTTTATTGCGTATTTAGTACATAAGTATGGTTTTATTTTTTAGCTACATAATGAATAGTAGCACTGTATTAAATAGTATTAGGATAGTATCCTTTGGATTATATTTGTATGTAATTTTAGCATTAATCAGTGTAAGCCTGAGGCACACTGCTCCGGATCTGTCATATGACACGCGGCCTCCTCATTGGAGGAGAACGCTGTTATATTCTACTCGGGTATTCACAGAGCCACGCCCTCTGACGAAGTCTCTGACGAAACGCGTTAGGGCGTGGCCTGTGATACCCGCGTCTTGCTGATCCCGGCTGCCCCGACTGGCGTGTATCCCCAAGCCCTGGTCTGGTTTCCCGGCGGTGCAAACCAGCGCCCTCGGTTCTCCTCATCCCTGTGCAAGCGGACTTCACTCCAGGAGCGGTGTGCCCCGGGTATTTATGATTGTATCTTGTGGTAACCAGCCCACAGCCGTTTTTAACTTGGTACGAGCACTAGCTTTTATCTGATATTTGAGTGCTTTCCTCAAAATAAATATCGTTTACATGCACCATAGAGCGCCCCTTTTCTCTCTTCTGTGTATTTTAGATGTCCATTTCATCCTGACCCTGGATGCTGTCTCTGTGCCTAAAGGGAGCTGCAGTCTTTTAACAACAGACTTTGGTGACTTTGAAAGATACCTTGTTATAAGGTTATTCTACTTTGCTGGACCAATTGTGGACTTTATTGTATCATAGCGCTGCTCATACATACAAATTTTTCCATTTTTCTGTGTGTTTGTCTTGGGTCACTTGTGTGAGCATAGCTGCTTTAGCCATTTGTTGCTGATTGACATAGCATTACTGATTGCTGATTGTTTTATCATGTGGCGGACTGGTGATTTAACCAACAAAAGATCTGTTGAATGTAGTAGGATTTTTAATGAGGATTGTACTGCGTTATCACTAAGTACTAATTTGCCCAAAAAAACTGACCTTTTGGTGAGTTTGGAAAAGTTGCATGTGAAGGAGGCTAAACTATGGTGGGACATAAAGAGTCTGAGTAATTATATTGAGTGCAAACGAGTCCCTAGGGGTCTACGCCTCCTCAAGACTCCCACCATTGGCAATATGTGTGAACAGTTCTCTAAGGACTGGTTCCACATATTGGATGAATGCTCCTTTGAATTAATGCGTTTACTAGTTTCAGAAAAGAAAAAAATGCTAGCTGAAACTGAAAAACTGCTACAGACCACTGCCACTGATCTTGAGAAAGTTTTAGACAGCGACAAAATTATAGCTGCTAAAGCTGAGATAGAGAAAAAGGTCTCACTTATTGAAACTAAAGTAATTGACACCAAACAAAAAAAGTTTCTTCGTGACAAGCAGGACTATGAACAAAATGTTGTCCGCTCATGGTCCAATAAAGAAAAAGAAAAAGAAACTGATGTCACTGATAATCTCCCAGAATGTAATATGTCTGGTAGAAATAATAATATACAGAGAACTGGTACAAGACAAAAGACCAGGCTATATAATACTCAGAGATATCAGGATGTGAGGAAAAATTATGGTGATGGTAGACGTGAATTGGTTAAAAATAGATATGTCGACACACCCCAAAGGGATGAATGGACGGTGGTACGTCCCAAATATCGTAAAAAATCATATATGGGTAACCCAAAAAGACACTGGGATAGACCTGTGTTTGATGAGCCCCGTGGCTTCGTACACAATAATAGATTTGAGCGATTACGCTCAAATAATGAGAATGTCGACCGTCGCTATAATCATTTTTTAGATCAGGGTCCAAAACAAGTCCCTATACAGGACACCCCGACCCGTACACCCATAAGACTAAAAAGAAGGTTAGGGGAGGGAGGGGATCCGGAGTTAATTGGAAGAGAACCAAAGATTCGAGCGATGTGATGTCGACACAATTGGATCCTCTGGTTGACCTTGAAAAAATAGGGATTTACAATCTCTCAAAAAAAGTCCTTACTAGCGAGGAGAAATCCCTGCTTCAGAAAGGGTTGTCATTTGCCCCGTCGGCTTTGCCAAATAAAGTCGACTTACAGGTAGATTTAAATTTATTTGTGAGGAAGATGACATTAAAACGTCATTTTCTTAAAAAAGATACTGTTGATTCTCTCCCTAATACAGTTGAGACCCAGGAACAAAATTCGGGCCTTAAATTAAAATCAACTTTTTACCCTGTTGAATCCCGTGGTCCTTATCTAGAAATGTTTTCAGAAATTGTGAGGAGAGACTTTGATAAAATTGATAAAAATAATATTACTCAAAAAAAGTGCTCTAATCTTACGTTTAAAGAGAGACATGCACTCAAAGGTCTCATGGAAGACACGTCCGTGGTAATTAAAAACGCGGACAAAAGGGGGGGCATAGCTATTTTAGATCGCGATGCCTATATTGAGGAGGCACACAATTTATTGTCTGACCATGTATCATATAAAAAACTTGCAGGAGATCCCACTGTAATGTACCTAAGGGAATTAGAGGTCCTGCTAAATCGAGGACTGATTGATAAATCTATAAGCCTTGATGAGTATAGATATCTATACAATACAACACCCAATCTTGCCACATTCTACCATCTTCCGAAATTACATAAGGATAAAAATCGTCCACCAGGGCGACCGATTGTGGCAGGAATTGGGTCTCTGACCTCTCGCTTATCGGAGTTTGTAGATTCTTACATTAAGCAGTTTGTCCCATTGTTGAATACCTATGTTAAGGATTCCACACACATGTTACAAATACTGCGTGATGTGGAATGGGACGATGGTTTGTGCTTTGGCACTATTGATGTCTCATCGCTTTATACAGCCATCCCACACAAAGAGGGTGTGGAGGTTGTAGAGAAAGTACTGAGAGCCAATAGTACACTTTCAGAATCAAAAATTATTTTTATTTGCGATGTTTTGATGTTTGTGCTCAAGCACAATTATTTTGAATTCTTGGGTACCTGGTACCTCCAGACTTGGGGCACGGCGATGGGGACGATCTGTGCCCCAAGTCTGGCTAACCTTTACATGGGGGATTGGGAAAGTAGCACCCTCACCCCCGATGTTATGAGTAACATCGTCATGTTTAAAAGATATATCGATGATATCATTATGGTATGGAGGGGTGATGTATCATCATTTAATGCCTTTGTGTCGGATATAAATAGTAACTCTTATAATTTAAAGTTTACGTCAAATTTTAATGAAAAGCATATTGAGTTCCTTGACCTTTTTTTGAGTGTGGAGAATTATCCCGATAAAAAGTGTATTGAAACTTCAACATTTTTTAAACCTGTTGATTGCAATAGTTACTTGCAGTTTGAAAGCTGTCATTTGAAGAATTGGAAACAGAACATACCATTTTCACAATTTGTCCGTTTAAGACGTAATTGTTCCGATGTTTCCCTTTTTGACTCCCAAGCCACTGTATATACTCAGAGGTTTAATGAAAGAGGGTACCCTGATAATGTTGTGATTAGGGCTAGAGATAGAGCTAGAGCATTAGATCGCTCCAATCTCTTGGAATATAAACAACCTGACCCTGTGACTAATAAGAAATTCAGTGGGGATTGTCTTTTTGTTACCCAATATAATGACAGTGACCGAGAGATTAAGCAGATACTTGAGAAAAACTGGCATATCCTACAATTGGATCCGATAATGAAGGATTGGCTCCCCACCAATCCGCATGTTGTTTTCAAAAAAGCCAAGACTCTCAAGAACCTTATATCCAAAAGTCAATTACAGGACATAAAGGTAAAACCACCATCTGCTACCTTTATGGAATTGAAGGGCTGCTTTCCATGCAGTCACTGCAAGGTTTGCAAACATATCCCACGTGGCTCCGACTTACTTAATCCTAAGTTACTCAAAATTAAAACTAATCATTTCTTGAATTGTAACTCCACCTACGTTGTGTATGTACTTTCTTGCACTTGTGATATGCATTACGTAGGTAAGACAAAAAGACCCTTTAAGATCAGGGCTTTGGAGCATTTACGCAATATCAAGAACGGGGTTATTAATCATAGTGTTCCGAGACACTTTAATGAATTTCATAATAAAGACCCCAGTGGAGTTCTGATTAGAGCCATTGAGCATATACCACCACCAGTACGTGGGGGAGACAGGGATAAACTACTTATACGACGTGAGACGTACTGGATACTTACCCTAAATACATTGGTACCACATGGAATGAACGAAGGTTACGAGGTGACACCGTTCATTAACCAATGATTGTGCATACATCTGTCTCATTTTGCTCATTTTGCTTGGTTCTCAATTTCTGCTTTATATGTCAAATATATGTTTTTTACATGTTTTGTACATTTTCTATGTATGTTTTTTAATGAATTTGTATTTATACTTTTATATACATTTTTTATGAATTCACTATGAGTGTTGCTTTGATGTATTTGACACTGGCAAAAATTCTTTCCGATGTAATCATGGTCTAAGCTGCATATTTCTGAAAATTTATAATTGTGTGCCTCCGATTGTTTTATTGTTTTATTGCGTATTTAGTACATAAGTATGGTTTTATTTTTTAGCTACATAATGAATAGTAGCACTGTATTAAATAGTATCAGGATAGTATCCTTTGGATTATATTTGTATGTAATTTTAGCATTAATCAGTGTAAGCCTGAGGCACACTGCTCCGGATCTGTCATATGACACGCGGCCTCCTCATTGGAGGAGAACGCTGTTATATTCTACTCGGGTATTCACAGAGCCACGCCCTCTGACGAAGTCTCTGACGAAACGCGTTAGGGCGTGGCCTGTGATACCCGCGTCTTGCTGATCCCGGCTGCCCCGACTGGCGTGTATCCCCAAGCCCTGGTCTGGTTTCCCGGCGGTGCAAACCAGCGCCCTCGGTTCTCCTCATCCCTGTGCAAGCGGACTTCACTCCAGGAGCGGTGTGCCCCGGGTATTTATGATTGTATCTTGTGGTAACCAGCCCACAGCCGTTTTTAACTTGGTACGAGCACTAGCTTTTATCTGATATTTGAGTGCTTTCCTCAAAATAAATATCGTTTACATACACCATAGAGCGCCCCTTTTCTCTCTTCTGTGTATTTTAGATGTCCATTTCATCCTGACCCTGGATGCTGTCTCTGTGCCTAAAGGGAGCTGCAGTCTTTTAACAACAGACTTTGGTGACTTTGAAAGATACCTTGTTATAAGGTTATTCTACTTTGCTGGACCAATTGTGGACTTTATTGTATCATAGCGCTGCTCATACATACAAATTTTTCCATTTTTCTGTGTGTTTGTCTTGGGTCACTTGTGTGAGCATAGCTGCTTTAGCCATTTGTTGCTGATTGACATAGCATTACTGATTGCTGATTGTTTTATCATGTGGCGGACTGGTGATTTAACCAACAAAAGATCTGTTGAATGTAGTAGGATTTTTAATGAGGATTGTACTGCGTTATCACTAAGTACTAATTTGCCCAAAAAAACTGACCTTTTGGTGAGTTTGGAAAAGTTGCATGTGAAGGAGGCTAAACTATGGTGGGACATAAAGAGTCTGAGTAATTATATTGAGTGCAAACGAGTCCCTAGGGGTCTACGCCTCCTCAAGACTCCCACCATTGGCAATATGTGTGAACAGTTCTCTAAGGACTGGTTCCACATATTGGATGAATGCTCCTTTGAATTAATGCGTTTACTAGTTTCAGAAAAGAAAAAAATGCTAGCTGAAACTGAAAAACTGCTACAGACCACTGCCACTGATCTTGAGAAAGTTTTAGACAGCGACAAAATTATAGCTGCTAAAGCTGAGATAGAGAAAAAGGTCTCACTTATTGAAACTAAAGTAATTGACACCAAACAAAAAAAGTTTCTTCGTGACAAGCAGGACTATGAACAAAATGTTGTCCGCTCATGGTCCAATAAAGAAAAAGAAAAAGAAACTGATGTCACTGATAATCTCCCAGAATGTAATATGTCTGGTAGAAATAATAATATACAGAGAACTGGTACAAGACAAAAGACCAGGCTATATAATACTCGGAGATATCAGGATGTGAGGAAAAATTATGGTGATGGTAGACGTGAATTGGTTAAAAATAGATATGTCGACACACCCCAAAGGGATGAATGGACGGTGGTACGTCCCAAATATCGTAAAAAATCATATATGGGTAACCCAAAAAGACACTGGGATAGACCTGTGTTTGATGAGCCCCGTGGCTTCGTACACAATAATAGATTTGAGCGATTACGCTCAAATAATGAGAATGTCGACCGTCGCTATAATCATTTTTTAGATCAGGGTCCAAAACAAGTCCCTATACAGGACACCCCGACCCGTACACCCATAAGACTAAAAAGAAGGTTAGGGGAGGGAGGGGATCCGGAGTTAATAGGAAGAGAACCAAAGATTCGAGCGATGTGATGTCGACACAATTGGATCCTCTGGTTGACCTTGAAAAAATAGGGATTTACAATCTCTCAAAAAAAGTCCTTACTAGCGAGGAGAAATCCCTGCTTCAGAAAGGGTTGTCATTTGCCCCGTCGGCTTTGCCAAATAAAGTCGACTTACAGGTAGATTTAAATTTATTTGTGAGGAAGATGACATTAAAACGTCATTTTCTTAAAAAAGATACTGTTGATTCTCTCCCTAATACAGTTGAGACCCAGGAACAAAATTCGGGCCTTAAATTAAAATCAACTTTTTACCCTGTTGAATCCCGTGGTCCTTATCTAGAAATGTTTTCAGAAATTGTGAGGAGAGACTTTGATAAAATTGATAAAAATAATATTACTCAAAAAAAGTGCTCTAATCTTACGTTTAAAGAGAGACATGCACTCAAAGGTCTCATGGAAGACACGTCCGTGGTAATTAAAAACGCGGACAAAGGGGGGGGCATAGCTATTTTAGATCGCGATGCCTATATTGAGGAGGCACACAATTTATTGTCTGACCATGTATCATATAAAAAACTTGCAGGAGATCCCACTGTAATGTACCTAAGGGAATTAGAGGTCCTGCTAAATCGAGGACTGATTGATAAATCTATAAGCCTTGATGAGTATAGATATCTATACAATACAACACCCAATCTTGCCACATTCTACCATCTTCCGAAATTACATAAGGATAAAAATCGTCCACCAGGGCGACCGATTGTGGCAGGAATTGGGTCTCTGACCTCTCGCTTATCGGAGTTTGTAGATTCTTACATTAAGCAGTTTGTCCCATTGTTGAATACCTATGTTAAGGATTCCACACACATGTTACAAATACTGCGTGATGTGGAATGGGACGATGGTTTGTGCTTTGGCACTATTGATGTCTCATCGCTTTATACAGCCATCCCACACAAAGAGGGTGTGGAGGTTGTAGAGAAAGTACTGAGAGCCAATAGTACACTTTCAGAATCAAAAATTATTTTTATTTGCGATGTTTTGATGTTTGTGCTCAAGCACAATTATTTTGAATTCTTGGGTACCTGGTACCTCCAGACTTGGGGCACGGCGATGGGGACGATCTGTGCCCCAAGTCTGGCTAACCTTTACATGGGGGATTGGGAAAGTAGCACCCTCACCCCCGATGTTATGAGTAACATCGTCATGTTTAAAAGATATATCGATGATATCATTATGGTATGGAGGGGTGATGTATCATCATTTAATGCCTTTGTGTCGGATATAAATAGTAACTCTTATAATTTAAAGTTTACGTCAAATTTTAATGAAAAGCATATTGAGTTCCTTGACCTTTTTTTGAGTGTGGAGAATTATCCCGATAAAAAGTGTATTGAAACTTCAACATTTTTTAAACCTGTTGATTGCAATAGTTACTTGCAGTTTGAAAGCTGTCATTTGAAGAATTGGAAACAGAACATACCATTTTCACAATTTGTCCGTTTAAGACGTAATTGTTCCGATGTTTCCCTTTTTGACTCCCAAGCCACTGTATATACTCAGAGGTTTAATGAAAGAGGGTACCCTGATAATGTTGTGATTAGGGCTAGAGATAGAGCTAGAGCATTAGATCGCTCCAATCTCTTGGAATATAAACAACCTGACCCTGTGACTAATAAGAAATTCAGTGGGGATTGTCTTTTTGTTACCCAATATAATGACAGTGACCGAGAGATTAAGCAGATACTTGAGAAAAACTGGCATATCCTACAATTGGATCCGATAATGAAGGATTGGCTCCCCACCAATCCGCATGTTGTTTTCAAAAAAGCCAAGACTCTCAAGAACCTTATATCCAAAAGTCAATTACAGGACATAAAGGTAAAACCACCATCTGCTACCTTTATGGAATTGAAGGGCTGCTTTCCATGCAGTCACTGCAAGGTTTGCAAACATATCCCACGTGGCTCCGACTTACTTAATCCTAAGTTACTCAAAATTAAAACTAATCATTTCTTGAATTGTAACTCCACCTACGTTGTGTATGTACTTTCTTGCACTTGTGATATGCATTACGTAGGTAAGACAAAAAGACCCTTTAAGATCAGGGCTTTGGAGCATTTACGCAATATCAAGAACGGGGTTATTAATCATAGTGTTCCGAGACACTTTAATGAATTTCATAATAAAGACCCCAGTGGAGTTCTGATTAGAGCCATTGAGCATATACCACCACCAGTACGTGGGGGAGACAGGGATAAACTACTTATACGACGTGAGACGTACTGGATACTTACCCTAAATACATTGGTACCACATGGAATGAACGAAGGTTACGAGGTGACACCGTTCATTAACCAATGATTGTGCATACATCTGTCTCATTTTGCTCATTTTGCTTGGTTCTCAATTTCTGCTTTATATGTCAAATATATGTTTTTTACATGTTTTGTACATTTTCTATGTATGTTTTTTAATGAATTTGTATTTATACTTTTATATACATTTTTTATGAATTCACTATGAGTGTTGCTTTGATGTATTTGACACTGGCAAAAATTCTTTCCGATGTAATCATGGTCTAAGCTGCATATTTCTGAAAATTTATAATTGTGTGCCTCCGATTGTTTTATTGTTTTATTGCAGATTTAGTACATAAGTATGGTTTTATTTTTTAGCTACATAATGAATAGTAGCACTGTATTAAATAGTATCAGGATAGTATCCTTTGGATTATATTTGTATGTAATTTTAGCATTAATCAGTGTAAGCCTGAGGCACACTGCTCCGGATCTGTCATATGACACGCGGCCTCCTCATTGGAGGAGAACGCTGTTATATTCTACTCGGGTATTCACAGAGCCACGCCCTCTGACGAAGTCTCTGACGAAACGCGTTAGGGCGTGGCCTGTGATACCCGCGTCTTGCTGATCCCGGCTGCCCCGACTGGCGTGTATCCCCAAGCCCTGGTCTGGTTTCCCGGCGGTGCAAACCAGCGCCCTCGGTTCTCCTCATCCCTGTGCAAGCGGACTTCACTCCAGGAGCGGTGTGCCCCGGGTATTTATGATTGTATCTTGTGGTAACCAGCCCACAGCCGTTTTTAACTTGGTACGAGCACTAGCTTTTATCTGATATTTGAGTGCTTTCCTCAAAATAAATATCGTTTACATGCACCATAGAGCGCCCCTTTTCTCTCTTCTGTGTATTTTAGATTTCCATTTCATCCTGACCCTGGATGCTGTCTCTGTGCCTAAAGGGAGCTGCAGTCTTTTAACAACAGACTTTGGTGACTTTGAAAGATACCTTGTTATAAGGTTATTCTACTTTGCTGGACCAATTGTGGACTTTATTGTATCATAGCGCTGCTCATACATACAAATTTTTCCATTTTTCTGTGTGTTTGTCTTGGGTCACTTGTGTGAGCATAGCTGCTTTAGCCATTTGTTGCTGATTGACATAGCATTACTGATTGCTGATTGTTTTATCATGTGGCGGACTGGTGATTTAACCAACAAAAGATCTGTTGAATGTAGTAGGATTTTTAATGAGGATTGTACTGCGTTATCACTAAGTACTAATTTGCCCAAAAAAACTGACCTTTTGGTGAGTTTGGAAAAGTTGCATGTGAAGGAGGCTAAACTATGGTGGGACATAAAGAGTCTGAGTAATTATATTGAGTGCAAACGAGTCCCTAGGGGTCTACGCCTCCTCAAGACTCCCACCATTGGCAATATGTGTGAACAGTTCTCTAAGGACTGGTTCCACATATTGGATGAATGCTCCTTTGAATTAATGCGTTTACTAGTTTCAGAAAAGAAAAAAATGCTAGCTGAAACTGAAAAACTGCTACAGACCACTGCCACTGATCTTGAGAAAGTTTTAGACAGCGACAAAATTATAGCTGCTAAAGCTGAGATAGAGAAAAAGGTCTCACTTATTGAAACTAAAGTAATTGACACCAAACAAAAAAAGTTTCTTCGTGACAAGCAGGACTATGAACAAAATGTTGTCCGCTCATGGTCCAATAAAGAAAAAGAAAAAGAAACTGATGTCACTGATAATCTCCCAGAATGTAATATGTCTGGTAGAAATAATAATATACAGAGAACTGGTACAAGACAAAAGACCAGGCTATATAATACTCAGAGATATCAGGATGTGAGGAAAAATTATGGTGATGGTAGACGTGAATTGGTTAAAAATAGATATGTCGACACACCCCAAAGGGATGAATGGACGGTGGTACGTCCCAAATATCGTAAAAAATCATATATGGGTAACCCAAAAAGACACTGGGATAGACCTGTGTTTGATGAGCCCCGTGGCTTCGTACACAATAATAGATTTGAGCGATTACGCTCAAATAATGAGAATGTCGACCGTCGCTATAATCATTTTTTAGATCAGGGTCCAAAACAAGTCCCTATACAGGACACCCCGACCCGTACACCCATAAGACTAAAAAGAAGGTTAGGGGAGGGAGGGGATCCGGAGTTAATAGGAAGAGAACCAAAGATTCGAGCGATGTGATGTCGACACAATTGGATCCTCTGGTTGACCTTGAAAAAATAGGGATTTACAATCTCTCAAAAAAAGTCCTTACTAGCGAGGAGAAATCCCTGCTTCAGAAAGGGTTGTCATTTGCCCCGTCGGCTTTGCCAAATAAAGTCGACTTACAGGTAGATTTAAATTTATTTGTGAGGAAGATGACATTAAAACGTCATTTTCTTAAAAAAGATACTGTTGATTCTCTCCCTAATACAGTTGAGACCCAGGAACAAAATTCGGGCCTTAAATTAAAATCAACTTTTTACCCTGTTGAATCCCGTGGTCCTTATCTAGAAATGTTTTCAGAAATTGTGAGGAGAGACTTTGATAAAATTGATAAAAATAATATTACTCAAAAAAAGTGCTCTAATCTTACGTTTAAAGAGAGACATGCACTCAAAGGTCTCATGGAAGACACGTCCGTGGTAATTAAAAACGCGGACAAAGGGGGGGGCATAGCTATTTTAGATCGCGATGCCTATATTGAGGAGGCACACAATTTATTGTCTGACCATGTATCATATAAAAAACTTGCAGGAGATCCCACTGTAATGTACCTAAGGGAATTAGAGGTCCTGCTAAATCGAGGACTGATTGATAAATCTATAAGCCTTGATGAGTATAGATATCTATACAATACAACACCCAATCTTGCCACATTCTACCATCTTCCGAAATTACATAAGGATAAAAATCGTCCACCAGGGCGACCGATTGTGGCAGGAATTGGGTCTCTGACCTCTCGCTTATCGGAGTTTGTAGATTCTTACATTAAGCAGTTTGTCCCATTGTTGAATACCTATGTTAAGGATTCCACACACATGTTACAAATACTGCGTGATGTGGAATGGGACGATGGTTTGTGCTTTGGCACTATTGATGTCTCATCGCTTTATACAGCCATCCCACACAAAGAGGGTGTGGAGGTTGTAGAGAAAGTACTGAGAGCCAATAGTACACTTTCAGAATCAAAAATTATTTTTATTTGCGATGTTTTGATGTTTGTGCTCAAGCACAATTATTTTGAATTCTTGGGTACCTGGTACCTCCAGACTTGGGGCACGGCGATGGGGACGATCTGTGCCCCAAGTCTGGCTAACCTTTACATGGGGGATTGGGAAAGTAGCACCCTCACCCCCGATGTTATGAGTAACATCGTCATGTTTAAAAGATATATCGATGATATCATTATGGTATGGAGGGGTGATGTATCATCATTTAATGCCTTTGTGTCGGATATAAATAGTAACTCTTATAATTTAAAGTTTACGTCAAATTTTAATGAAAAGCATATTGAGTTCCTTGACCTTTTTTTGAGTGTGGAGAATTATCCCGATAAAAAGTGTATTGAAACTTCAACATTTTTTAAACCTGTTGATTGCAATAGTTACTTGCAGTTTGAAAGCTGTCATTTGAAGAATTGGAAACAGAACATACCATTTTCACAATTTGTCCGTTTAAGACGTAATTGTTCCGATGTTTCCCTTTTTGACTCCCAAGCCACTGTATATACTCAGAGGTTTAATGAAAGAGGGTACCCTGATAATGTTGTGATTAGGGCTAGAGATAGAGCTAGAGCATTAGATCGCTCCAATCTCTTGGAATATAAACAACCTGACCCTGTGACTAATAAGAAATTCAGTGGGGATTGTCTTTTTGTTACCCAATATAATGACAGTGACCGAGAGATTAAGCAGATACTTGAGAAAAACTGGCATATCCTACAATTGGATCCGATAATGAAGGATTGGCTCCCCACCAATCCGCATGTTGTTTTCAAAAAAGCCAAGACTCTCAAGAACCTTATATCCAAAAGTCAATTACAGGACATAAAGGTAAAACCACCATCTGCTACCTTTATGGAATTGAAGGGCTGCTTTCCATGCAGTCACTGCAAGGTTTGCAAACATATCCCACGTGGCTCCGACTTACTTAATCCTAAGTTACTCAAAATTAAAACTAATCATTTCTTGAATTGTAACTCCACCTACGTTGTGTATGTACTTTCTTGCACTTGTGATATGCATTACGTAGGTAAGACAAAAAGACCCTTTAAGATCAGGGCTTTGGAGCATTTACGCAATATCAAGAACGGAGTTATTAATCATAGTGTTCCGAGACACTTTAATGAATTTCATAATAAAGACCCCAGTGGAGTTCTGATTAGAGCCATTGAGCATATACCACCACCAGTACGTGGGGGAGACAGGGATAAACTACTTATACGACGTGAGACGTACTGGATACTTACCCTAAATACATTGGTACCACATGGAATGAACGAAGGTTACGAGGTGACACCGTTCATTAACCAATGATTGTGCATACATCTGTCTCATTTTGCTCATTTTGCTTGGTTCTCAATTTCTGCTTTATATGTCAAATATATGTTTTTTACATGTTTTGTACATTTTCTATGTATGTTTTTTAATGAATTTGTATTTATACTTTTATATACATTTTTTATGAATTCACTATGAGTGTTGCTTTGATGTATTTGACACTGGCAAAAATTCTTTCCGATGTAATCATGGTCTAAGCTGCATATTTCTGAAAATTTATAATTGTGTGCCTCCGATTGTTTTATTGTTTTATTGCAGATTTAGTACATAAGTATGGTTTTATTTTTTAGCTACATAATGAATAGTAGCACTGTATTAAATAGTATCAGGATAGTATCCTTTGGATTATATTTGTATGTAATTTTAGCATTAATCAGTGTAAGCCTGAGGCACACTGCTCCGGATCTGTCATATGACACGCGGCCTCCTCATTGGAGGAGAACGCTGTTATATTCTACTCGGGTATTCACAGAGCCACGCCCTCTGACGAAGTCTCTGACGAAACGCGTTAGGGCGTGGCCTGTGATACCCGCGTCTTGCTGATCCCGGCTGCCCCGACTGGCGTGTATCCCCAAGCCCTGGTCTGGTTTCCCGGCGGTGCAAACCAGCGCCCTCGGTTCTCCTCATCCCTGTGCAAGCGGACTTCACTCCAGGAGCAGTGTGCCCCGGGTATTTATGATTGTATCTTGTGGTAACCAGCCCACAGCCGTTTTTAACTTGGTACGAGCACTAGCTTTTATCTGATATTTGAGTGCTTTCCTCAAAATAAATATCGTTTACATGCACCATAGAGCGCCCCTTTTCTCTCTTCTGTGTATTTTAGATGTCCATTTCATCCTGACCCTGGATGCTGTCTCTGTGCCTAAAGGGAGCTGCAGTCTTTTAACAACAGACTTTGGTGACTTTGAAAGATACCTTGTTATAAGGTTATTCTACTTTGCTGGACCAATTGTGGACTTTATTGTATCATAGCGCTGCTCATACATACAAATTTTTCCATATATATATATATATTTATATATAGATATATAGAGGAGCATCCACATTCACTGGCCCACCCTCCGCCAGCAGCCGCCAGATAGTGATATCTGGTGCGCTGGTGGCAAAAGGGAGAGTAGCACTATCTGTATTTCAGGTACAGCCCTACATAGAATTTTCAGAATAACATGGAGGTCGATAGAATCTTTGATTGACATGCTGCTGCCATTTCGGGGTGGGGTGGTGATAACAGTGCCTGGGTTTCTAGAAAACAAGGTGTCAGCCCTGTTTTCTGGTAGAGGCGAGGTCAGAGTCTACATCTTCCAACTGATATTTGCTAGCTTCACAAGTGACCAGGAGGTGGCCATTCTGAGCAAGCTTAATGCCCCATATATTAGTCCGACTTGTCCTAGGGACAAGTCGGACCTGATTTCCCCTGCAGCTCCCCAGGAGGGGGTCACATGATTAGGCACATCATGATGTGCCAAGGTTTGCATATGATACATCGCATGGATTTATCATATGCAGTCCCCGGGGAGCTGCAGGAGGAGGGAACCGTGCAGGGGATGGCAGTGGGCAGGGGATGCCGGCTAATAGAGAGTCCAGCAGGGGAAGGCTGTATATGGAGCGAGGTCTCAGCCAATCAATGGCTTCCTAGTCATCTGTATGGCCGTTTTTTTTTTTTCCAAGTTATCTGTTCCTCCCAGCTCCCGCCACTGCCCGGCAGCCAGCGTCTTCAAGTTCTCCCTGCCCGGCGCCCTGCTCCTGCTGTCACCTCACCGCAACAGCTTCCTCCTGCCCGGCTCCCTATGCAGCCTCCCCCTGCTTGGCTCTCTATTAGCCGGCATCCCCCGCCCGCTGACGTTCCCCGCGTGGCTCCGTGGCCGGGCTGCACATAAGATTTAGCAAATCTACAAAAATCTACAAGTGCGTCTACAAGTGCAATTTGGGCCGATTTCACGGCCAGATTCATCCGAATCGGGTGAAATTGTGGCCAAATCGCATAGTGTATGGGGGTCCTTTAGACTATAGGCAATCAACTTTGGCAATTTGGTATTTTGCTGATAACCGTTCAAAAAGATCTGCAATGTACGGCAGTGGTGCACGCAGGAGATATCTGACTTCAAAGCAGTGGTCCCCATTCAAACCTGTTAATTGCTCTTCCCAGTCAGATATTTCAGGTTCTGTTTTTCTAAGGGTATATTCCAAAAGCTGGGACTCTCCCCCTTTGATGGACACTAGTAGCTTGTCTCTACTGTGCCCAGAACCAGAGAATCAGCCTTCCAGCAGTTGGTTACTGCTCCAGCTCCACACACCTGGTATGTAGTTTTATATTCTAGTTGGCTGATCGCTCTGCCTCCTGAACTCTGATCCCCTAGTCCCCAATACTATTTGGTAGGTGGGATTCTCTTAAAAGCTAAGAAATCTAGTTTTGGGAACTGGAGATATCTGCAGTCAAGCAAGCTGTCCTCCCACCAGAAAATTATGAATAATAAGCCCACTCCACTATACACCCCTCCTCTGCGTATTAAACATCCTCTACCACCCTGGAAGTTATGTATAAGGGCCCCTTCATTCAGCCCAATGCCCCCTTCTCCCACCTCATTTCCCACCATCTGTGCCGTAAAGGGGTAATTAGTGGAAATTACTGATCTAGGCCCTAAATGCTAAGTGGTTGATATAATACCCCCTACCACCCACGGGACATCAAAGCTTCCACTCATAGCACCCCCCACCCCTAAGGTCGGTGGGATCCGTAGGGGCCCCAATACATTGCTATGCCCAGGTTTCTACACTGCTGTTATGTATGTGTGTGTGTATATATATATATATATACTAGGTGATTCATCGCGCCCTACGGGCGCTCTTCACACCGTCGTAAGGGGCTGCGCCCCCTTAATTTGTGAACGTTTGTATATGAGAAATATGGTTAGAATTGTATGAAAGATGCCCTGTATTGCAACTTAGGTGTCCGCGAATTGCGGGAGGGGGGGTCGCGGAGGGTGCCGCGAATTGCAGGAGGGGGGGTCGCGGGGGGTGCCGCGAATTGCAGGAGGGGGGGTTGTGGGGGGGTGGATGCTGCGAATCGCGGGAGGGGAGGGATTGCAGAGAATCGCGGGGCGGGGGTTGCGGCGAATCATGGGAGGGGGGGTCGCGGGGGTGTGCCGTGAATCACGGGAGGGGGGGTCACGGGGTGGGGTGCCGAGAATCGCGGGGGAGGTGTGTGTGTGTGTGTGCCGTGAATCGCGGGAGTGGGGGTTGTGGGGGGGGGGGTGTGACGCAAATCGCCACAAGAAAAAATCAACACAGAAAGGTCAACACATGTAAATGTTGACATAAGTGTGGCACTTCATTGGTGTCCATGTCGACACATGAGAATGAATATGAAAATATTCAAAAAATGAAAAAAAAACTTTAAAAACTCATGTCAACCTTTTTCATTGTCGACCATAGCCATGTAAGTGTTTTCCATGTGCAATTTAATTCTGAAGCTGCCGCGATTCACGGGGGGTGCCGCGAATTGCGGGAGGGGGGGGTCGCGGGGTTGGGTGCCGCGAATCGCGGGAGGGCGGGGTTCACAGGGGTTCCGGTGGGGGGTTGCCGCGAATTGCGGGAGGTGGGGGGTCACGGGGGGTGCCGCGAATCGCGGGGGGGGGGGGGTTGCGGGGGTGTGTGATGCGAATCGCCACAAGAAAAAATCAACACAGAAAGGTCAATACATGTAAATGTTGACATAAGTGTGCCACTTCATTGGTGTCCATGTTGACACATGACAATGAATATGAAAACATTCAAAAAATGAAATAAATCTTCAAAAACTCATGTCAACCTTTTTCATTGTCGACCATAGCCGTGCCAGTGTTTTGCATGTGCCATTTAATCCTGGGGCTGCCGCGAATCGCGGGGGGTGCCGCGATTTGCGGGAGGGGGGGGGTTGCGGGGGGTGGGTGCCGCGAATCGCGGGAGAGCGGGGTTCATGGGGGTTCCGGTGGGGGGTTGCCGCGAATTGCGGGAGGGGGGGGGGTCGCAGGGGGGTGCCGGGGTGCCGCGAATCGCCGGAGGGGGGGTTGCGGGGGGTGTGACGCGAATCGCCACAAGAAAAAAATCAACACAGAAAGGTCAACACATGTAAATGTTGACATAAGTGTGGCACTTCATTGGTGTCCATGTCGACACATGAGAATGAATATGAAAATATTCAAAAAATGACAAAAAAACTTCAAAAACTCATGTCAACCTTTTTCATTGTCGACCATAGCCATGTCAGTGTTTTCCATGTGCAATTTAATTCTGGAGCTGCCGCGAATCACGGGGGGGTGCCGCGAATTGCGGGAGGGGGGGTCGCGGGGGTGGGTGCCGCGAATCGCGGGAGGGTGGGGTTCACAGGGGTTCCGGTGGGGGGTTGCCGCGAATTGCGGGAGGTGGGGGGTCACGGGGGGTGCCGCGAATCGCGGGAGGGGGGGTTGCGGGGGGGTGTGACGCGAATCGCCACAAGAAAAAATCAACACAGAAAGGTCAACACATGTAAATGTTGACATAAGTGTGCCACTTCATTGGTGTCCATGTCGACACATGACAATGAATATGAAAAAAATTTAAAAATTAAAAATAAATCTTCAAAAACTCATGTCAACCTTTTTCATTGTGGACCATAGCCATGTCAGTGTTTTGCATGTGCCATTTAATCCTGGGGCTGCTGCGAATTGCGGGGGGGGGTGCCGCGAATCGCCGGAGGGGGGTCGCAGGGGGGGTGCCGCCAATCGTGCAAGAGGGGGTCGCGGGGGGGTTCTTTTTGCCGCGAATCGCGGGAGGGAGGTCGCGGGGGGGGTGTTTTTTCCGCGAATCGGGGGGGGGGGGGGTCACGGGGGAGGGTTTGCCGCGATTCGCGGGAGGGGGGGTCGCGGGGTGGTGGTTATGCCGCGAATTGCGGGAGGGGTCGTGGGGGGGTTCTTTTTGCAGCGAATCGCGGGAGGGGGGGTCGCGGGGGTGTTTTTGCTGCGAATCGCGGTAGGGGGGGTCGCAGGGGAGCGGGTGTTTTTGCCGCGAATCGCGGGAGGGGGGGGCGCGCGGGGGGGGAGGTTTTGCCGCAAATTGCGGGAGGGGGGTGCTCACCTGGTGGCTGTGGAGTAGCAGTGCTGGGCAACATGGGAAGGCAGTGGGTGTCTGGCACTGTCTGTGGGCTCACTGGGCTGGTTCTCTGTCACATACCTCCCAACATGACCCTCTCCAGGAGGGACACAATGCTCTGTTTCTAGACTTCCCCTTAATGTATGATTGCCATCACCTGTTTTAAACAGGTTAATTTCTCAGAAAGGTGTTCAGCACAGATGAAGGCAATCACACATTAAGAGGAAAGTCCAGGAACAGAGCGTTATAGACACAGACACCCACTTTGAGTGACAGATGTAGCCAAATATATAGGAGATATATATATATATAATGTGTGTGTGTGTGTATGTGCATATATAGTAGTAGTAGTAGTAGGTTTATTTATAAGGCGCCGCAAAGTGTCCGCAGCGCCGTACATAGCAAACAAAAAAAAAAAAAAATTACAAGGTAACGTACAGGGTGTGTTGAAAGATACAGTATAAATAGGGGTATAGCTGGTAGAACTAAAATCAGCATCAGTTCAGAAGTAGGTGTCAAAATTGTCAAGGAGACTAAGATGAAGTAGAGGAAGGGAAGAACAGGACAGGAGCACAGGTGAGGTAATGAGGTAGGGTGAGTACGTGAGGAAGGAGGGCCTTGCTCATAAGAGTTAACATACTAAAAATAGGTGGGTGGACGAACAAAATACAATAGGATAAGTAGGAACGGAGGCAGGATAGGAGGATCAAAAGAGGTTAGGAGGAGGGATAGGCTAGTCGAAAAAAGTGGGTTTTGAGGGAGCGCTTGAAGGAGGTAAGGGAATCAGATAGCCTGATGGGTGGCGGGAGGTTGTTCCAGTGCAGGGGGGCAGCGCGAGAGAAATCTTGGACACGGGAGTGGGAGGAGGTGATTAGGTGAGAGGTCAGTCGGCGGTCAGCGATGGAGCGAAGAGGTTGGGAGGGAGTGTGGATAGAGATCAGTGAAGAGAGGTAGGGAGCTGTGGAGGAGGAGAATGCCTTGTAGGTGGTGGTGAGGAGTTTAAAGAGAACTCAGAAAGGAATGGGGAGCCAGTGAAGAGATAAACAGAGGGGGGAGGCGGAGGTAGAGCGGCGGGAGAGGAAGATGAGCCTAGCAGCAGCGTTAAGAATGGATTGGAGAGGTGCGAGGCGGGTGAGAGGTAGCCCAGAGAGAAGGATGTTGCAGTAGTCAAGGCGGGAGATGACAAGAGAGTGAATGAGAATTTTGGTCGCGTCAGTGGAGAGGAATGGTCTGATGCGTGAGATGTTGCGTAGGTGAAAGCGGCAAGACTGTAAGAGAGCACGAATGTGGGGGGTGAAAGAGAGGGAGGAGTCAATGATGACACCGAGGCAGCGCGTTTGGTCGGTGGACGTGATCTCGGTTTCACCAATGCTGATGGAGATAGTGGGAGAAGAGGGGATGTTCGGGGGATGGAAGATTAGAAGTTCAGTTTTAGCCATGTTTAGTTTCAGGAAGCGTTGGGTCATCCAGGCTGAAATGGCCGTGAGGCATTCGGAGACCTTGGACAGGAGTGATAGGGATAAGTCGGGGGAGGAGAGATAGATTAGGGTATCATCAGCATAAAGGTGGTAATGAAAACCATAGGAGCTGATGAGGGTGCCCAGAGAGGTGGTGTAGAGGGAGAAGAGGGCCAAGGACTGACCCTTGGGAAACACCGACTGGCTGGGGGGTAGTAGGAGAGGAGGAGCTCGGAGTGGAGACGGAGAAGGAGCGATCGGAGAGGTATGAGGTGAACCAGGAGAAGACAGTGCCAGTGATGCCAAAGGAGCGGAGGGTGTTGAGCAGGAGAGGGTGGTCAACAGTGTCAAAGGCAGCCGACAGATCAAGCTGGATGAGGATAGAGAAGAGGCCTTTGGATTTAGCTGATAGTAGATCATTAGTGACTTTGGTCAGGGCAGTTTCAGTGGAATGTAAAGGGCGGAACCCGGATTGGAGGGGGTCTAGAATGGAGTTAGCAGTAAGGTGGCTTAGGAGACGATTATAGGTCAGACGTTCTAGGAGTTTGGAGGCAAAAGGGAGGAGGGAGATGGGCCTGTAGTTGGATGGAGAGTTGGGGTCCAGATTTGTTTTTTTGAGAATTGGGGAGACAAGAGCGTGTTTGAAGGAGGAAGGGAAGATCCAAGAGGATAGGGAAAGATTAAAGAGGTGAGCCAGGTGAGAGCAGACTGATGGACTGAGACGACGGATAATATTGAAGGGGATAGGATCGAGCGGGCAGGTGGAGGGAGAAGCGGATTGAAGGATAGAGTGGACTTCAGCAGCAGTGCTGGGGTAAAATGAGGACAGGGGTTGGAAGGAGGGGAGTGGAGATGTAGGAGAGGAGGAGGGAGAGGGTGAGGTCATGGCAGCAGCGATGGCAGTCCTGAGAGAGGAGATTTTGGTTGAAAAGTAGGTAGCAAAATCAGCGGCTACGATGGAGGACGGAAGAGCTGGAGGAGGGGGGGAGAGCAAGGAGTTGAAGGTGGCGAAGAGCCTGCGGGGATTGGATGATTGGGAAAGGATGAGGGACTTAAAGTAGGATTCCTTGGCCAGAGCAAGGGCAGAGCTGAAGGAGGAAAGAATGAATTTGAAATGGAGATAATCCGCAAGGGAGCGTGATTTCTTCCAAAAGCGCTCAGCAGTGCGAGAGCACTTTTTAGGGATAAGGTGATAGGTGAGTGCCACGGTTGGGGGTTGGAGCATCAAAGGGGGATGAAGGAGGGAGGGCAGGCAGAGTCCAATGCCAAAGATAGGGTGTCATTATAGAGGGAGGCAGCGAGGTTCGGGCAGGACATGAGGGCGATTGGGGCGAGAAGAGGACACAGCGTGTTTGAGAAGGCAGCAAGATCAAGTGTGTTGACGTTATGCCGTGAGACAATGCGCTTGGGAGGGGGGGTGGGAGAGGGGGAAGCAGTGAGGGAGAAGGAGATGAGGTGATGGTCAGAAAGAGGAAAAGCTGAGATAGTGTAGTCAGTAAGGGAACAAGAGCGAGAGAAGACGAGATCGAGGGAGTGTCCTTGGATGTGGGTGGGAGAGGTAGTTTACTGAGATAGGCCAAGAGAGGAGCAGAGAGAGAGGAGTTTGGAGGTGCCAGGATCAGCGGGGTTATCCAAGGGGATGTTAAAGTCACCAAGAATGACAGATGGCAGGTCGGAGGAGAGGAAGTGTGGAAGCCAGGCGGCGAAGTTGTCAAGAAATTGGGAGATAGGGCCAGGGGGGCGGTAGATTGCAGCGACACGGAGGTGGTAGGGGTAGTATAGACGGATAGAGTGAGACTCAAAGGAGGAGAAAAGGAGAGAGGGTTCAGGGTGAATGACACTGTGGGTGCATGAGGCTGAGAGGAGAAAACCCACACCGCCACCTTGGCGACCGTCAGGCCTGGGAGTGTGAGAGAAAGAGAGGCCACCGTGGGAGAGAGCAGCTGGAGAGACAGAATCAGAGGTGGAGAGCCAGGTCTCGGTGATAGCAAGGAGGTGGAATGCTCTAGAGATGAATAGGTCATGGATGGCAGGGAGTTTGTTGCAGATGGATCTGGCGTTCCATAGTGCACAGGAAAGAGGGGGGGTGGGTTGTGTATTTATGTGGATAAGATTTTTGGGATTGCAGAAGCGAGGGGGGGTCATTGGGAGGGTGGGGGTGCGGGGGCGAGTGGTCAGGATAGGTATGGGATGGGAGGGGGGAGGAGCAGTTGGAGAAAGTGAAGTTGAGAGATTAACAGCCATGAGGAACCGAAGGTGAGAGGGTAGGTTAGTGAAAGCAGACAGAGGGATTTGGGAGGACAGACAGCGTCTGTAGTAGATTTGGTAGAAAACAGAGTGAGAGAGAAGGTAACAGGCAAGGAACTACTGTCAGAGAGGAGACCAGTGGGTAAAATCAGGTTAATTGAGTAATCCAATTAAGTATAAAACAACAAGTGAGAGGATGAAGGGAACAGAGAAGGTCAGAAGTGAGGCAAATGTGAGCAGGCGTGAAGAGGGAAACAGAGTGCAATAAATGTGTGGCAAAGATAAGAGAAAATAATAGTGAATGAGTAAAATGAAATACAATGTTGGAAAAATATAGATACAATGAATTAAATGTCAAAATTGAGCAACAGGTTACAATAGAATAGAAAGAAGATGAATATATTACAATAAAACAGAATATGAAAATTTAGACTGTGTTCAAACTCACCTTTTTCAGTATTCTAACTCACCTGCTTCAGTTTCCAACTCACTTAAGTAATCAAGCTTCCCTCTCAATGAGCAAGCTCCCAAATGAGCTCTGCCCCTCCTTATATAGTATGTCAGGCCCCTGTTACACTCAGCTCCTCCCCCTAATCTTCCTTGACACCTAGATTTAGCTCCTCCTCCTAGTATCTGTTCACACCTAGTAACAATACACTATACAGATACAGGCACAACCAAAATCACACTCAGATTTCTCCCTAAAAAAAAAAAGTCAGATATTTCAGGTTCTGTTTTTCTAAGGGTATATTCCAAAAGCTGGGACTCTCCCCCTTTGATGGACACTAGTAGCTTGTCTCTACTGTGCCCAGAACCAGAGAATCAGCCTTCCAGCAGTTGGTTACTGCTCCAGCTCCACACACCTGGTATGTAGTTTTATATTCTAGTTGGCTGATCGCTCTGCCTCCTGAACTCTGATCCCCTAGTCCCCAATACCATTTGGTAGGTGGGATTCTCTTAAAAGCTAAGAAATCTAGTTTTGGGAACTGGAGATATCTGCAGTCAAGCAAGCTGTCCTCCCACCAGAAAATTATGAATAATAAGCCCACTCCACTATACACCCCTCCTCTGCGTATTAAACATCCTCTACCACCCTGGAAGTTATGTATAAGGGCCCCTTCATTCAGCCCAATGCCCCCTTCTCCCACCTCATTTCCCACCATCTGTGTCGTAAAGGGGTAATTAGTGGAAATTACTGATCTAGGCCCTAAATGCCAAGTGGTTGATATAATACCCCCTACCACCCGCGGGACATCAAAGCTTCCACTCATAGCACCCCCCACCCCTAAGGTCGGTGGGATCAGTAGGGGCCCCAATACATTGCTATGCCCAGGTTTCTACACTGCTGTTATGTATGTGTGTGTATATATATATATATATATATATATATATATATATACATATATATACATACAGAAAAGTCTGGTTATAGAGCGCAAATAATCCCTTGTATCAATAGGAGAACTGTCCATATGTTGGTAGGTCATGTAGTGCAGCTGTATTCTGGCGAGAGGTAACACCACAACCTCAAGAAGCAGCACATATAGGAGAAAAAACCAGAGAGCGCACGATGTGATTATAAACGTAAAGAACACTTTTACTGTAGTAATATAGTCACATACATGTAAGGTTTAAAACAGCAGGCATGCAAAGGTATATTAACCCGGAGAAGCAATACAGGCATCCACACGCTGACACGGATAGCGCGGCGGCAGCTGAGAACTCCAAGCCGGGACCAAGAACAGATCAAACGACGTCACAGCGTCAACACGTCATCCAGGACCGCCCCAACGCGTTTCGTCATTAGATGACTTCGTCAGGAGGCGTATCCCAACATAATCATGGAAGCACTTAAATACCCTCAACTAACTGATTGACATGAGGTAAAATTTACATTTAAAGTGACCGTGCATAAAAATAACAAATAATGTGCAACATACTGCGATACAATGATACAAAGATGGTATCATACAATATACCAGAATAATTCGCAGAATACATAAATACATATAAAAAGTACAAAAATATACAAAAATACAAATATATAAAAATACAAAAATACCAAAATACACAAAAAAGATATATGCATAAAATCCAGCTAAGGTAAAAACGAAGGATGCCGACACAGAAACCACACGCCAAAGTTCACCGTCTACAGACTATAGCAAGGATAAAGGGGTGATAGCCCAACAACAGTATCCCGCCAATCTGCAGAAGGTTTCCGATGGTTCAGTGTAGAAAGGGGACTATGTCGACACCCTCGTTAAGACCGGCTGGGGACATGGTGTTCATAGTAAAAATCCAGTAGGTCTCCCTACGGCTCAATTTATTTAAAACATCACCACCTCTTTCGTCGAGGGTGACATGTTCCAACGCTTTAAAAGAAAAGAAATCAAGATTAGAATTACAACAAGATGCAAAGTGTCTAGGAACACTATGTAATACAGACTTGTTTCGAATACTCCTAGTATGTTCAAGTATTCTAAGCTTAAGAGGGCGCTTAGTCTTCCCAATATATCGCTTGCCACATCGACAGGACAACATGTAACATATATAATGTGTGTGTGTATGTATGTGCATATATATATATATATATATATATACATATATATTATTATTATCATTATATACATTTGGTCTATCTATAATACTTTAACTGACCCGGCATATACTGGGTCACCGTCCATCTCCGTGCTTTGCTCCGCCCCTCTCGGGAAACCCCCTGAAAATCCAGCGTTTACCCCTGTATGGGATTCACAGATCGCATATTCTGACCAAAAATTTATTCCATCAGGTTTTTCAACATGCTTAACTTCACTTGGGGCTTTGCAGATCATTAGGTACTTGTTTCCTATCTGGGCGCCCAGGTTTTCTACGTACGGCACCGTAATGAAATCGGATCGCATCGCATCGTACACATACACGATATTGAACGATGCGATGCGATCCGATTCGATTTCCCATAGGAAACAATGTGAAATGGCTCAATTTAGCCAAATTCTCATAGGAACAATAGTAAATGGCCCAAAAACACCCCTGAACATTGAAATGTCCCCCCAAAAGTAGTTTACGCCACCCCGCCATCAACGTGAACCCGAAGCGTGGCGAGCGCAGCGAGCCCGCGAGGGGCGGCGGTACGCGTCCTCCGACCTTTTCATGCCCTACTATCCACGTCGGCGTGGAGTTGAGAATAGAATAGTGTGGCGAGCGCAGCGAGCCCCGCGAGGGGACGCGGATACCTTCACAGTTATACGCGTCCCCTCGCGGGCGACGCGGACACCTGGGAAGCCCGCGAAGGGACGCGTTTACCTGTGAAGGTATCCGCGTCCCCTCGCGGGGCTCGCTGCGCTCGCCACGCTTCGGGCTCGGTGGCTCGCTGCGCTCGCCACACTATTCTATTCTCACTCCACGCCGACGTGGATAGTAGGGCATGAAAAGGTCGGAGGACGCGTACCGCCGCCCCTCGCGGGCTCGCTGCGCTCGCCACGCTTCGGGTTCACGTTGATGGCGGGGTGGCGTCAACTACTTTTGGGGGGACATTTCAATGTTCAGGGGTGTTTTTGGCCCATTTACTATTGTTCCTATGATAATTTGGCTAAATTGAGCCATTTAACATTGTTTCCTATGGGAAATCGAATCGGATCGCATCGCATCGTTCAATATCGTGTATGTGTACGATGCGATGCGATCCGATTTCTCTACGGAGAATAGCATGGTGCGCAATTAACTTAGTGGGCGCCCAGATAGGAAACAAGTACCGATCATTATTTTTTTTTTAGTAAACTCATGAAACTTTCAAGACGGGCAGATCTAGATTTGCGCAATTGACCTACAAATCCCAATAAACTATCTCTAATGTATGGGAGCCAATCGGTGGGTTGGAGAATCTTTAAAGTGGGAAAAAACCCACAGAATCTGTGAATTGCTTAACTCAGATGATTGATGCTGCACAGTTCGATAGCATCAGATCTATGATGATGGCAGGAAACATGTTTTTCCTTCAGATGACTTCTGCATCCATCTCTGAATCAGACACTCACTTATCAATCCTTTTGGTTTATTGCTGGTCCCTTGTGACTCCATTTTTGCTGCTGTATGTTTAACATCTGCTATTCCAGCAATGTTATAATTAGTTAAACCTCATTCTCCAGCCACAGTCTGCACCTGTCCTTAAACTTTGTTACCCCACTCACGATGCTCCAATAACTTTGTGAGGCAGGCTTAAAAAGTACCTGGGCACAGGAATCCCTGGGCACTGTACTTGCCAATGAAGCAACCCCTTGGTGTACAACTACTGCAAAGAAGCCCCAATGATGTTTGGCACCATCCCCATCCACTGCACTTAATGAAGCTTTCAGCTGTTTCGATACCAGTCTCTTGTTCTATGTATCCATTTGCTTACTGTGCTCACCTTTTGCCTTGACCTACAGTTTTTGCCTGTCTTTCATTTTGCCTGATCTAGACTATAACACCAGCATTTCTAAGAAAGATGCTTATTCTCCTACTAGATCGTGTCTCCATTACACACACACACACACACACACACATATATATATATATATATATATATATATATATATATATATATATATATATATACTGTTGTGCAATGGAGGGAGATGAGAGGGAAAGAAAAGGTAAATTAACCCAATACAGCAGCCTTTTCTGAACTCTCTGTAAGAAAACCCACTGCCTGGACCATAAAAAGGATGCTTTGTTTTTTGATACTTTTAAAATTTACTGAAAGAGTGAAGGCCATATGTGAGTGAAGTAGAGCAGGGCTGACATCAGATTACTAATAGCAGCTCTTACAGTGTCCTGTGAGGGAGGAAAATGGCTCATGGACAATGGGATAAAAGCAGGCAGATGTCAGTGGCGCATGCAGCAGAGGTTTTTGGAGTACCCAGAAGCCCCACTAACAGACAAAATCAAATGTTTTAAATGATTTTAAACCCATTGCCGCAGGCCGCGATTAAGCGGTGCCCCTTTTCAAACACCCGGAAATAGTAGGTATTGAAGAAAACCGTTAACCTGCCAAAATTACTACATAGCTGCTGCTGTGATTCCTGCAGGGCTCTGTTCTGTCCTCACACCAAGTACTTGACGCTGCTACTGCCTAGGCACTTGTAAGAGGCTTTATTTAGTTAATGTATGTATGTAAATAGTGTAAATGCATGTGTGTGTATATATTTAATATTAGTGCTATATTAGTGCTGGGCAGAATAACGCAATATTATCACGTCAACGTCGCAACACTATAATGCCAATAAACTTTTTTGATTCAACGCGTTAACGAGCTGGGGGGGGATTGGTGCAACAGAGGGATGCAGTGTCTTGGACAGCATTGCAGAGATCCTGCGCCTCTCCGAAAATGCCAACATGTTAGAGGGGGATGCGGTTAATTTACCTACAATCAAAATCCCGATGGTCAAAATACCGACAACCATTGATCAATGGTCAAAACACTGTAACGACATTATTATTTTTTTCATTGAAACCGACTTGTACATATATTACCATCCCAGTGGACATGGAGGGAGAATATAAAAGTGTGCAGAGCGCAGCGAGGCACCGTGCCCGAAGCACAGGGTTCATGTCGACCTATGTCAACATACAGACAAAAAAATATGAAAAACATGTGTCTAATTTTTAACCTGTCTATATTTTAGATGAAGGTATTTTGACCATGTCGGTATTTTGACTATCAGTCAATTGCTGTTGGTATTTTGATTGGAGGTAAATCATACCGAACCTGTTAGAGGAACTCCTGCACCTCTAGTGTCTGTCACATGGACATATGCTAGAGAATGTGCAGGAGGACCTTTAGCAGCTGTCTCCTTTGCAGCGGCAGCTGCGACCATTTTTGGAGGGGTGTAGGGTGTCTAATGCTGTCAGAGACTGTGCGCCTCCGTGGCACCGCTCCTCCCCAAAATAAAAACATGTATATAATCTCTGTGGCAAAGAGCTGGAACCCCTGGCAACAAGCATGTAGGTAAGCAGCACCAACAATGCGATTAATCGCACAAAAACAATGCGGTTAATCGAGTTAAAATTTTTATTCGTTGACTAGACCGTCGGTTGGGATACCGATGGTCAGTATACCAATATGGAAATCCTGACATCAAAATCCCAACAGTCAGGATCCCAACCAACATAGGCTATTCTCCCTTGTAGGATCCAAGAACCCCATAGAGGCAGAACACAACCTGTGGCGAGCGTAGTGAGCCACAAGGGGATTTTTTGTAATTGCTCCTGTCAGATTACCGGCAGGTGGGATTCCGATGTCTGTATAGTGTCTGTTGAGATCACCCCTCTCTGGAAACCCCCCCTTTGCAAACCCTGGTTTGCCTCCGGATGTGCAGGGTATAGCGGCAGCAGGAAACCAGATAAACACTGGGATGCAGTTAAATTCCCGGCGGTCGGGATCCCGGCGTTCAGAATCCCGACGCCGGAATCCCGACCGCCGAAATGCCGACACATTCTTCCTCCTGGGGTGTCCACGACACCCCTGGAGGGAGAATAAATTAGCGTACCGAGCGTAGCAAAGCACCGGGCCCGCTGCGTGGCGAGCGCAGCGAGCCCGCAAGGGGGGGCGATCCACGTCCCCCCCCTTGTCGGCATTTCGGCTGTCGGGATTCCGGCGTCGGGATTCTGAACGCCGGGATCCCGACCGCCGGGATTCAATACTGAATCCTAAACACTGACAGAAACGGTCCTGCAGGAAATGGCTTAAAGAGGAAGAGATCATGTGTCTTCATCCAAACAGTGTTAACTAGGCCCATTTGTAGGACACCATCGATCTCTCTTTTAAATCTATCTGTAGGATCATACAGTAATTTCTCATGGCATTCACTATCATTAAGTTGCCTCATAACCTCAATGACATGGTATTTATCCGTGATAAAAAAAAAACTCCGCCTTTATTTGCAGGGCGTATTATTATCTCTTGGGTCCTTTGACATCAGTTACCTATGCTTTCCGTCCAGTTACATATGTTTTGATTCAGTATTGAATCCCGGCGGTCGGGATCCCGGCATTGAGAATCCCGACGCCGGAATCCCGACAGCCGAAATGCCGACAAGGGGGGGGACGTGGATCGCCCCCCCTTGCGGGCTCGCTGCGCTCGCCACGCAGCGGGCCCGGTGCCTCGCTACGCTCGGCACACTAATTTATTCTCCCTCCAGGGGTGTCGTGGACACCCACGGAGGGAGAATGTGTCGGTATTTCGGCGGTCGGGATTCTGAACGCCGGGATCCCGACCGCCGGGATTGTAACTGCATCCCATATGTTTCTCTGTTCAGAAAAGAACTCTGATCCATTCCCTAAATAATCTAAAATACAATGTCCCCAGCCCCTGGATTCCACATGTTATAATACAGGACCCCAGTTTATGCCCAAGAGACATGTTATCTCTACAAGAATATTCACTACAAAAGCCTCACACTGGGATTTCACACCTGAACTTTTGTGACTAAATTAGCAACTGAAAAGGAAAGTTACTTGTAGTTTATTTGATGAATACCTGTTCAAAACACATATTGTACAAGAAAGAAGCAACCGAACACAGCAATAACCTGGATCACTAACAGACTTGAAAAAGTGTTTTCATCATACCGGATACCACAAATATGGCGCCGCAGAAAGCTGCCTCGGAGCTGTGCAGCTCAACCAAACTATATGACTTCTCTTGTCTCCCCCTGTCCTTGTCCTAATTCATCACCCCCTCGAGTGTGGTGACCCTGCCAAGTGTGGTGACCAAGCACAGCAGAGAAGCCCTTCTGAAATGGAGCTCACCCCTGGAGCAGACCACCCGTATGGGCCGGACGGAGAGGGCGGTGGGCAGATTGGCAGCCCTCACAGTCCACGCTGCCCTTGCTGCCCTGTGCAGAAAGGATGCAACAAAGTTGGAGACAGCAGGGAAGTCTGGCATGGTCAAATGGTGCAGTAACTGCAAGATGGGCTGCCGGGCCGGAGTCGCTGTCAGGTGGAGATGCAGAGGTCATAGATCTGCCCTCCCAGCAATCCTGCTATCAAACACCAGATCTCTCATGAAAAGACTGCTAAGCCTGTTATCAAGTCTGTCAAAAACTGGTCAATCAAGGCAAAAACAAAGCTCCAGGCATGCTTAGACTGCACTGACTGGACGGTGTTCGAAGCCTCTGCCTCTGACATAGATGACCTTGCGGATGCAGTCACATCCTACATCAGCTTCTGCGAGGACTTATGTGTACCAACCAAGTGAATCCGATCCTTCAACAACAAGCCATGGGTTTGGTAGCCAGCTCAGGAAACTCCGCCGAGCCAAGGAGGAGGCATTCAGCAGCGGGTACAGGGCACAGTACAAAGGAGCCAGGAACTCCTTGACTCGGGGTATCAAACTCGCAAAAAGGGAATATAAAAACAAGCTGACGCACAAACTCGCAGCAAAGGACGCTGCGGTAGTATGAAAGGGTATGCAAACCATAACAAATTACAAGAAAGCCCAACCACAGTCTGAAACCAGCCATACAGAAGACCTGAACAAGTTCTACTGCAGATTTGAGCAGGCCATACGTCTTCCACTCCCTCACAAAGACCACCACTCCCAGGCCCTCCACATGGACCAAGGCGAGGTAGAAGCAGTACTCAAAAGAATAAAACCTAAGAAGGCTGCAGGACCAGATGGTGTGTCACCATCCAACCTTAGGACCTGTGCAGCTCAGCTCTCCCCCATCACAACGATATTCAACTCCTTCCTGGACTTGTGCAAGGTTCCTGATGGCTTCAAACGCTCGATCATCGTCCCGGTCCCCAAGAAAACACCCGGGAAGGACCTAAATTACTTCAGGCCAATTGCACTAACTTCAGTGGCCATGAAAGCATTCGAAGACTAGTACTGAAGCACCTGAGAGAAGTGACCAACTCTCACCTTGACCCCATGCAGTTCGCCTATCGGGCAAACAAGTGTAGAGGATGTGGTCAACCTTGGGCTGCACCATATTTTACAACACCTCGACCACCCAGGCACCTATGCGAGAGTCCTATTCGTGGACATCAGCTTAGCATTTAACACTATCATCCCCAGCATCCTGCAGCCAAAACGCCTCTCCTTAGGAGTCCCAGGATCAACATGCTCATGCATAGAGGACTTTCTAACGGCAAGAGAACATGTGGTCAAAGCCGGCGCCTTCTCGTCCAGCACACGAACAATCAGTACTGGAGCCCCCCCAAGAATGCGTCTTCTCCCCTCTGCTCCTCTCTCTCTACATGAATGACTGCACCTCAGCTGAGCAGTCAGTGGAAATCATCAAATTCGCAGACAACACCACTATCATCGGCCTAATCAAGGAGGGTAACAAGACCGCGTACAGGCGTGTAGTGGAGAAGCTGACGCAGTGGTGCAGCAGCAACAACAACCTTGATCTAAACCCAACCAAAACAGTTGAGATGGTGGTAGACTACAGGAAAAAAACCAAATGCACCGGTCCCGCTAACAATAGCCAACACAGTGGTGTCGCGGGTTGAATCCTTCAAATTCCTAGGAACAACCATGTCCAGCAACCTAAAATGGGGATTAAACATAACCACAAATATCAAAAAGGCCCAACAGCGCCTGTTCTTCCTGAGGCAACTCAGGAAATTCAACATCCCACAGGAGCTGCTGTGCGTATTCTACACCACCATCGTGGAGTCTGTCTTATGTTCCTCGATCACAATCTGGTATGGTGGTGCAAGCGAGAATGACAAACAAAAATTGCAGAGGGTAGTGAAGACTGCGGAAAGGATCATAGGGACCGACCTCCCCCCAATAAGGGATCTGTTCTCATCCATGGTAAGGAAACGTGCTGAGAAGATCGCAAAGGACATGCTGCATCTCGGTCACAACCTGTTCAACATCCTACCATCCGGAAGACGGTTCAGGTCTGTCCCCGCCAAAACATCCAGATCCACAAGAAGCTTCTTTCCGTTAGCCGTCCATCACCTGTAGAATCCAATCAAAGCGAATGCAATCCCAATATCAACATCCAAACAACGTGACCCTACTTGGCCACCTGACCACCATAGTCGTAGCTAGAAATGGAATGCATGCAATGTCTTAATGTAATGTATGTAATGTCCCCCCCCCCCCTTACCCCTGTTTGAGGCTGCACTGTAATCCCAAAAAAATTCCTAGTTTGCGCAAGCATACATGGCCAAAGTTGATTCTATTCTATGTAGTGTTCAAGATTGGTTACTAATACCATTCAGTGAGCTGGGGGAAACAATTTATTGGTTTACATGCTTAACACTAGAGTCAATTAACCATGGGTACACTTTTCCCTATAATCATCCTTAAACTTTATGATATTTAGATTTCTTGAAAGCCAAATCAGTCTTAAAGGCTAACAGATTCTCATCAAGTTTAGACAACCAATCAGTACAATTATCTGCTTTTAGCACATCAAGACTATTCAATTCACATGCTGCAATATCCTTTTTAACAATTCGATGTCGATATTCACGAACACAATTAGATCCAAACTGCATGGGTTCAATATTATACAGCATTCTTTACAGAACTCCTCATTATTATCATCACTCTAAGAAAACCCGGGTCTCCAAGTATGGAGAGGAGCACACTTCTCCACCAGCCTACAACACCTGGTGTTAGCAACACATGCAAAAAGAGAAAAGAGAAAGTACTCTCTGTTTTTGGGGGCACGCTTTTAAATTTAAAACTTAACGTTTATTTATTGGTTCATTAAAATAGATTTAGACATGACAAGACAGACATACAAGAAACATGTACAATTCCTGAGACTCCAATACACAGAGTTCTCTGTTAATTATTGAGGTACCACAATATATGGAGTGGACCGCGAATATTTGTTATTATGGTAAAATACCTTATTATGCACCGAAGATTCTTAGTTTTTCAGGCCGTTATAGTTTTCTATTGACAGGAAGATTTTTGATGTAAGGAAAAAAGAGAGAGAAGAAAGAAAAAAAGGGGGGGGGGAAAGAAAAAAGAAGAGAGAGGAAGAGAGGGAAGGGAGGGAGGGAAGAGAGGAAAGGGGCGGGGAAGAAAGGGAGTAAAAAGGAAAAATAGATAAGAACCAATTGAGTGTCAGTACACCCCTGCAGTTTGTTTGTGGTCACGGTGACTGCTGCTAATTGCTCTGTATGTCTGGCCAAACCAGACTGTGCAATTGAGCGGGTCTTACCATGCGACAGTTGCAGATAAGGGTGTTAGATAGTTGGTAAGACCCGCTCAATTGCACAGTCTGGTTTGGCCAGACATACAGAGCAATCAGCAGCAGTCACCGTGACCACAAACAAACTGCAGGGGTGTACTGACACTCAATTGGTTCTTATCTATTTTTCCTTTTTACTCCCTTTCTTCCCCGCCCCTTCCCTCTCTTACTCTCTCTTCTTTTTTCTTTCCCCCCCCTTTTTTTCTTTCTTCTTCTCTCTCTTTTTTCCTTACATCAAAAATCTTCCTGTCAATAGAAAACTAGAACGGCCTGAAAAACTAAGAATCTTCGGTGCATAATAAGGTATTTTACCATAATAACAAATATTCGCGGTCCACTCCATATATTGTGGTACCTCAATAATTAACAGAGAACTCTGTGTATTGGAGTATCAGGAATTGTACATGTTTCTTGAATGTCTGTCTTGTCATGTCTAAATCTATTTTAATGAACCAATAAATAAACGTTAAGTTTTAAATTTAAAAGCGTGCCCCCAAAAACAGAGAGTACTTTCTCTTTTCTCTTTTTGCATCATTTCTTACTCTCAGGGGAGCACCTCCACATCATCTATCAATGTATAACGCATAGTTGATACTATAAAATAGTGGATTTCATTATATAAGCATATCATATATACACCCTATACAATTTAAAAGTGGTACTGGTGCACAGGTTCTTTTTCCCAATCTACCTTTTCCCCATGTTGTTAGCAACACATGCTCAGAAGTCAATGTTAGAAGCACGGGTCATACACAGGAAAAGGAGGCGAGGTAAAAAATACGGGGGGGGGGGGGGGGGGGTAATTAGTGTGTGTGTGTGTGTGGGGGTTCTCATGTATTTTAGGAACCAGTACCTGGCTCCACTAGCAGGGTGGTAATATCACAGCCAGGGGACACACTTGACAGGGTCCGATGGCCAAAACATTTTCTACCCTAACTAGTTAGCCCAGGCCAGTGATTCTTGGGGAGGTGGAGGTTTCTTTTTTTCACTCTTTCCACCTGATCACTGGTCTGTGCGTCAGTTGCCACAGTCCATTTGCCAGAGCTTGAATTGTACTGCAATGTACAGGTGGAGCCTTAACACCATTCGCCGAGAATAAGAAGCACGTGGGTCCCATTTGCAGCAAATGAGGCACACACACGCCTCATTTTCGGCAAATGGATAGCTCCATCTGTACTGTACTATCCACTGCTGTATTAGTGGAGCATTATCCACCCAGTGGTAGAGATGTGCATTGCATGCTTTATGTTGTCATGCCTCAAAGCACTCAAACAGTGGACATCAAAACCTGTGTCTAGGTGTGCTGTCAGGATGAATACGTGTGGCTCCATCTGTAGGTCACTAGTATGACAACAATCTTGTTAAGAGTAATGATCTCTTAATGCAATGTATAAGGTCAGACTAGGACATTGTACTGCATTCCTAAACCTTTCGAGCTTTCGATTTTAAATCGCTAAACTGAGGAACAAAATGTACTTTCAGACTTTTAAAGACTCCTGCAGAACATAAACTAAACATACTAATTACATAAATTCACATCTATAATTATTTTTACTTTGATGAAGTCACGCACTTGAATGAATAGCTAAATGAATAGTTAAAAATGTGGTCTTCAAATAGTTTTTCTGTTATATTTCAGATACAGCCCTACAAAGTATTTACAGAATAACATGGATATCAATAGAATTTTTGCTAGACACGCTGATGCCATTTCTGGGCAGGGCAGGGATATCAGTGCCTGGGTTTCCAGAAAACAAGGCGTCAGACATGTTTTCTGGTAGAGGCGAGGTCAGGGTCTACATCTTCCAACTGAGATTTGCTAGCCTAGCAAGTGACCAGAAGGTGGCCGTTCTGAGCAAGCTTCGGCTACAGACAATCAACTTTGAAAATTCAGCGTTTTTCTGATAACTGCTCAAATACATCTGCAATGTATGGGATTCACAGATCGCATATTCTGACAAAAAATTTATTCCATCAGGTTTTTCAACATACTTAACTTCACTTGGGGCTTTGCAGATCATTTTTTTACGTAAAGTAATGAAACTTTCAAGACTGGCAGATCTAGATTTGATAAAAATGACCTACAAATCCCAGGAAAACTAATCTGTAATGTTTGGGAGCCAATTGGTGGGTTGGAGAATCTTTAAAGTGAGCATCAGATCTATGATGATGGCTGGAAACATCTTTTTCCTTCAGATGTCTTCTGCAGGCAAAAGCAATCATTTTGGTTTATTGCTGGCCACTTGCTACTCCATTTTTACTGCTGTATGTTTAATATCTGCTATTCCAGCAATGCTACAGTATAATTAGTTCAACCTCATTCTGTCTGCACCGGTCTTAAGGTGCATACACACTGTACAATTTTGTTGACCAATTTAGTTTAAATAGTACAAACATGTGTGTGACGGACTGGCTTCCAGGACAGTTGGGCATCTGAATGCCTGGAATGCTCAAGCTTTATTATGTTTTGCTTTGTATTGCCCGAATAAATTAAATTACAAGAGGGAAAAAAAAAGGTAAATTAACCCAATATTGTAGCCTTTTCAGAACGCTCGGTCAGAAAACCCACTGTCTTGACCATAAAAAGGACGCTTTGCTTCTCGATATTTTTATAATTTACTGAAAGAGCGAAAGCTAGTGAGGGAAGTAGAGCAGGACTGACATCAGATTACTAATAGCAGCTCTTACAGTGTCCTACAGAAAATGGCTCATGGACAATGCGCTAAAAGCGGTCATGTGTGCAGGGCATAGCGGCATCTTTCCAAAGAGATATTCTATAAGATATGAGATAAACTAGGCATCTGTGGCAGCTATAGACATGGAACCAGTTGGCTGAATCCAAAATAAATATAACCTTAGTCATAGCATTGGCTTAAGACATCATTTTGCACATCTTCTCTTAAAGAAAGACAGATCTTTATTGAACCACAATTATGTATTTTAAGCTATTAAAATGTATGAAAATGTGTATATACACCAACAGCACAAAAAGGCAAACATACACTTTGTTTTAGTACATAGGGATTTATTTTAAAAATAATCTGGTCAACCACCCAGCCTAACAAAACGTGTTTGACGCATATGTCCTGATTGTCAGGATCTCCAAAGCCTCACAGTTATTGAATAGCTCAGATACATTTGTGAAATATCTGAAATTCACCCAGCAACCCAAGTTGAAAAGTTTTCCTTCCATGCTGGTTTATTTATTTGTGCATGTAGGCAGAGATTAGCATTTTATTACATACGTGTATGACTGTATGCATATGTGTATGTACATAATTCTATACTATACAAATATACATACACATATATATATTTTTATAAATATACACCAGCAGTCAGATGTTGCATAATTAAGCATAGAAAATGGTGTAATATCCTTAGCAAAATGGAGCCAGTGGCATTAGATCCTGCAGGCTGGAGAAAATGTCTCCCCTGAGGCCGTGATACAAAGAAAAGGAACACCGATGTAAGAATAAAGCACAATGCTTTTTAAAAATTGAAAAAACAGGTTACTTGCTTAATTGACAGATGGGTAATGTAATAAAGTGTGGCTTCAGGCTTGTAACAATTTATGCATAATTGCCCGTGTTTAATAATGCAATATAAATTACATAAGCCAGAACTAATCTAATGTTCACTACTTGGATGTCCTTTAGAGCCAAAACTGTGGCAGCTGTGATGGAGAAAACAAAAATCTCTTTGCCAAAATTTGGAGTCGTTCTCTACCCTAAAATTCAAGCTGCAATGTAAATAAATATCTAAATCAAGCCAATAATTTAGACACTGGTTTAGAAGCAATAACTCCAATTTCATAACGAGGTCTTGAAACATACTTCAGTTCATATAATTTAAAACACCAACCAGGAAGGGGAAACTATAGTAAGTGGACAAAGAAAAGAAAGGTTTAAAAGAAAAAACAGAAGGAGGCCATATTTATGCATAAAAAAAATAAATAAAACTGATCTACATGATAGGGGAAACCAAAATTGTTGAGATTAAGCCAATTTCTATTGCTGCGTGTTCAACGTTTCCAAGGTTGCATGAAGGTCAAAAGGCATGAAAAAAAAATCAATTGCTGTAAGTTCATGAACATGTATAAAAAGTGGTCAAAAGGCAGGCTGTTCCTGCTTACACTTTATGTACAATAATTTAAATCTTCTGTATAAATTCAATTCTCAACACCTAAAAACAAACAAAAAACAATTCATACTAAGTCCTTCATGCATGTTCTTGGGAAGTTCTGGATTAGGATGACTGCCAGGAGCGCATCAATAGATCTAACATTCAGTTCTTATTCACATTCTAATTCTAGAGTTTGAGTTTTTTAATGGTTTCGAGCCTTTTCCTCAGTTGATCCCCAATCTCTTGCAAAGAGTGAAGGTAGCTGTTCTGAACCTTGTCCGTTGACAGTTTTGTAAACTTTTTTTCTTCCTGAAGAGAAAAAAAAAGAAAACAGGTCTTAAAAAGAAGCAAAGTTTTTCCTTGCTTTTGGATTATTTCCCACTGGTTTAATGCTGTAGTAATATTATTTTTAATTACCAGGCTAAGGACAAATGTGACACTTTAAAACTAGAGAATGTGTCTTGGCTACTTCCTATACTACTGCTACTGGGCACTTCATGTTTAATCAAGTCCCACAGCAGAACGACCAAAACCATCCCTCTGGATCAGACCTGTGGCTCTCCAGTTGTTGTGAAGCTACACATCTCATCATACCTTGCCATAGTTTTGTAATTAGGGGAATCTAAAACTGTGACAAGGCATGCTGGGATGTGTAGTTTAACAACAAATGGAGAGCCAGAGTTTGGCCTGGCCTTATCAAGATCAAATGTAGCAAAAAATAAAATAAAGATGCCCATTACAAGAGAAATCCAGCCTCTTTACTTTGCCTTTAATTGGTTGATGACAAGGACATTGGAAAGCTGGCTCTCAGGGTGGGTACGCTTTGTGAAGCAATCTCCTTCCACATGCAGAGTATCCAAACAGATGAATCGTACAGAATGTGGCGGATATAAGAACAGAACAGACAAACAAACAGATGGTTGTCCTACATAGTTGTTCATATGCCATATTGTCCAAGAGGCAAAGGCCAATCTGGTGGAGTGAAATCAAAGGATTTGAAACAGGCTGTTCAGAATCAACAAATGATTAGTAATACACCTAGCAAAAGGCTTCTTGGAGGTTGGCATTCCCCTATTCTAACCATTAGAGAGTACTGAGAGATCAGCCATCTTTAAAGGTGCCCACACACGCACCGATCCCGGCGGTGCGATGCTGTACGATGGGGTGCGCGCTCCCGCTGCACCTCATCGCACAGTACAAAAAGTATGTGCTGCACATACTTTTTGTACTAGCTTTTTCTAGCATCGCATCGCATGCACATCGTATGCACAAGGCATACGATGCGATGCTATGTGTGCTAGTTAAGCCCACAACGCACGCCGGGATCGGTGCGTGTGTGGGCACCTTTAGACATGACTTGGAGTTCTAAGCACATCTAATTAAATGAAAATGTGTATACTACATGGTTATTGTATACAGTGATATATGACTCTCCTGTATCTTTGTAGATCCTATTATTGGCCTATTTATCATTGTAGTGAAATTTGGCATATCAGAGTATTTCCTAGCATTTCCCAGATTCCAAAAAAAAAATTAAAAAAAATTATGTTCCTAGTGTTGGATCTCGTCTGTTACTGATTCTATAAATGTGCTTTCTATGGGGATTCGGACCCCATTTCAAACAGGATGTCAGAGGATTAGGTTGGGCTGCAGCACTTAGTCAGTGAAGGGCTCAGAGGTGCAACCGCTGCTGTGGCACTACTGCTTTGGCAGACTGTGATGGGCTGTAGCTCTGTGATGCACTGGATTTGTTCAGTGTAGGCATAGTTCCTTATAAAAGTAAAAATGTTTGTGAGGGGTTAGTATCCCACAATTACTATAAGCACTGCGAGACAAAGCAGGTGGTCAAAAAATTTTTTTCCCCTAACTGTGTGTACAGTGTGACACTAACACAAATAATTAACCATGATATAAAAGGTCTTCCTCTGCTCCATTCCATACACAAAAAAATTAGATCAACAAATATTTTATAGGTACCAACATTATCCCCACATGGCAAGATATCACTTCATAATGTTGTATAAAGTGTTCGCATGTGCGGGCACCAGGTCTGACCTCTTAGCTGATCCCGTAATTTGCAAAAAAAAAAAAAAAAAAGTAAAACCATACATGAAATACTATATACAAATACACTATGTAGCAGGAACATTCTAGACCATGATCAGTGCATCAGCCATGCATCATTCTCCTCACCTTCCGAAAGCTAATAAAATCACATTAGCATGCAAACATTTTGGACTGATCATACTAGCAAAGCATTAAAAAAGGGGACTAGGAAATGAAACATAAATACACACCTACTACTAAACATACAGACTGTAAGCTTGCGAGCAGGGCCTTCCTACCATGCTGACAGTCTGTAACTACCCAGTTTGTTTAGTCACCGTTTCCAATTGTAACACACAACTGGATTTGCAGCACTATATAAAGAAAAGGTTACAAAATGACTAACCTCTGTAAAGATAAGATTATCTAAGGAGAGATTTTCTATTTTCAGTGCTAGCAAAGAGGTCTCCAATTCCTTTATGTAATCGGTCATGTTTGATAACGATGTCTGCAGTCCAGTAATGAAGTCCTGGAAGTTGGTGAATACTGGAGGCTGTTAAAGAAAGAATTGTCTGTAAAATACATGTCATACATATCATCCAAGAGATAGGTCTTACAAGTATGGGCTGGCAGTATTTCGAAGAGATATGTTTTAAATGGTTTTGGAAATTTGGCGTTTATGTAATAGAAAACCTAAAATCTGTAAACTCCAACTCAGAGAAAAACAAGTTTCAGAGCAAAAACGTAAAACCTTATTCGTACTATGTACATTACAGGATGATCAAACATACAGAGTGTCCACGCGGGAAAGTAGAGGATCCAAAGGTCAACAGTGGCATGTATTCAATGCCGGTGCGAGCGGCCGGCGAGGGGGTTAAACTGTGAGGATCACAGAAAACCAGTGATCCTCGCAGTTTAACCCCCGCGCCGGCCACTCGCACTATGCAACGTTCCGGGGGAATCCTCGCCATCACAGAACGGCGAGGATTCCCCTAAACTGCGAGAGCCGAGGCTAGTGCAGCAAACTCGCTGTAATTAGCCTCGATTCTCGCAGCTTTTGGAGGCACATTCGCAAATTTCCCCTCGCTCAAAAAACGTAGCGAGGGGGAATTTGCGTATGAGGGGGGGGTCAGTTGAATACTGACAGGGTGAGCGGTGACTGCGAGCAAAAAGTCCTGCTCGCAGTCACCGCTCGCCCACGGCATTGAATATATGCCAGTGTCTAAGTATATCATTTAGACGAGCAGTTCTCAAACTGTGGGTCCTGACCCAAAAGAGGGTGCCCACCTTCTCAGCATGGGGTCACGACTCCATGTTGCTGACCATCAGGCTGATGACTTTTCTAATCTCAGTCAGTGATTCAAGGCGTCTGACATATCTGTTGCATTGTCTGTTACTTCAGACTCCTCCCATCATGTTGCGCCTCCACAATGCTGCCATGTATGTGCTGTCTGCTGACTACACACGTGATGTGATGGCCTTCTGCAGTCACTTGCTGGGGTCCCGTAATTATTTTTATTGTCTAATGGGGTCCCAGAGAAAAATAGTTTGAGGACCCCTGATCTAGACATTGAAAAGATTGACAAATAAAAATTTCAACACATATGGTTGACACTTGTTTTTATTTTACTTTTTCATAGTTTACATCTATGTGGGCTCCAATAGAGAATTGTAAATGTAGGAAGGCATCTGGACCAAAGCATGGTGTCAAAGCGAACCATGTGCGTGAATGCAGTACACTAATTTGGGGTCCATGTCATGAAAGCTATAAATTGACACCAATAAAAAAAAAAACTAATGTTGACTATTTCTGTGTCGACCCTATACCATAACCATGCAGAAATTTGGCACTGTATAGGTCATTGGTACGACCTCATCTAGAGTACTGGGTCCAGTTCTGGAGGCCATATCTCCAGAAGGATATAAATACATTAGAGACTGTACAAAGAAGGACAACTAAAATGGTGCATGGCCTACATCACAAAACGGGATGCGGTCATTTGGTCTACAGCATTATGGTAGACCGTCATTAGGTCGACACCATTAGGTCGACATAGGAAAAGGTCGACAGGTCATTAGTTCGACAGTGTCTAGGTCAACAGTGAAAAAGGTGGACATGGGGGTTTTCACTGTTTTCTGAGCCGACAGGTGGTATTTCATGCCCTACCATCCAGCAGAGCATGGTGGGAGAATGAAATAGTGTGCCGAGCGTAGCGAGGCACCGTGTCTGAGTCATTGCGAGTGATGCAAGGGGATGCGGTGCACTTTAAACTGTGTCCGTGTCGACTGTGTTGACATTCAGGTAAAAAAACAACAACAACAAAAAAAAACCAGTGAAATACCCAGGTTGACCTTTTTCACTGTCAACCTAGACATGGTCGGACTAATTATAATATAGAATACTGGAGGTTTCCAAGGCGCAGGAAAAACAGAAGAGCAGCTCAATATAACCAAAAAACTTGTTCAACCAAAACAAGTAAGACAATGATATACACAAAAAAAGGGTAAGGATATATTCAAGCGCTGTCTGTATGTATTTTCTTTACTTCTCCCGTTCTCATGGGTCGATATGTAAAATAAAGAGAAAAAACACAATGTGTGGAACTGTATTTTACGTTTTAAAACATACAGGGGGAATAGAAGAGGGACGTACCACACTCACAAGAGGAGTGTGTTTTTCAAATTCGTAAAGGTATCTTTTTTTGGTGGTAGTATAGCCTTCACCAGAACCACCCTGGTGTCCAATAGAATTAAGTTAGGCGTACGTTTTCACTCACAAAATCAAGGTGTTGCAATACATATAATGGTTTCTTTTTAAAAGCAAGCGTACTGATAACTCACAATTGGCAGGAATTTTCAAAACACATCTGGGTTTCTTTATCTTGAAGAAATTATTTTATTGCCAAAACATGTTAAAAAAAGAATCTGACCATGGGTACACTGGAGATAAATCCAAAGGTGGGTGATAGATGTTGCATAGGACTCACGCTAGATATACACCAAAAAACTCTCCGGATAAGATTAAAGATGTCGGTGAGTGAACACCCAGTACCTCTGTTTCAATGTCCAGCGTAAACACAGGATGGTCCAAAGTTTTAAAAAGCGATTGTGCGAATCCAGAAAGCCAGCCAACGCGTTTCGATTTCAAATCTTTTTCAAGGCTGGTCTCTGAAGTGCACTGCATCCATATTTATACCAGACACCAGAAAGTGGGTACTCCAGGAAGGGGAGGAGTCACGGTAGCATTATCGAATAAAAACATATCTAAACATTTTAAAGGGGTAGATAATGGAATGCTTATTTCACAATGAATAATAAGAAAAACCACATAAAAGACACTTAAAAACCAGTGGATATATATGACAAAAACGAGCGTGCGTTCCACACCCTTGGAACGCACGGATATCCGGGTTTAATAACCCCGATTACCTGTATCCTGTCTTAACGCTATGCAATGTCTTGCAGGGAGCGTCAGGCCCTGTCCTGACGCTCCCTGCAAGACATTGCATAGCGTTAAGACAGGATACAGGTAATCGGGGTTATTAAACCCGGATATCCGTGCGTTCCAAGGGTGTGGAACGCACGCTCGTTTTTGTCATCTATATCCACTGGTTTTTAAGTGTCTTTTATGTGGTTTTTCTTATTATTCATTGTGAAATAAGCATTCCATTATCTACCCCTTTAAAATGTTTAGATATGTTTTTATTCGATAATGCTACCGTGACTCCTCCCCTTCCTGGAGTACCCACTTCCTGGTGTCTGGTATAAATATGGATGCAGTGCACTTCAGAGACCAGCCTTGAAAAAGATTTGAAATCGAAACGCGTTGGCTGGCTTTCTGGATTCGCACAATCGCTTTTTAAAACTTTGGACCATCCTGTGTTTACGCTGGACATTGAAACAGAGGTACTGGGTGTTCACTCACCGACATCTTTAAACTTATCCGGAAAATTTTTTGGTGTATATCTAGCGTGAGTCCTATGCAACATCTATCACCCACCTTTGGATTTATCTCCAGTGTACCCATGGTCAGATTCTTTTTTTAACATGTTTTGGCAATAAAATAATTTCTTCAAGATAAAGAAACCCAGATGTGTTTTGAAAATTCCTGCCAATTGTGAGTTATCGGTACGCTTGCTTTAAAAAAGAAACCATTATATGTATTGCAACACCTTGATTTTGTGAGTGAAAACATACGCCTAACTTAATTCTATTGGACACCAGGGTGGTTCTGGTGAAGGCTATACTACCACCAAAAAAAAGATACCTTTACGAATTTGAAAAACACACTCCTCTTGTGAGTGTGGTTCGTCCCTCTTCTATTCCCCCTGTATGTTTTAAAACGTAAAATACAGTTCCACACATTGTGTTTTTTCTCTTTATTTTACATATCGACCCATGAGAACGGGAGAAGTAAAGAAAATACATACAGACAGCGCTTGAATATATCCTTACCCTTTTTTTGTGTATATCATGGTCGGACTAATGACCGGTCCAACGAACGACCTGTCGACCTAGAACCATGTCAACATTTTCCTATGTCGACCTAATGACTGTCAACCATCATGCTGTAGACCAAATGATCCCAACCCCACAAAACTTACCAGGAAAGATTGAAAGATCTTAATATGTCTACTTTGGCGCAGAGAAGGGAGGGATACGGTCATATTGTCTACAGCATTAGGTCTACACCACTAGGTCGACCTGCATTTAGGTCGACAGGGTCATTAGGTCGACTTTTATAAGGTCGACAGTGTTATTAGGTCGACATGGGGAAGGTCGACAGGCAAAAGGTCGACATGGGGTCATTTGACTTTTATGAGTCGACATGTGCCGACAGGCGGTATTTCATGCCCTACCATCCACTAGGGCGTGGTGGGAGAATAAAATAGTGCATGGCGAGCACAGCAAGCCATGCGCGGGGACGCGGTGCTATGTTGACCGTCGGCGCTTAAAAAAACCCAAACAAAAAACATGTCGACATTTTCACTGTCAACTTAATGACCCTGTCGACCTAATGACTGTCTACTTCAGCCAGGTCGGCCTAAATGCAAGTCGACCTAATGGTGTAGACCTAATGCTTGTAGACCTAAATGCAGTCTGACGAATGATCCCATTCCGAGAAGGGAAAGGGGGGACATGATAGAAACTTTAAAATATATCAAGGGTTTTAACAAAGTACAGGTGGGAGACATTCTTCACAGGAAGAGGAGCAACAGAACACGAGGACATGCACTGAAACTACAGGGAAGAAGATTCAGGGGAAATTTGGGGAAGAATTACTTCACAGAAAGAATAGAAGTGTAATAGCCTACCATCAGAAGTGGTAGAGGCAAATACAGTAGTACAATTTAAACATGCTTGGGATAGGCATATTGACATCCTTACAAATAAATAAGGATCAAATATGGTTTGAGGTAACTTTTAAAAAAAGGGGCAGACTAGATGGGCCAAGTGGTTCTTATCTGCCGTCAAATTCTATGTAAGCTTTTTCATCTAAAACCTTTACCTTCTATATCACCTATTTACAGGGAACTTTGTTATTTTCATAACGAGTGCCCGTAGGATAGAAGGAAAATAGAAAGGAGGTGGGGGATGAGACCAAAGTAGAGAATATGGTGAACAATGGAGAGATAAAGTTGGAATGGATGAATAGGGTAGAGAGGGAGGCAAGGAAAAAATATTCAAGCCAAAATATGTGACAGCTGGATAGCCAATAAGATCCCGTTTTGAGATACGGGTAAATCCGGATCTTCACATCTCTACAAAAAACTCACAATAAGCATTATAGGAAAGACCATTGTGTACATGTGCAAGTAATTAGAAAACCCAAAACAGATAAAAACAGTCCTTTTAAAAGTTACCTATTACTCAAACTGCAAAAGGTCTATACATACACTGTAGAATACAGAAAAATGCATAAAATAGCTGGCCATTCGCCAATACGTTACTTTCATCAGTTGGGCTTTAGCAGTGATATTCAAAATCCAACCCCCTATTGTGAACGTTTTCATACATTACCTAACACATATACTAACTGCAAGTGGAACAGTGTGCCAATCGCAGCGATAGCTATTGCCATTACTCATGTTTGAGAACACTTCTGTTTACACACACACACACTTGATCTGCATCTCTATAACAAAAGAGATCACACCCATAAACCATAAAAATGGGTGCAGATCCATCCATAGAAAATGATAGCTAGCAAGAGTACAAATGTGTCCTCGTTCATCTTTGCTGCAGTCAAGATAAACCGCCCCACTTGGTGGGCTTGGTCACGTGAGTACCTTCTAACGGTGTAGGGAATCTATTTACAATCGCAACACAATGCTACTAGGAAGCATGAGGAGTCTGTGCTTCTTAGTTTTAATATATAACACTATCTGTGTACACATTCAGGGACTCAATCGCACACAAAGTAGCAGCAGCTTTTCCCCAATACAAGTTCTGTTCTGCTCCACATACACTCTCAGTCACACACAAATTAAACAGCAGTCTCCTTGTACATCCTAGTCACATTGCCGTTAAGACTCATTTTTGTCGAAAATAAAAAAATACCCAGATATTAACAAAGTTGCACAGATCCTGGCAGCTCACTCACGCCTGGCATCTTGTATATAGGCTTATTGTACCTATATGTACAAGAACACATTTGTAGTTCAAGCCGGTTAAATTTGATGCAATATATAATGGTGAGCGTCATTGTAATGTTACACTGTGGGAACTCGGAATGCAAATTCACTTTGTACTGACGACAACTGAATCAGTTACTTATCTCCTACACAACTTTAATAAAGTTTGCGGTCATCTGCGGTCCTCCTGCCAGTATCACATGCAACCCTGTATACTTACTGTGGCACCGCTGTCCTTTTTCTTCTTTTTCTTTTTTTGAAGATTTGATTTGAATGGCCTAAGGACACCAACAAAATATCCTGATACCCAGAGAATGATCGCTATGCTCTGGGATAAAGGAAAGGAAAACAGTAAGGTCACAGGTTTAAATCCTTCCCAAAAACAATCACCTGGCTTCAATTGTCCAAAATTCTTTTGACATATTAGACTACAAGATGACGGCATATTTAGCTCGAAACGTGATTTGTTTACTTAATATGTTGCTGCCATGGATATTGTTTTCTAGGCCTCCACCACAATGTACCCTTTATTCCTAATCTTCTATGGCAAGTATAATCTGGTGTCAGAGGGGTTTATAATGGCTGACTATGATGAAGTTTCATACTGACAAAACGCCTTTTTTTGGTAATTTATTTAGAAAAGGTGAGACCATATAAAACTCACACATAGGCGTTCACAGTGGTACTGTATCTCAACGGGATGCAGTTAGTATCCCACCGCCAAAATCCCGGCACTTTGTCCCTCTATGGGTGTCCACGAAACCCATACAGGGAGAATAAATTAGTGTGCCGAGCATAGCGAGGCACCTGGCCCGCTGCTTGGTGAGCGATCCACATCCCCCCCCTTGTCGGGATTTTGATTGCCGGGATTTTGATTGCCGGGATTTCATACCAATCCCATCTCAACAAATATATAGGGACTAAGGTGTTTATGTACTTAAGCCCTGTATGAACACTCAGATGGACGATATAATGCCTACGCACTAAACACCGTCTTTCACCGACTTCACCAGGACCTTGCTGAACATGTAGGTCGTTGGCTACAAAATTGGCCTGCATGTTTGAACGAAAAGGGGGGTCGGTAACAATGTTGCGCAGGAGCGTGCATATATTTTTTTTATAATTAGCATTCCCGCTGCTCTTTTTTTTTTTTTTTTTTTACAAGATATTGCTCAGAAGGGCCCTTCTGAGCTATATCTTTTGGGAAAAAATACAGGTACAGTAGTGTGTATGGGGCTTAAGCCTTGGACAGAGTTAAAAGGGGATACATATAAAATCCTGACAGACAATCAGCCCCTTAACTGCCACATTACATGCATTGTTCAAAAATGACAGTTAGGAGCGAATTGGCAAACTCTCTCCATCCCCTTTCTATCTCTCCAAGGTTTAGTACATAGACCACTTTTTCCCTCACACTAAGCCTATTAGCGCTTCCTAGCTTTCACAGCAACCCTTTCTTTCACCTACGGTTTTCTGAACAAGCTAAAAAATCTTTTTGTGTAAAAAAAAAAAAAAAAAAAAAAAAAACTAGAATTTTATTTTTTTGTTTCATTGTCTGCCTAGAATTATTCAGCAACAATAGCATAAACAGTTGGTCAGAATAATTATTCTGCTATAGCAAAATTCTGTCAAATTTTGGGTACTTGGTTCCTAGCAGGGCGTCCACTAAGCAAATAGTGCGATGCGATATTTGATTGTACAAGCACCCATGCCATGGGATGAGCGCTTACAATAAGATGTGATGCTGTGTGCATAGTGCATTGTTTAGCGTCAATCCCAGTATCCACGCCACCCCGAAGCGTGGCGAGCAGTGGCGGAACGCGTCCTCCGACCTTTTCATATCCCCACTATCCACGTCTGCGTGGAGTTGATATCAGATAGTGTGGCGAGCATAGCGAGCCTGAAGCGCGGCAAGTGTAGTGAGCCCAGCGAGGGGACGCGGATAATTTTACATGTATTCCGCTGCGCTCGCCACGCTTCTGGCTCGGTGGCTCACCACACTATGTAATTTCAACTTCAGCCGACGTGGATAATGGGGGTATGAAAAGGTCGGGGGACGCGTTCCACCACCGCTCGCCATGCATGGGTGGCATGGATAGTGGGGTTGACGCTAAACAATGGCATAGATGCAGGTGCTTACAATTGTAAGCACCCATCACATCACATAGCATCACATCTCATTTTAAGCACCAATCACATCTCATTGTAAGCACTCATCACATCTCATTGTAAGCACTCATCAGATCTCATTGTAAGCACTCATCAGATCTCATTGTAAGCACTCATCAGATCTCATTGTAAGCACTCATCAGATCTCATTGTAAGCACTCATCAGATCTCATTGTAAGCACTCATCAGATCTCATTGTAAGCACTCATCAGATCTCATGGCATGGGTGCTTGTACAATCAAATATCGCATCGCACACATCGCATGGTAAAAACGTACCATGCGATTTCACTACGTTTGCGTACGTAAGAAATCTGGGCGCCCTGCTAGGAAACAAGTACCAAATTTTTTTAACGGACCTTAACCCCTTCCCGACATATGACGTATATATACGTCATATGTCGGTTGGGGGTGAATCAAGCCAGCTCACGGAGTGAGCTGGCTTGATAGAGAGCAGGTAATGGCTGTATATTACAGCCATGTCCCTGCTCTCACGGCCACGAGCGGCGAGTTCGCCGATCGCGGCCGTTTAACCCTTTAAGCACCGCGGGCAAAGCGCCCGCAGTGCTTAAATAGCTGATCGGAGGGGGGGCGCCCCCCTCCGGCGCCGATCGGGGCCCCCCGCAGCGCGATCGGAGGGTGCCGATCGGTTGCCATGGTAGCCAGGGGTCTAATGTAGACCCCTGTGCTGTCCGTGTATTCATACCTATTACATCCTGCCTCAGGCAGGATGTAATAGGAAGTGAAAAAAATCACTACGTTCAGCCATAGAGCTCTATGGCTGAACCTAGTACAGGCGATCGCGCCCCCTAGTGGTCAAGTACACTAGGGGGCCTTGTAGTAAAAGTAAAAAAAAAAAAAAAAAAATAAAGTTTAAAAATAAAAAAAAAATAATAAAATATTAAAAGTTCAAATCACCCCCCTTTCCCCATTTCCCAAATAAAAATAAATAAATAATAAAAAAAATAAACATATTTGGTATCGCCGCGTTCCTAAAAGTCCGATCTATTAAAATATAACATTAGTTATCCCGCACGGTTAAAGGCGTAAACGGAAAATAATCCCCAACGCCAAAACTACGCTTTTTGGTCGCATCGCCTACCCAAAAAAAAATAGCTAAAAGAGATCAGAAAGTCGCCCATATCCCATAATGGTATTAATTAAAAAGTACACTTCAGCCCGCAAAAAATGAGCCCTCACCCAGGTCCGTAGGTGGAAAAATAAAAAAGTTATAAGCCGCAGAACATGGCGACGCGACGCAAATTCGAAAAACCGTAACATTTTCTATTTTTTTTTTTAGTGGTAAAATGTAACGAAAACTATATAAGTTTGGTATCACCGGAATCGTAACGACCCATAGAATAAAGATAACCCATCATTTTAAACGAACTATGAACTCCAAAAAAACCGTAACCAGCGCAAAATTGTGGAATTGCGTTTTTTTTTTTTTTTACCCCACATTGAATTATTTCCTGATTCCCCAGAATATTATACGGTATAGTAAATGGTACCATTAGAAAGTACAACTTGTCCCGCAAAAAAAAAGCCCTCATGTGTCTATATAGCCGGAAAATTAAAAAAGTTACGCTTATTTGAACACAAGGAGGAAAAAAAAAAAAAAAATTACCTTAAAAGGCAATGTCGGGAAGGGGTTAAAAGAAATAAAAGTTGAAAACAAAAATGACTAACCTCAACAAAGAAGACCAAGTTCTCGATTATAAGGGGCGAGATTTTACAGACTCCTTCTTGGATACCCATAAGGTCTCCCTTACATTGGGTTAAAAGATCTACAATGAGTAAGCCATATTTAGCAATGAGAAGACAGTAGAGTAAGCAGCCGTAAAAGCTAAAGTAAAGCATACGCAATCCACCTTTCAAATGCCTGAGAGAAGATTTCAATCTGTTCCCAATTTTTTCCTGGATTTCACAAGAATCATCTGGCAAAAAAAAAGATAAGGTTTTGATGTGTCATTTGCATATTCTTAATTAGTTAATAAGTTATGTTCTTTCAGGTTCTCATGTAATTAGGAATTTGCATATTGTCCCTTCTAATAGGGTTGTCCTTAGTATGTTCTCTTCATTTAATACGTTTCTCCGTTCCAGATAAAAAGGACACCAATTTTTCTTATACTTTATTAGGATTAGAAAGATTTTTGAATTATGAGGAGGGAAGGGATACCCAATGCAATGGCTAATAATGGGGGGGACGACGACACGGGACACGGCGACTGTTGAAGGATGAGGACTGACCACTAAGCGACCAAGAATTTACATGAAGGTCTTTGGAGAAACACAAGTGTATTTATAATCATACACAAATTACTTGACATTTCATAAATCATTTACTTGAAATGTTTGAAGTGGTGTTTAAATCAAATAAATAATATGTGAATGATGCTGGAAAGGATTTGCAATCTGGTGGATAATTAACCAGAAGAGGCGTTGGAGGGAGTAGAATTGAGACGCCGCACATTACAAAGCAAACAGAAACTGCTGAGCACAGGTTGGGAGCTTCGTTGTTTTGACTACAAAATATTGCTATTATAAAACCACCTGTAAATGACTGGAGTAAACAAGGCAAAGGACGTCCAGAAATTAGTTAGTCACTCAGAAACATTCAGATCCAATAGGAGGGGCAAAGGTTTCCGCCAGAACACTGTATTGTGCTATGGTCACTGTAAATTGCTGCAGGAGCTTTTTAACCAGCATTAGAACGTTATACAGCCATCTATATGAAGGAGGTCATCTACCAGAGTGCTGCATCAGCGTACCATCGCAACAATCTGTTGCGGCATCGGCTATAAGAGAACGTCTAAAACTAGTCAGAACGGCTGTTTCCACTAAGTAGCCAGTAAATCTGATCGGAAAATGTAGACACTGGCCTAACTACGCCAAGAAAACATGGCTGATATGTTGCCACTCACAGCCAGCGCCCAAACAGCCACAGCCTGTCAATCAGGCAGCAGCCTGGAGACATTGTGTCAGACAACGTAGAACGGGTCCTGCACATGTGCAGTTTAGTAAACATTGCTTTGTGTACTTCTCTTAAATCGGACCCTCCGACAAGAAGTAAAAGGAGTTCAAATGAAATATGTAAATTTTTTGTTTGTGTTTGACTAGCAACTATGCCGGGGATCAGCAAAGTGATCTAGTTGGAATGCAGCTACCTATTCACTCATGTGATTCTGTGAGAAACAAACAACATGTGACAGGAGCAGTGTCATCCTGCAGGGAGGGGAATGGAAATGCAAAGAGTTTCTGGTAAATCGGTGTACACATCCACTCATGAAAAGTCACCTTCTTACCTATCCCACAGCTGTCTAGCTGGTAAATATCATGCACTAGCTGGAAAGCCAATTTCTGACACTGACAGCCTCCACTGCTCAAGAATCCACTGAGTCGAGATGCTGGTGGTCCAAGGAAAGGATACTGGGAAAAGAATAGTACATGGATTGACTTAAAACATGGCCACTTTCTGAAATGTTAAAAGATAAAAATAACACTGCAGCAAGCCTGCACAATGCATACTAACAATTTCCCAAGGTGCACAACAAACTGCTATACCTTGATTTTCCTCTCGCTGAATTGTTTTGCAGAATCTACCGCATCCTCGTACTGGTGTATCAAGGTCCTTACAGTATCAATCTTGGATGAGACCCCATTCACAGTAGCCTTCTCAGAGTTCTTGGGCTCAGCTGTATGGTTAAGGGTTGGCAGACCACTAACCAGCCTTAAAGTCAGCGATCGGATAAGCAGCCAGATCCGCTCTTCCTCCAAAGACAGCTGTCTATGCTCCTCCGAAATGTCTCTAGAAAAGGGACATATTGTGTGTATCGCTATACAGAGTTACACGGATGCTATAAGTATGCATGGCTGATGATGGAGAGACAGCAGGCCAATTACACATTCTGCATCCTACGTAAGTGTGATGAAATAGAAGAAAAAAATTGAAGTAAATGGTGCCAACTTTTGTAAAGGAAAGTTCACCACTCTTCTCTAGCTAGGCTTTCACAGCAAACTGCTATACCAAACACCAACAAAACAAAAACACATGGGTTTATTTAAATTTAGACGAACAACAATGCTTATGGTCAAATTTACACCAATCTGTACTGCAGGTGCACACCACAATGCATCCGCAACTACAGATCTCTATTATAAGATCCACTAAGCATCTCAAAGCAATCATTAGCCTATCGCAAATACAGTACCACCGTTTGTGTTTTCTGTGGTTGTGACAGCTAAATATAAAGCAACAGTAAGATAAATGTAAGAATGGCACTTCACATTCATCATTGCAGTTTTAGAAACCATCTCTATCTACAGCTCTCTAATTAAATCTAAAGAACTGATTATACACCATCTTATAAAGAGAATTTTTTTTAATATATATATATATATATATATATATATATATATATATATATACACACACACACACACACACACACACACATATATATATACATACACACACACACACACATATATATATGGTGTGTCGGTGAAGCGAGGGGGGACAGCAGGCTCCGTTTGCAAAGGGGCGTGCGTATGTATGTATATATGTATATATGTATATATGTATATATGTAATAATATCAACAAGCAGAAGTCACTCTAAGAATTCATTCAATGCTGCACGGCGGCAGTAAAAAACGTGAAGACACTAGTATAGTGCAAAGCCAACGTTTCGGGCGGGTAGCCCTTTATCAAGACATAATAAGTGTACAAACATTACTCACATTTATAGTAGAAAAACTGTCTAATCACTCTGTGCACACCACCACCATGCTGGCACCCGGCGAGGAACTGATGACATCATCGGCGCTGCTGCACCGACAGGTTCTGACTCACCGGGGGCGTGTGTCCATCACCGTGTACCTGGTAATCATAGTGACAATCATAAATAAACAAGAAGAAAATAGGTCACCATGATCAGTGCATGTTGACCTCAGTGTATAACACCATACAAGCATGTGAACAATCTACCACCCAGTACACCTTAAGTGTGGGGAAAAGAAGGAGCATAATGACCAAGGAGCAGCTCTGAGCGGGGAACTATATGGAACAAGTGTTACGGCTGGTGCCCGTGATCGCACTGTGCCGCAGGAGTGAGCTGCTGTCAGCCGGGTCTATGTCCGGCCGCAAGCGCCGGGTCTCAGTGTGTCAGGCTACTGACGGAGGGAGCCCAGCGTGTTGCCGGCTGAAGTGTGGAGCATACCTGTGCTGGGTGCGCGGTGTGCGCGGCTGTCTGGGATCGCGGGTCAGAGGGTTGAGGCACCGGGAGTAGGGTGTCAGAAAGCGCACACGCATTGCGTGTGAGCATGGTGCCCAGGAGTAGAACTGGAGAAGGACACGCAAAGCGTGTACATGGTGCTGAAAGGAGGGTGAATGGGAGAACACGCAGAGCGTGTAGCCAAGGTGCTGAACTGTTACAATCCGTCCAGTGTGTGTAAACCTAGTAAGTGGATATGGCAAGGTGGGGTGAACAACTGTGTATAAACAGCTGAGCGCTGTTATATGTGCATCCACATATAACAGCGCTCAGCTGTTTATACACAGTTGTTCACCCCACCTTGCCATATCCACTTACTAGGTTTACACACACTGGACGGATTGTAACAGTTCAGCACCTTGGCTACACGCTCTGCGTGTTCTCCCATTCACCCTCCTTTCAGCACCATGTACACGCTTTGCGTGTCCTTCTCCAGTTCTACTCCTGGGCACCATGCTCACACGCAATGCGTGTGCGCTTTCTGACACCCTACTCCCGGTGCCTCAACCCTCTGACCCGCGATCCCAGACAGCCGCGCACACCGCGCACCCAGCACAGGTATGCTCCACACTTCAGCCGGCAACACGCTGGGCTCCCTCCGTCAGTAGCCTGACACACTGAGACCCGGCTGACAGCAGCTCACTCCTGCGGCACAGTGCGATCACGGGCACCAGCCGTAACACTTGTTCCATATAGTTCCCCGCTCAGAGCTGCTCCTTGGTCATTATGCTCCTTCTTTTCCCCACACTTAAGGTGTACTGGGTGGTAGATTGTTCACATGCTTGTATGGTGTTATACACTGAGGTCAACATGCACTGATCATGGTGACCTATTTTCTTCTTGTTTATTTATGATTGTCACTATGGTTACCAGGTACACGGTGATGGACACACGCCCCCGGTGAGTCAGAACCTGTCGGTGCAGCAGCGCCGATGATGTCATCAGTTCCTCGCCGGGTGCCAGCATGGTGGTGGTGTGCACAGAGTGATTAGACAGTTTTTCTACTATAAATGTGAGTAATGTTTGTACACTTATTATGTCTTGATAAAGGGCTACCCGCCCGAAACGTTGGCTTTGCACTATACTAGTGTCTTCACGTTTTTTACTGCCGCCGTGCAGCATTGAATGAATTCTTAGAGTGACTTCTGCTTGTTGATATTATACTTCTCCTTGAGGGATAGAAGTGCACCTAAGCAGCTGAATTTCTACAGCCTGAGTGCCGGACCCCTTGCTTGCTTATGTATATATGTATATATAATATATATGTATATATAATATATATATATATATATATATATATATATATATATATATATATATATATATATATATATATATATATATATATAATATATATATATATATATATATATATATATATATATATATATATATATATATATATATATATATATATATATATATATATATATTTTCACAAATGGTTAAATGAGACACTTAAACTTCACATTTTCACAATTTTTCCTCCACTCTGACACTGGACTGTACTAAATGCCGGCTAATGCAATATCAATAACACATACCTTCAATGTAATCAAGTGATCATTCTAAAAAGAATAAAAAAAAATGCAGACAACGTGCTCCTATATCCAGATGGTCAATGGACAATATCAAGTATGACATATGATAAGTAGACAAGTGTTTCTTGACATTGTTTGTAATGTTTTGGACATTTTCATACTTGACCAACCACGTGGAAATGCTAAAGTGTGCCAAACACAACAGTAGCAGAGTGAGGCATCTGGTCCTCGCAAGGCAAGCAAATCGAGGGTACCTGGTACATTTATTGGGGGTCCACATAAGTGTTGGCATTGACATGCAAAAAATAATGTGAAATACTCATGGCCCCCCTTTCATGCATCAACCTACACATTGTCTGTGAGCTATACCACACCCACATGTTACTGGTTAAGAAACAAAATGCCAGGTTACTTAGCTGATAATATCATACAGTAAGGAAGTCACAATGGCTTTAAAGTGTCAATATCCTTTAAAACGGAAATTCTCACATAAAAAAATCAGCTTTTATTCAGAATTTCACCATAACGTTTACAGCTTATTATCCTTCCAACTGCCCAGCTGGTAGATGCACACACCATCACATTTATGTACAACATTCAGTACAATTCTACCCTCTAGTGGTAAGCAACAGTAAAACACCCAGTTATCTCAATAGAGACATAATATTTCAACATTCATGTACTATCTCATTCCATAAAATATTGCAACTCACTGCATCCAAACTGATATATAAAAACTTGTACCGTATTTACCGCGTTCTGATATTTCCAACACAGAAATATCGGCACATTTATTCAATGTGGCTCATTACGACCGCATTGAAGCCTTTCTTTTCAGAAAGTGAAATCTGCATGTCGAAAACAGCCATTGGATTGTCAATTCCACAACCTTTTTCGTCCAAATACTTGTGGATTTTGACAATCCGCGTGTATTCTTTCGAAAAGAGGATTTTGGTACTCACCGATAAATCCATTTCTCTGAATCAGCAGGAGACACTGGAGATTACATCGGGGTTTAGAGCTGGGAATGCTGGGAGCTAGGCACTACTAAATTTGTTTCAGGGCAGGCTGGCTCCTCCCCTCTAAGACCCATCATACCCCCAGTTAGGAAATTGTCCTACTCGAGGAGATGGTAACAAAAGAACATAATTATACACTTGAATATAACAACTTGCATACAACAGTCATATTTAACTTTTAATGAACAGACCGGGCCTGAACTGGCCCCATAACCAACAGGATCAAGAGCTGGGAGGGCGTCCAGTGTCTCCTGCTGATTCAGAGAAATGGATTTATCGGTGAGTACCAAAATCCTCTTTTCTCTCTCATGCAGCAGGAGACACTGGAGATTACATCGGGGAGGTACCAAAGACCGTTCCCCGGGCGGGTGAGCTCTGTGGATCCTGCAACACCAAACGACCAAAGTTTGTCGCCGGTGCTGCAAACGTGTCAAATTTGTAAAAGCGAACGAACGTGTTCACTGATGACCATGTGGCTGCCCTACAAAGCTGAGATGCTGAAGCCCCTCGCCTGGCAGCCCATGATGTGCTTACTGACCTGGTTGAATGTGCTGTCAGCACTGACGGCGGAGTCTTTCCTGCATGAATGTATGCTTGCCGAATGGTCAGCCGAATCCATCTGGCCAATGTTTGCTTAGACGCTGGCCATCCTCTGCGGAAAGCATCGTATAGGACGAACAAACAATCCGATTTCCGGATCTGTGCGGTTCTTTTGACATAAATCTTTAGAGCTCTAACTACGTCCAGGGAGGATTGAGACGTAGGAGCACCCTGAAAAGAAGGGACCACGATTGGCTGATTTATGTGGTAAGAGGACACTACCTTAGGTAGAAAAGACGGGTGAGTCCTCAGTTCTGCCCTGTCTTCGTGGAATACTAAATACGGCGCTTTGCAGGATAGTGCACTCAGCTCGGACACACGTCGTGCTGATGCTAGGGCGAGCAAGAGTACTGTTTTCCAGACTAGAGATTTTAGAGGAACATCTTCCAGAGGTTCGAACATCTCTGATTGTAGGAATGCCAGGACTAAATTTAAGTCCCACGGCGGAGCCGGTGGAACGAAGGGCGGTTGTATCCGAAGAACCCCCTGTAAGAAAGTTTGAATTTCCGGAATGAGGGCCAACCTCTTTTGGAATAGTATCGACAGTGCAGAGATCTGTACCTTAAGTGAACCTAGGCGGAGGCCACCGTCTAGGCCTCTTTGAAGGAATAGCAAGAGCCTGGATAATTTGAATATCCGAAACAGCCACCTCTTGCTTGTGCACCACTCAGCATACGATCTCCAAATGCGATGGTAGTGAGCAGCTGAAGATGGTTTACGCGCCTTCAACATAGTGGGGATGACTGCCCTTGGAATCCCTTTTTCCTTCAGGACCTCGGATTCAATAGCCACGCCGTCAAATGGAGGGAGGCTAGGTGTTGATGATGGAATGGTCCTTGTAGCAGTAGGTCGTGTCTCTGCGGTAGAGGGTATGGTTGGTCGGACAGCAGCTGTTGGATGTCCGAGAACCAACTTCTCCGTGGCCAAAAAGGAGCGATTAGAATTGCCTGTGTTCTTTCCCTTTTCAACTTTTTTAGCACCTGTCCCAGTAAGGGCAGAGGTGGAAATAGATACACCAGGCTGAACGTCCACGGAATTGCCAATGCGTCGGTTGCTATGGCCCTTGGATCTCTTGTTCTTGCTACGTACCTTGGCAGGAGGTGATTTTTCCTTGACGCCATTAGGTCGACTTCGGGAGTTCCCCATCTCTCTGTGAGTTCCAGAAACACTTCGGGGTGTAGTGACCACTCCCCCGGGTGTAGATCCTCCCTGCTGAGAAAATCTGCTTCGAGATTTTCCACCCCCGGAATGAATATGGCTATCAGATGTACCTGCCAATTCTCCGCCCACTGGAGGATTCTGGTGACCTCTGTCATTGCCTGTCGGCTCTTTGTGCCGCCTTGTCGATTTACGTACGCTACTGCTGTTGCGTTGTCTGATTGGATCTTTACAGACTTCCCTTGAAGGAGATCCTGTGCTGCTATTAGAGCGTTGTAGATTGCCCTTAGTTCTAGAACGTTGATCGACAATAGACTCTCTTCTGCACTCCAACGCCCTTGAAGTCGAAGGTGGAGTACCACTGCACCCCACCCTCGGAGACTGGCATCCGTTGTCAATAGGGTCCAATCCCATATTGCAAATCTGCGCCCCTGCCTGAGATGGTCGGAGTGGAGCCACCACAATAGGGCATGGCGGGCTCGAGTGGATAATTGGATCTGTCTGTGTAGAAACAGATGTGATCCCGCTCCTTTCCTCAGAAGGTCTAGCTGGAAAGGCCTCGAGTGGAAGCGCCCCCACGTTATAGCGGGGAAGGCTGCCACCATCTTCCCTAGAAGCTTTACACACAAGTGTAGTTGTACCCGACGGTGACTCAAAGTCTGTCGAATGAGCCTCTGTATGTCGCTGATCTTGTCGTTCGGCAGAAATACTCTCCGTTCTCTTGTGTCCAGCCAGAGTCCCAGGAACAGGATCCTCTGTGTTGGTTGGAGCGATGACTTCTTGAAGTTGATGATCCAGCCCAATCTGGTAAGGGTCTGGACCGTCAACAGAGCATGGTGTTCCAGCACTGCTGGAGATGGTGCCTTGACGAGTAAATCGTCTAAATACGGTATTATAGTGACCCCTTGGTTCCGGAGGTACGCTATAATGATCGACAGTGTCTTTGTGAAGACCCTGGGTGCCGATGATAAGCCGAACGGCAGGGCCCTGAACTGAAAATGTTCCTTTCCTATGGCAAATCGCAGATATGCTTGATGAGGCTTCCATATTGGTATATGTAGATAGGCATCCTTGATGTCCAGCGAGAGCATGTACTCGTTGTGTTCCAAGGATGCTATGACGGAGTGAATAGACTCCATCTTGAAGGGTTGGTAAGCCACCATCAGATTGAGAGATTTGAGATTTAAGATGGGTCGTACTGACCCATCCGGTTTGGGCACTACAAAGAGATTGGAGTAGTATCCCTTGCTCCTTTGAGTAGAAGGCACTGGTATGATTACCTGTGCAGCAAGTAAGGTGTCTGCTGCACTCTGGAGTGCCATTCTTTTGTCTTGCGCAAGGGGGAGAGCTGTAGTGAAGAATCGAGTGGGGGGAGGAAAATCGAATTGAATCCGATAACCCTCTGAAATTAGGCTGCGAATCCAAGGGTCCTCCGTTAGAGAGAACCACTGGGTTCTGAAGTCCAGTAGCCTTGCCCCCACTATAGACTCTCCTAAGAAAGCTGGCAAATTGTCATGCCACTGGTTTTTGAGTCTGCTTGGGCTCTGTACGGGTGACAGTGGCCTGAGGTCTACTTCTGGCACGAGTACCTCTTGTGGAGTGGAAACCTCGCCCCCTTCCTCGAAAGGAATTCTGTGGACGAAAGGAATTAAATGACTGAAAAGACGGCCCTGTGTATTGGCGTCTAGCAGGTGGAGGTGCTGTTGGCAGAAAGGCAGATTTTCCACCTGTTGCTTGGGCTATCCATTTGTCCAATTCTGGGCCAAAGAGGACCTCTCCCGTAAACGGGAGACCCTCTACTGCCCTTTTAGATTCAGCATCTGCCTGCCATGAGCGAAGCCATAAAGCTCTTCTGGCAGATATTGCGTTTGCTGAAATGCGTGCGGATATCAAAGAAATATCTCTGGCCGCTTCCCCTAAATAGTTAGCTGACTCTTTTATATGTTCCGCCAGTTGTCTTATTTCTTCTGGAGGTATGCCTGAGTCTAGCCCTTCTATAATCATGTCCGCCCACTTGGCACTTGTTTACCCAGGCGGAGACAATAGCTGGTCTGAGTTGAGCCCCAGCCACCATGTAAATAGTTTTAAGGGTGGACTCTAACTTACGGTCTGACGGGTCCTTTAAGGAGCATGCGCCTGGGACCGGTAGAGTAGTCTTTTTTGATAATCTGGACACCGATGCGTCCACTGGAGGCGGGGTCTCCCATTTTCCTAGGGCAGAAACTTCAAAAGGATAGACTACTGGAAAACGTTTCGGAATTTGGAAACGTTTGTCAGGCTGCTTCCATGCTGCTAACAATTTATCCTGGTTTGGACAGGGGAAAACTATGGAGGATTTCTTTGTTTGTCCAAAAAGGTCAAACTCCTGTGGTTCTGGGGTTGGATCGTCTGGTAATTTTAACACCTGTTTTACTGCCACAATAAGAGCTTCCACTCCCATGTGTGTGGGTTCAGGCTCAGGTTCTGGAAGAACCTCCTGTACCTCTTCCCATTCTCCTTCCTCCATTTCATTATAAGGAGCATGATCCTCCTCTGAATCACCTTCCCCATCCGAGTACACAACCTGCAGAGGACGCTTTTGTCTCACAGGTGCTGTTCTCTGGGGATTTTGCATGGATGTAGCCAGGGTGTCTACAGATCTAGCCAGAGTAGCCACCCATGGAGGTTCTGCACTACGGTTTTCTGCTAATTCAGCAGACAACCTTTCCATAGTACCTGACAAGAGAGCTACCCATTGTGGTGTGGGTGCCTCCCCTGAATCACCTGCTTGGGAAGCAGGTGGAGAAACAGTGCAGGCTTTACATATATTTGTCTTTCCATCAGCAGAGTGCTGTGTAAATCTAGCATTACACAAAGTACAAATATATAGCTTCTGTGAAGCCTTGGTGCTTGATTTGCTGGTCATGATTGCAGCACAAACCCGGTCTGTGAAGTATATTCACTGATACCGGCACGCACAGACACACAAACACACACAACACAGACTTTTGGGGTGCTGGGTCCTGGAGGTTAGAAACTACCACCTATTTGCCCTGTACTGTCCTCACGAGGACAAAGAATTTTCCCCACACTACTGTGCTGTGTAGCCAAATGCTGCTGAACACCTATAGGGAGAAGCAGACATTAACAAGGCTTTAGCGTGTGTGTTATGGCCGCGCCATGCCGCTTACAAACAGCCTCAGGCTTCTTCCCGCCTGCACCCTCACCCAAAATGGCGGCTTCCCGCGCTCCCTCCGACGCGCTGCTCTGGGTTCCAGCCGCGCACCTGTCCCTAAGCCTCCGACAAGCACTCCTGCGTGCACCGCCGGAGACCGGGGGAGCGCGACTCTGACCCCCGCCTGTCTGAGGGATAGCGCGCGGTCGCGATGCAGCGGTACTCACTGTGTCTGTGTCTGACGGTCCCTTCGTAGGCGGCCGCAGGAACACTGAAAAGTCTGGCAGATGCCTTTAGTGAGGCTCTGACAGGCTGCTTGGTAGAACCAAGGGCGCAGGACACCCGGACCCACACTTTTTAAAAGAAGCAGGGAAGGGTTCCTTTCCTTTAAATATCTTCCGTTTTGGAGCAGTGTAAAAACTGTGACCAGCTCCCGTGGCACAATTTTCTAACTGGGGGTATGATGGGTCTTAGAGGGGAGGAGCCAGCCTGCCCTGAAACAAATTTAGTAGTGCCTAGCTCCCAGCATTCCCAGCTCTAAACCCCGATGTAATCTCCAGTGTCTCCTGCTGCATGAGAGAGAAAAGGGTTCCGACAGATGGAACATTAACTACCGAAGGTAAAATTAACTGCAATTTCGACTTTCGTAAATGTTCCGACAGTCACAATCAAATATTGAATACCTCCCTTAGTGTTAGCAGGTAGATGGCAATACTGTAATCAATAGACCAGTCATTGTTAAAACTAAAGAAGATATATAACCACTGCTATATAGGACTGCAGTTACCTGTCCTTTGAATCCCAGTTGAAAAGAACAGTCAGGTCCCTGTTGTCTCGTAAGTCCTTCCATGGAATGTCATCCTCCTCTGGGCTCAGGCCCATGGACCTTATACTTTCTTCTAGACTACTGGAGCTGAAGAAAAGAAAAAGCCATATTTGCCTGTTCACAGTATAATAGTTTTAGTTATAAAAACAAGTATAAAAACAAGTATAAAAAAACTCTCGCTCACCAATGCGACGGGTCTACACATTAATTGCAGACAATATCTACTTAAGGTCTTAATAATGCAGGCATCCCTGAAAGCTCCACAGAATGATACTGAGCGCTGATTACCTATTCAGTGCTGCTGCGCCAATAGGGGGATTACCATAAACCCCTAATTAAAGTCAAGAACCAGAAAAAGAAGAGAAGGTACAGCGCTGTACTGAATATATAAGAAATATTTAATAAAAATTATTCACCATAAAATACACTAATACAATTAATACTACATACAAGACACACAAACATTGAACATGCAGTCTCCTTTTGGAGTTAGAACTGGTTAGTAGTTGTTAGGTCAGCAATTGCATATATTCTTTGCTCTAACTATGAGCCAGTTAGTAGATATTAGGTATGAGAGAGTTCAAGTCCCCACAGAATGTGCACATTTAATGTGGTTATACTTAATTGTATTCCAGGGGTATTGTGGCTTATAGTTTCAGCGATGACTTTCTCCCACCGCCCACACTGCGGTCATATCCGAGATAGTTTCAATCTGCTGGGCACAATAGCAGCCTGGTAGTCCCCTCAACGCGTTTCTCCGCCTAAAACGATCAGCGGCTTCCTCAGGAGTAGTGTACACTGAGGAAGCCGCTGATCGTTTGAGGCGGAGAAACGCGTTGAGGGGACTACCAGGCTGCTATTGTGCCCAGCAGATTGAAACTATCTCGGATATGACCGCAGTGTGGGCGGTGGGAGAAAGTCATCGCTGAAACTACAAGCCACAATACCCCTGGAATACAATTAAGTATAACCACATTAAATGTGCACATTCTGTGGGGACTTGAACTCTCTCATACCTAATATCTACTAACTGGCTCATAGTTAGAGCAAAGAATATATGCAATTGCTGACCTAACAACTACTAACCAGTTCTAACTCCAAAAGGAGACTGCATGTTCAATGTTTGTGTGTCTTGTATGTAGTATTAATTGTATTAGTGTATTTTATGGTGACTAATTTTTATTAAATATTTCTTATATATTCAGTACAGCGCTGTACCTTCTCTTCTTTTTCTGATCCCTGAAAGCTTCCTGTTCACCGATACAGAGTCTCTCATCCAACGTGTTTCCTAGATATAACCAATGGGGTTTAGCAAAAGGGTATAAATACCCTCATCAGTTAGGAAGGCTCTATGCCTTGATAAAGGACATAAGTTTGAAATGTGTTGGTGAGAGACTGGATATTGGTGGACAGGACCTGGAGAGATACAAAGAAGCTTTTAGGGATGCCTGTATTATAAGACCTTAAACTGATATGGTCTGCAATTTATGTGTAGACCCTTCGCATCGGTGAGAGTCCACTGTTAATTGTTTTTTATCCATTTTGTTATAAATAAACTGTTTTACACTATTGGAAAATACTTCTATTTGACATGGTTTATGACCTGTAAGAATACATTGCTGGATCAAACCGGAGACAGAAAGACTGTGAGTTCGACAATCCACTGCCTTTTCCGACAGAACAGTGGAAAATATCTCAACAGATTAAATACAGTCCTAATTTGGATTGTTAACAGTATTTAAAGTACAGTCTCTACAGTTTTAATGGACCTCTGTAGTTGCTTAAGTATTTTGTAAATATGATAATAATATTTAAGTTCTATAGAGAGCAACTGAATTTTTTTCTTACACCTTACTTGTTTCAGATAGAACGATTCTTCTTTTGTCATTTGGGTAATCAGGTTAAGTATCCCTTATCCAAAATGCTCAGGACCAGAAGCATTTTGTATACTGATTATTACATATTTTGGAACATTTTTATATTTGGTACTCTTTACCTAGAACGGCGCCCACGATTGAAATCGCGGGCATCGCGGGTAAAATCGCGGTAATCGCGGGCATCGCGGGTAAATCGCGGGTAAATCGCGGGTACATCAAAATCGGGTACCCGCGATTACCGCGATTTTCCCATAGAGAACAATGTTAAAAAGCCTGATTGACCGCGATTTTAGCGTTAAATGCCTCAATGCCCGCGATTTTCCCATAGGAATCAATGTTAAATGGGCTACAGAGCCCAAATAGCCCCAATTAACCCTTAAATGTCCCCCCAAATTTTTAACGCCACCCCACGATCAACGCCAACCCGAAGCGTGGCGAGCGCAGCGAGCCCGCGAGGGGCGGCGGTACGCGTCCTACGACCTTTTCATGCCCTACTATCCACGTCGGCGTGGAGTTGAGAATAGAATAGTGTGGCGAGCGCAGCGAGCCACCGAGCCCGAAGCGTGGCGAGCGCAGCGAGCCCCGCGAGGGGACGCGGATACCTTCACAGTTATACGCGTCCCCTCGCGGGCTTCACAGGTGTCCGCGTGGCCACGGACACCTGTGAAGCCCGCGAGGGGACGCGCTTACCTGTGAAGGTATCCGCGTGCGCTCGCCACGCTTCGGGCTCGGTGGCTCGCTGCGCTCGCCACACTATTCTATTCTCACACCACGCCGACGTGGATAGTAGGGCATGAAAAGGTCGGAGGACGCGTACCGCCGCCGCTCGCCACGCTTCGGGTTGGCGTTGATCGTGGGGTGGCGTTAAAAATTTGGGGGGACATTTAAGGGTTAATGGGCTCTGTAGCCCATTTAACATTGATTCCTATGGCCAAATCGGGTGGATTGAGGCATTTAACACTAAAATCGGGTCCATCGCGGCTTTTAACATTGCTTCCTATGGGAAATCGGGAGCATCGCGTCGCGGGCATCGCGGGTACGTTTATGGCCGGCCGCGACGCGACCGACGCGATTTTTCAGGTTTAACATGGTTTTCAATGGGAAAATCGCGGGCATCGCGTCGGTCGCGTCGCGGGCAGGCATAAATGTACCCGCGATGCCCGCGACGGGCGCCGTTCTAGGTAAAGAGTACCTTATATTTTAATGAGGTATCTTGAGGACAGAACCCATGTGTGAACACAAAATGCATTTATGTTATATAAACACATAAAATACACACTGTTTATTTGTGCATTAAACAAGATTTGAAAACATGAAACAAAGTTTGTGTACTATCTCAGGCACTGAATTTGAATGTCAAGCAATCATTTTCTTGCACATTTTTAGTGCCAGTTACATATCATATCCCCAGTAGTGCCAGTTACACATCATGTCCCTTCGCAGTGCTTTTAGCAAAAAGAGTATATTCCAAAAACTATGGTTTTGGAATAAATTAACAGATATACAGATAAGGGATCCTCAACCTGTATCTAATAAATGTGAGGTGTCAGATTTTTCCACTGAATAATGCATTTCCATGCCAAACAAAAGTATATATATATATATATATATATATATATATATATATATTTTTTTTTTTTTAATTTGTTGAGTAGCTATATTAATCTGGGTACATGCCTATATAATTATCAGTCCGAATATCCGATATCACTTTACAATCCCAACACACAGCTTCAAAGGCTCCTGAACTGCTTGGATAGGAAGTTGCATCCTATCACCTGCTTGGATAGGAAGTTGCATCCTATCACCTCCCAATCCCACTGAAGAAAGTCAAATTTGTGCTGTCTGGGTCCCGGGGAGCCCCCCCCCCCACATACATTCTGGGGCAGGCAGAGAGTCTTCCATCTCCCTGCCTGCTGCCGTCCCCTGGCAGGGGTTAAGATTTGCCGTCAGGGGGAGCGAGCCCCTGCGGCATTGAATACTGGGACAGGGAGTGCTGGCAGCGAAGGCTCCAGCCCTCTGGAACACGGCGGCAGTGCAGCGAATTCGCTGCACATACCGAATTTTGTCATTGAATACTGCCTATTGTTTAGGAGCTGCAAACTGTGTAAGGACCACTTATCTGATCTACAGTGAGGAATAGGATTTACCAAGACCTGCCCCCGCCCCCCCCCCCTCCCCAAACTGCCACAAAAAAAAAAAATTCTTACAGATTAGCTTCAAGTAAAAGATCCAATAACATTCGTTCTGTCCGAACTTGTGCAAAATGAAGTGAATTATTCAACCGGTTTCGAAAAGCAATGAATTCAGGGATTTTCTCAAAGGCTCCATATTTATAGGCTTGTATAATGTATTCTGAGGTCTACGGAAAAAAACAAAAAAGGACTGTCAGAATTCTTACCTGTTAGATTAGATTCTGTCCACAATGGCAACAATAGAAAATGTACCACAAAATGACACCATTCTGCAGAAATTTTTTCATGACTAGTAATTAGGAAGGATATCTCTCACTATTCTCTGCATTAAACGGCACATTTAATAGCGTCTTTATAAATAGCAAATGCGCAGAACTCTAAATCCTCAGCAGATGGAAGTAATGAACTCAGAAACAGTAATAACAGCAAATGTTGTCCCTTACCTAAAATGCATCACACATTAATTAAAAAAGAAAGCAAACTGACGTTTTGCACAAAATAACTGTCTTTGAGAATGCATGCTAAATGCCCTTCCTACATTTACTTAAAACAGTTTTATGCCACCATAATACTTATTTTAGTATTGCCTGCTGGTGCAGATATATTTTTTATATAATAATTGTTCTTTTACCCATGGGGACACTGGAACATTCAGGTACAGCGTGAGGTCACAGAAGTGGCATTTTGTAATTTACCTTCAAAAAGCTCCTTTCTACACAACCTCCTATATCATCTCATCCCAGGTGTTAAGGTGCTACTTCACCGCTAGTCAGGCTCACCAGAGTAATCAAGAGTCAGCAGTAACACATTTTCCTCCTCGTCCATATGGAAGTGGTGGTGAGCTATTTAGGGGTACTGGTTGGTTTCCTTGGAGCCATTTGGTTGCTGTTCTACATCCAGACATAGAGAGATAAGAGGGAAGTAGAGGATAGCTGCTGTGGTCCAATCTGGGAAGTATGTATGGCATGTGGCAGAATAAAAGCAGCTGTGCTTGCCTGTAGGGATGCCAAGCATGATAGAGGAGACAGCCTTTGCCAAAGTATTTACGCTATTGTAGAACTAAAATTAGCTAGCTGCAGGCTCTAGGGAGCCATGGAAAGACGCCATCTTCTACCTCACCCACAGGTGAGGCCTTGTCCATCCAGGACTCTCTGGGTTCCTTCTTTACAAAACTGCATAAGCCCGCTTTGGCTCAGGGTACAAGGCCTGGTCCAGGTTTATTCTTCCTTAGAGACCATTTTCAAAACCTCCATATACACTGAACCTCAAATACCCAATAGTTTAGTTGTGGGTCGGTCAGGGTCGAAGTTAATGGGATAATGAAATGGGGTCTCATGTACCAAACTGGTAGGAAAACCAATGCCTCCTCAGAATTGCGATTCAGATCGATCAAATTCACTTTCAATCCTTGCCATTTTGCTTGACAACAGCATTGAGGGTGTTGAACAAGATCATGCCAGTGAGGTCTGCGCTGGTCAGATCCACAGGGTAACTGCGATCCCTTACCTGGGTGATTGGCTATTCAAGGAAAGCTCCCTGCATTAACAATTAACAAAAAATTCATCCCGATACCTTCTCAATAAATTATCTTCCCAGGGCTTACAGTTAAAAATTGTCTAGAGTACCAGTTACAGGGTGTTTTGACAATGGAGTAGTTTCAAAACTCTAGAGTAAAAAGGACACCAGTTCTTGTGAGAAAAGGCCATCACGCAATGGCCACAGTGGTGGATTACTTAAAATTATCAGGAATAACAAGGGTGACCTGACCATGACTGAGACCCAGGATTCTGTGATTAGCAGAGCCAAGCGTACCCAGGTGTAGAAAACTGGGGAGCAGGTTTCTGCAGCAGGAAATGGCCCAGTCACCTGGCTGTGGACCCGTGGGGTGAATCAGATTGACATTATGGCAATTGAACAGCAGCACTTTTGCTTCAGGACAAGGGCGATCCGTGTGGTTCAGAACATACTCTCTCAGGGCTAGGAAGTCTGTTTTGACCAGGAAACACCACTGGCTATGGAAGATCTACACCTCCTGGTGTGATGGGAAGGAGTTTCCTAGGTCTACTTTTCAGAAGAGCTGGTTGCTGCTATTCTTGCAGGAGAGTCTGGAAGGGGGTTTAAAACAGCACTTTAACCCTTTGAGGTCCGCACCACAAAAAAAGCAAAGGAAAAAAAAGTCTGCATTTTTTATACACTGAGGATAATATTAACAACCACCAACAACAATCAATAGTTGTTTAAAATGAGACCCCATAGTTTTTGAGATATAGGCCTCTACCAAACGGTTGAGAAATCCATTTATAATAAACTTTTTTTTTTGGTGCGGACCTCAAAGTTTAATGGTTAATGTGTCTGCTCCCTTTTCTTTTGGTGAGTGATGCATTTAAATCCTGAATACATTGGCAAAATAGCTCCTTGTACTCTTTTCAAGGTGGACTACCTTAAAGCACACTAGAAGTGAAGCAATGCATTTTGTGGAGATCTTTATCTGAAGGACTGCCTTCCTTTTTGGCCATCACTTCGGCTATGAGAGTTTTGGAGCCCGAGGCTGGCATATGTATACTTGACTAACTTTTCATGGTACTTGTGGAGTATCACGGCTCCCACGACCTGCATCGTATGCAGATCGTATGCTAAAAATCGCATTGCATCGCATGTGGCATACGATGCGATGTTTTACCGATTTTTGACTATTTTTGCTCAAAAATCGTATGCCATCGCATAACATCGTATGCCATATGTAGTGGCATACGATGTCATACGATGCGATATGATGTTTTACCGATTTTGAGCATTTTAGCTAAAAAATCGTATGCGATCGCATCGGATACCATACGATGGCATGCGATGCGATGGCACCCGATTTTGGACTGAAATGCATCAGAATGCATTGAAATGTGTATTAAAGTAGTGAAATGCCCCCAAATACCATTTTTCATAGTGCACCACCCCCACTATCAACGTCAACCCGAAGCGTGGCGAGCGCAGCGAGCCCGCGAGGGGCGGCGGTATGCGTCCTACGACCTTTTCATACCCCCACTATCCACGTCGGAGTGGAGTTGAGAATAGAATAGTGTGGCGAGCGCAGCGAGCCCGAAGCGTGGCGAGCCCCGCGAGGGGACGCGGATACCTTCACAGCTATACGCGTCTCCTCGCGGGCTTTACAGGTATCCGCGTCCGCTCGCCACGCTTCGGGCTCGGTGGCTCGCTGCGCTCGCCACACTATTCTATTCTCAACTCCACGCCGACGTTGATAGTGGGGGTATGAAAAGGTCGTAGGACGTGTACCGCCGCCCCTCGCGGGCTCGCTGCGCTCGCCACGCTTCGGGTTGACGTTGATAGTGGGGGTGGTGCACTATGAAAAGTGGCATTTGGGGGCATTTCACTACTTTAATACACATTTCAATGCATTCTGATGCATTTCAGTGCAAAATCGGGTGCCATCGCATCGGATGCCATCGTATGGCATCCGATGCGATCGCATACGATTTTTGAGCTAAAATGCGCAAAAATCGGTAAAACATTGTATCGCATCGATGGCATACGATGCCATGCGATGTTTTACCAATTTTCACCATTTTTGCTCAAAAATCGGTAAAACATCGTATCGCATCGTATGACATCGTATGCCACTACATATTGCATACGATGTTATGTGATGTTTTACCGATTTTTGACCATTTTTGCTCAAAAATCGGTAAAACATCGTATCGCATCGTATGCCACTACATATGGCATACGATGCCATGCGATGGCATACGATTTTTGAGCAAAAATGCTCAAAAATCGGTAAAACATCGCATCGTATGCCATCGTATGCCACTACATATGGCATACGATGCCATACGATGGGAGCCGTGATACTCCACAAGTACCCTTTTCATGAACAAAAGGTTGCATATAGATGCAAAAATAGGAATTTGGCATCTGGGATTTTTGTCAAGTCCAACAGGAATATAAAAACTTTTACTCGGCCCTTGTTCATCGTTTTTTTTCAGTCTTTCTTGTTGAAGAATGTTTTTCTCTCGTCTCTTCTGTACGTCCGTGTACGGTCCTCGGGGGTTTATTAAAAAATACCAGAGGTCTCAACAGTAAAAAAAAAATAAAAAATTATAAAAGCTTGAGCTTTTGGAGATAAGTGTGAGCCTGCCGGGGCATATTAATCACATACCACAAAGCTCCTCATTGGCTTTAATAAAAAACACATAAATTGGGTTGTTTTGCTTAGTAGCAGGAAACCTCAAATGCGAGATTGGAATATGAATATATATATATATATATATATATATATATATATATATATATATATATATATATATATATATATATATATATATATATATATATATATATATTGGTGTCCTGATCTAAACTGGTAATCTATTTTAGAAGAATTACCTATAGCACACAATCAGAACTATCCCAAATTGGTTGACCACATCCACATTGCCATATTGATGTTATAAACAGTGTGGAATTTAAAACACATTTGATCAACAAAACATCATACTTGGATTACTATATGATCTCAGATCGGTTTTACCCCTGATGAAGTCGTTGTGACGAAACGCGTTGGGTACTTTTTACAATAAAAATATTATTCATCACAAAAGAACTGTGCATAATTATTGCGAATACATCCAACATCGGACACACGGAAATAATCTCCAAGATGTATATCTGAGTTTTTATTTGATTACCAACTGGGTGGTACATTTTATATACTAGGTTGCGCACTCCAAACCATATCTTTTGAGATTATATATATATCTATCTAGATATCTAGAGATATATATATATATATATATATATATATATATATATATATATATATATATATATATACATACATACATATACACACACACACACACACACACACACACACACACACACACACACACACATACATACGTATACATTAGATATTTCTGCATATGAATACCATTTGAGCAGCTGTTCTGTAATCTGTGACATAATCCAAATGACACACACACACAAAAAATCCCATAGGTCAAGAGGTGGTCACAAGTAGCTACATTTCACACAATAGCTTATTTGTACCCTGTAAAAAATAATAAAACTACTGCTCTGATACAGAGGAAAGAGTTAGAACAAGGCTGCAACTATGAGGATAATCACTTCCTTAACTGGTGACTCGGCTACATTTTGGGTTGGGAAATAAGTATACACAGAGTGATGCTAACTCATACAGCCACTTTGGGCAATGTACTCTGAGTGAATGTATATTCACAACATGTATCAAGTACAACAAATGTATATGCTTGCCTTAGTCACGTATAGTCAAGGAGAATTTCTCCATAATGCGTTGAGACATAGTCTCCATTTCAGGCATCAATATCTGGAATAGAGAGAGAAAACAATTAAAGCATTGTGCCATACAAAGCTACCAACAAGAGCATATATCTTTGTATATATATTAGTAGGCATCCTAATAGTGGTGGAGGACAGGAAAGGTGGGTAGAGAAAAAAAAGGGGGAGGGGATTGCAAGAAACTCTAAAAAGAACAAAAAATATATATTTTTTGACGCTTAAGTTGAACTCTGTCCAAAGTGAAAAATCGATAATTTTTCCTTCTACCACCATAAACTTGCAACGGTGTTTCAACGTAATGATGAAGTTATGCTCCGCTTCTGCATCTGTCCTTCACTAGACTATAGCTTGTTTCTCTCATTTTTAGACATTTATCTGGCTTTATAAATCTGCCCCAAAAGTGCCCAGTACTTTATCATCGGCCAATCAGCTCCTAACTGCCAAGTTACAGGCTGGGTTTGAATCACAGAAAGGAGCTGATTGGCTGTAAAGTACCAGCTACTTTATAGGGCATTGATAAATCGGCCCCTTTGTCCTGATGACAGTGCAGAATTTATTCATCCTATCTTTGGGCTGGCCGTTCAATGGGCATTTAGGCATGCAATGGTATTATTACATGTAGGAAAGCCTTTCAATGGAATTTTGTATCGGATAAGGGTGGCGCAAACTCCCTGAAATATGCTATTTACAGATGGAGCAACCATAGCAGGTAAATTATCCCTTAAATATGCTTCAGGTGCCATAATATTAATACTGCTTTTACTTTCCCAAAGGAAAAAAGGGAAGTCCTGAAGAAACCATTTAGTAGGAGTTTTTTTGCTGGGTCCCTGTGCTCTCAATCAGATTTTACTAATGCTAAATATACTGAAGAAAGCCAAGAACATCTCAGCAGGAATATTTTCAACATTGATCTTTTAATATGGTCAATATACAAACTACACACAGGACTGACAGGGATTATGAGCACACAGCTGAGGATGTCCTATGCATAGCACTGTGTCAATAAAATCAAGAACATGCTCATGTTTGGAATGGAATAGTAGTGTAATGATCAGCATATTCTTGATATCAAAAAGAAAAAACTGAAGTGAAGTTTGCAGCTGATTTTTACTGTAAACTCCATAACATACCACAGAGTGGTTATTAAGGTAAGATCCGATATCAGATTACACAAGTTCTGTATGAAACAGAACACAGATCTGTTAGCCAAGAACACTGTAAATGAGGAATATACGAAGACTAATCTTAATGTTTATTTCTGCTGAGGTGCTGAACCTCAATAAAGGAGGACCTATTAAGAAGCGGTCAAAGATTCCACTGAAAGTGTTTCATACACCAAAAGCTTTATTGATATGCCCATGTGGTGTAGCCCATTAAGATGAGCAGACAGATCATATGAGAAAGGGGAAAAACAAAAAAATTAAAATATTGGGTTAGAGAAGGACAAGTAGAAATATAGAAGAAAAATCGAAATCGCAAGGAATTACATTGAAACACTGTTGCTGACCTATGGCGGTTTTTCTAGAGTAGTTTTTTTTTTCACTCCAGTTTCAGTACTACATAATCTTAACTCGCGTTATCTGGATTCCTATTATCATGCACAGGCAACTTACTATACTTGGCTGGGTCAAGAATTATCCTACTTGTTTCCATAGACAGAAATTCCAAAACATGACCTATTGGGATTGCATGAGGACCGGAGTTGAGAAAAACGGTTCTAGATGTAAGTAAGGGCAATAAGATACAATTCTCTCTTGATCCCTTGGAGAGAAATGTAGGATTTACTCTGTGGACATACAGTAGTTCAGCCTAAGGGTTTAAATAAAGAATGCCCTTGTGAAATGTTTCTTGCATTAACCCCCTCTCTTCCCAATGCCACAAGTGCTAGGATGCCTAATACATTTGCTCTTGTTGATAACTTTGTGTGTCAAAATACTTTAGTTTTTTCCTCTTACAGATATTAACGATCAACATAAATAAATAATCTGTACAAAATAGAACTACAGCAAGCATTCATTTAGATTGTACGTCTTACCTGTGGTGAACGTATTTTCCCTCCACCAATGTGGCTTTAAAAATTCTATACAAGATAGATAAGAATTGCCTCCTACCATTGTGGCCATGTAGGTTCATGTACATCAGAGGCACACTTACTCACCTTCTATTAGCTAATACAGTGCATTTAGCACACCTTTCAATTAGACTCTCTCAAGTTTGGCAAGGATGGAATGCCCACCCGCTCTGGCCCCATGCCCTGAAAAGGTTCAAGTTGTTGAACTCTGCACAGATTCACTTATTAAATGGGTAAGCAACCCTGTAACTGCATCCTGATATGGATAGGCATTGCCTATATTTACTAAGGCCAATTTAGGGCCGTTTGCAATGCGGTGCAAGATGCCGGACGATGTTGGAGATTTTTTTTTCTAAAGGGACTGTCATTTACAAGGCAAAACCATGCCTTGTAAATTCTGCCCTTAAAAACCCCCAAAAACAAACAAAAACACACACTTCGGCTTTTGGCCGGCATGGCACAGGGCCGCAGGACTTACATAGCATTACATACGGCCCTTTATTTACTACAGGCCGATTGACAACAATTTGAAATAAATATATCCTCAGGTGACCTGTTCTAACCCCCAGTTGGCAGCATCCTCTTTCCAGTGCGCATATAGCAATCCTGTTTTCCACAAAGTATGAATAAGACAATTTAAAAAAGGTGGATAAACAGGGAAATTAGAAGTACCCTTAGTATACTCACATCTTTCTGGTTCGAGTGGAAAAACCTAAGAGCGGCATTGCAGGCTTGTGATGCAGCCGTATAGAGACCCAACGGTCCTGCAAAACGAGTCAGCAGATAACTGTAAAATAAGAATTAGTGTCATCTTTTCACCAGTGAAGTACAGCTTTAACAAAATGGACAAGATAAACGGTGCCATTTCTCACACAATTCCAAATGCCATGCTGTACATTAAATATTTTTTCCTTGCAACCACATTGCTTTTGAACATTTCTGCATTAGTATCAGTGACTGAGAAAAATACAGCATAATAATGCTAAAAGGTTATTAAACAGCAACAGCCAACTAGTGTTCAGTAGTAGAGACTTAGGGGGACAATCCTATTAGTGCCAAAGGGTGCGAGTTGCCGTTCGGGTGCCGTTTAATAGCTGAAATCAGCACCCGAATTAAGCAGATCTAGGACCCTTCGTTGGGCTGATTTTGCTTAATATTGCTCGCACCCCTATGCCCACAATTTCAACAAAACACATGGATCGGAAGCAAACATTACAGATTTTTCCCCTGGTGAAATCTCCAGAGTGGATTAAATACTCCCCGTCCCAAGAAAGCCAGAACAAAGTGCATTTCCTTTTCAATAGGCATTTTTAGGAATAAGTCACATTTGGAGTATTAACATTTACCCAGCAATAGCCAGCATAATAGTTTTAAAGTAATTTGTTGGACACGGTTACCCTGTATGGCCACAAAAGTCTAAACAGTGTCACATTTTCTCTGTTCTACATGGTAGTCATAATAATTCAATTTAGAACAGCAAGATAAACTGCTAACAGAGGGGCAGATGTATTAAGCCTGGAGAAGAGAAACTGCAGTGAAAGTAAAGTGAAAGGAGATAAAGCATCAGCCAATGAACTGTGTTTGAATATGACAGTTGGAAGTTGATTGGCTAGTGCCCTATCTTTCACTTTATCTCTTGTTTATCTCTTGTCCAGGCTTAATACATCTGCCCCGATGTTTCTTCTTATGAAAGTCTTGTACATGGAGGAGAACACATTAAAGGTTTTACAACTCACCCAATTGTGTCATGCTGTATATGTTTAGCATCAAGGCTGCCATATAGCTCCATTGCTGGTTCAAACGCCCCCAGTGTACAGTATATACGAATAAGCAGCAGTTTAAACTGGGCATTTGAAGGACTGTTATTTAGACCTTCTTCCAGCAGAGTAAGACAATGCCAAACAGCCCAATCTTCACCTGTGTATAAAACAATTGCAAGATTCTAAAGATTTAAGTACATCCCCAATAAACACACACACACACACACACACACACACACACACACACACACACACACACACTGCATAACTCCGAAATCTACATTATTCTGTTCTGACTGTGGACAGGAAACCAAACTCCCTTTGACAACACAACAAAGAAGCATATCCATTCAGAATGCTCGTTACATAAGAGCAGAACACTGCTTTCTAAATCCTCCATCGGAGGCTGCCAAAAGTGAAACCCACTTGACAATTTACCTGCCACAACACGGAAACCGTAGACTAATGTAGGTATGGTTTTGAGGGAGGCCGTAGGATTCCCCTAAAAGGGTTGTACCTCGCCCTCCAGCTGCTGTAGAACTACAAATTCTAGCATGCCCTAGCACAATACTGCTATTAGGGAATTCCAAAACTGTAGCAGGGCATGCTGGTATGTGTAGTACACAACAGCCAGAGGGCTTCATGTTAAGCACCCCTGCACTCACATATATGGCTAGAATTCCATAAAAAGAAGACACAAAAATAGTGCCTCTGTACGTATAACAATGTGTGTTGCTCACATGGAGGTTATCTGCCTGTACACCACCGGTTATAATACATATACATGGAACAAAAGCAGAGGAGAGCCAGTTAGTCACTCACTTACCATTAAACCACAGATCCAGGAGCATGTGCGCTCCCATCAGACAGTAGTAATCAGAGAACTGCAGCTCTGTTTTCAGGCAGGTTTTCCCTATGGAGAAATCAAGCAATAAGTGTACAAAGTCTCATGTGGAAACAGTCTCATTTACATAAACAAAGCTTATAGGTTCAAAGAGGTCGGCTGGAGAATGCAATCTTACCTAGAAACAAATGTGCAACAATCGAAAAAGAAAAACAAAACAAAAACATTGCCATGTTAAAATGTTGATGGTGATTACACTCACCAAATTTTAGTCCATGTCTATATCTCACTGTCATTTCTCTTACGGCATCCTGTTTCTGTGCCTTATCCATCTTGTCTTGCAGCCCAAGCAGTCTCGCCAGCTGGACCACACACAGGTGTCTCTGCATGGCTTTTATATCCTCTGGAAATGCCAAGTCACCCTCTGCTGAAGGTGTCAGAGGTAACGATCCCAGCAATCGGTTTATAAACTACAAAGTGGAGAGAGACCATCAGTCATGTCAGCGTGACATCGTATTGTCAATGATTCAGTTTGGCTTCAGTGCCTAATGCTGGCCACACATCAGAAAGATATCGTTCCAACCAGCCAACTTTTGGCTGGTTGGAATGATAATCTTTCTAGTGTGTGGGAGCAAACGATTATCAGCTGTTTGCTCCCACACGGCCAAAAACGCTGATAAACGGCCCAAAACGGTCGTTCCAACTAGCTGGGAAAAATCAAACCTGTTTGATTTTCCCCAGCTAATCGTTCTGGTGTGGGGAGAACTTTCCCCCAACCGAACGATAAGTAGGCGAACACTGACCAGCAGTGTCCGCCTACTCCTTCCCTATCAGCAGATGCGGTGAGCAGGATGAACACCCGCAGCACCTGCTAAACTATACTGGCACCCTGGAAACGTCTGCCCGCAATCACCTGTACCAGTTATCAGCGGGACGGTGACCCTGGCTTGCACTATATCATTAGCGGTAAGCCCATGCCGGCACCCTCGCACCCGATCATTGCAGGCACCCCCGCCGAAATCCCAGCACTAATCAGAGCCTCACACCTCTCTCCCTCCAGCCGGCACCGCAGTAGTCTGCACAGCATTACGATGTGGGATTGGAAACCCCATAGATAATGTAGCACAGTAGGGCACTTGTTAGTTACTGGCTGTGTTTGTCTACCTTTCTGTGGGATTGACAGATGACAGTACTCCACCTCTGTGACTCCTGCCCGGGTGACCAGTACACAACTCTCCCTCTCCACAAACTACTTGTCAGAGGAGCAGTCTCTCCATCCTTGGCATGGCAAGGGTTAATAAACTTGAGAAGTCCATCCAACTATATATACACAGACTGGCTGAGCTGGCACTGACTATGTGCACACAGTGTAGACTGTCTGCTAGTCAGTGGGAAGGCTGGCATCCACCATTAAAGGGTTAATGTAGTGTAATTTGACACCGTTAAATAAACGGATAGTAAGCGTTTTTCTGCAGACAGTACTGGCCCTGATAATTAAGCTGAACCCTGTGCATTAATGTTAGAATGTTGTTATATACAAAATTCCAGCGCAATTATTGTGTAAAGAAAGCCGGTTACAGCATTTTTATTATTGCCCTATTCACTAACCAAGTCCCAGCGTCTCTTCCAAAAACACAATAATGTAGAACGAGGAAAGTTACATTTTTGATACAATGTATTGTCAATGTAATAGACTGTGGGTTGTTAATCTGTATCTTTTATTAATTTTTCTACATGAAAAATTAGGAATAATACATTTTCCCTATAAATTGGCCAGGTAATGCATCAGAAGCAGCAGACACCCCATCTCACCATCACCCTTGTCACTGGTTTGTTTACTAGTTTATTTGAATTAAAATAAACCGGCTTCTGCTGACTGCACATCATTATCTCTGAGTCCATAATTCGGCAGCAAATCCCACATCTTCCAGAACTGGCTCCTTTGTCATTTAGAATCAAGCAGAAGGAAATGTACATACTGTATTAGCACTATATTTCTACACAAACTGGGAGGCAGTGCTAATTGTTAACATAACATCTAAATCACTTTTTATATTGGTGTAATGTGTATTCTAGTTATTCAGCCAGCTACTGTATAATGAGGTCCATTCATGTTTCAATGTCAAAATGTTATTTATTTATTTAAACCAACAAATTGATAAATCCGATGTGTTAACCCATACCAAGCATGACATAAAGGGTTAAACTGCTCCGACACCCCGAGGCCGTAACTGCACCCAGAGTTGACAGATGTGTATTCATAGTCATATTTACATGTTGTAGAATGTCACAAATTGGTCGGCAACGGAGAACTGCTCGCGTAATAGCTGTGTTTGCACAATGAGAATTTGCAGAGGATAAAGATAAGATGTGATTGATTTATGCTTCTCCGCAACTTTTATAGAGATAAAGGAGCCCAGAGTGAGTGTGCTGTGTGTGTGTGTGTTCCTGCAGTAGGTGCAAGTTGTAGAACATCTGTTCCCCTCCTGTCAGATGCAATGTGCACCACAATACAACGATCCAGACAATTGTCCTTTCCTTTCCTTTACTTTAGTCTACCTTATTTCCAAGGATTTAGACAGTGATACTTGAGGAATCGGATTAGGAGGTAACATGATAACAGCAGCAATAATAACATATTAACAACTAATGGTAAGCTTGCGAGCAGGACCCTCATACCTTTGACTGTCTGTAAATACCTAGATTATTGTATCACTGTCTCCTATTGTAAAGCAACACACCCTGCTGCCTGGTGCAGTCCCTCTGTACAGTATGTAATAGCACCCCGCTGCCTGGTGCATCCCGTGTCCTGTCCCCCGCAGCATCCCGTGTCCTGTCCCCCCCCCCCCCGCAGCATCTCATGTCCTGTCCCCCGCAGCATCCCGTGTCCTGTCCCCCCCCCCCCCCCCCCCCCCCCTTACTAAACTACAGACACCTCTATAATACAACTGGCATTGGAGTTCAGCAGATCCGGTGTAATAGTGGTGGTGGTGGTGGGGGGGGGGGTGGATACTGTATAATGAGTGGTTATTATTGTAATAATAATGTCATGTGGGGGTCTGTAAAGGGGGGTATTCAATTGGTATGAGGTCTATATTAAATGTGGGAGCTAGTAATTTGGTTATCATAATTATTATCCTTTATAAAGATAGTAAGTAGCTCTGCATATTGTTTAGACCATGATACAAATTAGTAACATATAAAGGCATGAAACAATGCTACAGCAGAGCTTAGAACAGCAGCAACTAGCAAATGTGGAATGATGAATATCCCAATAGACAGATTTTTGCCTGTGGCCTGGCATGGCCTTGTGGGACCCCCCTCCACACTCAGCATTGGCAGGGGCTGAATGAGAAGTATTCACTGCTCTACCTTTCATTTACTTTCACTTTTCACTTGCTGTCTACTACATAACGGTGGAATTAAACCATTTTATTAAAATAGATGTTAAAAAAAAAAACAGAGGTAGGCAACACCTGCCCGCCCACTTCTGTGACATCAGAAGTTGGACAGAAGTTGGCTTGACTAAAAAAAAAAAAAAAAGTTTGCTGGTTGGAAGAAAAGTTGGTTAGATGTGTGGGGAACTGTTTTAGTTGGACTGTCAAGTTGGATGGTTGGAGGTTTGAAGGGTTTTAAAAAAGTTGGTCTGAAGTTGGTCTGATGTGTGGCCAGCATAAGAATAGGTTATAATGTTGGTTTAGAACAGGGACGGGGAATCTTCTGCTCTCCAAGTGTTGTTTAACTACACTTCCAGCATGCCCTGGTACAGTTTTGTTATTTGGCCATGCTAAAATTGTTGCAGGGCATGCTGAAAGTGTAGTTAAACAACAGCTGAAGGGCCGAAGGTTCCCCATCCCTGGTTTAGAAGTTCAGACTTCTGTGGCAAAGCACAGGCTACTGTACAAGATCATTTTCTACCTGCGTCAGCTTAGGTGACTCCATCATCATCATCATATGTGATTTGCTCCGAGGCTGGGGATTGGGGATATATCTAAACTGGTTCTCCATGTGACGAGGCAACCAGAAAGGAAAACACTGGCATTGTTGGGTTTGGTAGAAACAAGCCATATTTCCAATTCATTAAATCAATTCGAACCTTTTATTTAATTTTGTGAACCAAAACGTTTTCATGAGCTTTACCAAAAAAGCGGCAACAAATTCCATTGCGCTTCACACTTGGAAACAGTGACACAGCCAAGTGGGTATTCACAGACAGTTAAACATGTTGGTGGGTCCTGCTCACTGTGATTCTGATCAGAAATGATATAACATGCCCTGCCGGCATAGGAGGAGGACAGATTACTGGTATACAACATAACAGGCAATAAGTACAAAAGGAAAATGTATAGCCAATAAGTTATCAGTTTTTAATAAGGAAAATTAAAGCACAATTGGATACAGATTTAAAAACAAACAGATTATAAACACTAGGAGCCAGATTCTCTAAGCTTCAAAAGTGATAAAATAGAGAGTGATAAACAGCCAGCCAATCAGCCCATGCCTGACATTTTTCAAACACAGTCTGTGACATGGTAGGTAGGAGCAGATTGGCTAACTGTTTATCACTCCCCATTTTATCACTTTTGAAGCTTAGAGAATCTGGCCCTATAAGACCAGTGCAAATAAGTCATGAAAAAAGTATTTGAATAGTGTCATTACAGTTTCAGTTAGCGGTAATGGTCAGGCCCCAGAATACTTTTGCCCACATAATGTATATTTTAGAATTGTTTGTTGAAGTCCTTACTCAAGCAGGACAAGAGAAAAAAGAACTGGCAGTATTCAATGCCCCCGATTCACCTTTTTTTTTTCAGCGAATCGGGCTGTTTTCACTCTCTGCGGTAAATCTTTTCACTGAAAATCTGATTCACCCTATTCAATGGCAACTGTTCGCCGAAAGCAGTGAATGCCGGCCTGTTCTCCATTTAATGCTCGCTGCAATTCGCTGGTTTATTTTAATGGGGTTTTCACTGTGATTTGCCGAGAGTGTATTCAAATGCTAGGATGGAGGACTGCTTTTACCATGATTTTAGCCGTGATTCACCGTTTTGCATTAGTCATCTTTTTAAGGTGAACTGGAATGTGTTCTTTTAAAAGAAGGTTGTTTTTTTTTTTTTGGGGTGTCAAAAAATCTGTAATTTTATTATGTGAAGGGGCATGCTATTTGTAGCACATGAATATATAGATTTAATTTGAAATATATATATATTTTTTTTACACACGTCGTCAGTAGGGGGTGGGGAGTCGCTCATTAAATATTCACTGCACTGGTCCCGCTCATTACATATGCACGAGCGGGACCAGCGCAGCACTCCTTGTCCTTCCGGATAATGCAGGACCCCCTGCCTGCTGGTAGGTGGCATGCAGCGGGGTCTGGCAGCGCAGGGTCAGGTAGCACTGGCCGGGGGTCCCTACGGTGTATGTGAGTTCAGCAGCGAGTTCCCTGAGGCCGATGGGAACTACTAGTTCAGCTGTAACTTTCCAGCTGTGTGCGCTCCCCATGGAGGGGAAGTTGGCGCTGCCACGGTGTGAGCTGCGGGGCCAGTCCATGCAACAACTAGGTGCAGGTGTGACTGAGGACAGCTTTGACCCGGGAGGCGGCGGAGCTGGGGCTGCGGGGGATCATGAAGCGGAGACCCGGCAGATCACGGTTCTGGGAAGCGCTATCTTCTGCGTGGTGATCTTCTCCCTCTACCTGATGCTGGACCGGGGGCTGTTTGAGGGTCAGGTCGGGTAGCGCTGGCGGGCAGGGTGTCCCTACGGTGTATGAGAGATCAGTGGCGGGGTCACTGCAGCGGATGCAAACTACTAGTTCCCATCCGCTGTAGGGACCCCGCCACTGATCTCGCATATAACCGCAGGGACCACCTGCCAGCCATCGCTACCCGACCTGACCCTCCTTCTAACCACTGCTTTTGTGTGCAGCTTCCGGCGCAGACAGAGAGGCTTCCATCTCCCTGCCTTCCAACATTCCCCCTGGCTCCCTGCGGCAATTGCTGGGGGTGTGGTGTTTAAAATTCGCCATCAGGGGCAGCGAGCCCCAGACGTGTTGAATAGGGGGAGAGGGCGTGCTGGCAGCGAATGCTCCAGCCCTTCAGAACCCGGCTAATGTGCAGCGAATCCTAAACAGGATTCGCTGCACATAGTGAATATTCTCATTAAATATCTATCTTAGAATTAATATTTAACTTTTATTGATATTGTTTGAAAGATAAAAATAATTTTGTGATAACATGATTGACATATCAACAAACTGAATACTGGAGTTTCGATGACTGTTTTCTGGAAAATTTTAACTTTTTGAAAATTAAATAGAAAACTAAAAGAAAAAGAAAAATAGGGCTATAGAGTCCCTATTAAGACACACTAACACCACCAAACAATTGCACACACAATTAGATAATTAATATCCATTCAATAGTTAAACTATATCTTTACTTACTCGCGATTCCTAGATATCGGATAAAAAAATTCTTTCAATAGACACACCTACATAAATCACACAAATAATTTGACAAAAAAAAAAAAAAACACGCAGAAAAGTAGAATGTGTGACAGTATTTGCAGTAGTATTTCCTCTCTATGTTCACAAGGATGCGCAATATGTGGTTCCAGGTATATCAATGTGTGATGGGACTAGCTGTCTGTAATGTAATTAGCCTCACTTTGTAGCTCTTCTGTAAACCAGCTTCATAACACCACCAGGGACTATTAGTATGGTACCTTTAAATCAGGGGTGGGGAACCTTTTTTGTGCCAAGGGCCGTTTGTATGGTGAAAAAACAGACAGCACTGAATAGGGAGCCGCCGCTATTTCCCCTGTGGGACATTGAAAACCTCCTTAGTGTGCGCTGTTTGTACAAGCCGCCAGGGCTTCGTCAGTGTGTGCCTGTCCTCCTTGAATGACAATCCCCTCCCTGGGGAGCACCTCCACAAAACTAACTGGTTAATCTCTTAGTCTGATACATAAAATCTGAATTGATACTGTGATACTGTGTCATCTTTTCCCTTTCCCTTCTTTGACATTTCTAATTACTGCAGGGGGTTTATATTGCCCCTCTAAATTTCTAAACCTTTTACTGCGCACAATTTCTGAAAAATTTCCAATATACAATTAGAACAGACAAAATGTTAAGTTGTTACTTACAATCGGGTGCTGAGTGGGAGATAGGAGATCCACAAAAACTTTAAGGTCAGTGAAGCAACACGGCTTGTCTCCAAACTTTAGGAAATACTGAAACATCAGATTTTCTGGTTCCCCTGAAGATAGAAAAATATTTTTCAATCTCCACATCGGTGTATGTGTCTTATGGGGAGTCCTATGTTATGTGGATTACCTCTACCTCATTAAGGATGAAAAGGAACCCATTCTATAGAAGGCATATCAATTTATAAGAGGACTGCTGACAGCAATCATATAAACACACGTCATGTACTGTACATACATCGTGTAAGCACTGCATCCATTACTTTTTCCTCTGCCCCCATGTATTTACCAAGCTTGAATTCATCATTACATCCTCTGTGTCTCAGACGACGAATCAGTTCAAGGATGGCCAGATGTGGCCCCCGGAGTGAGCGTGGATTCCTAGATTCCGCTTCTACTTGTTCTTCTACAAATCTGATTGCCTGTTCTATAGTGTAGTCCAGTTCTCCTTCCAGTGACCTAAGGAAATGCAGAAAAGAATGTTCATGGAATATAATTAAGTTAGCAAGACCCACCAAGATGCCTGCTGCTTTAAACACAACAACAATGTATTGCACTTTACAAATACTTGCATACCAACATGTAGAAAGACCATTTTGAAGGCATAACTATTTTCATGATCCTCACATTATAGGATTGTACAGTTATGGCCTTCTCTTTACCTAATGGTCAGCTAGACACTGCACTGCATGGGATGTTGCACATGCAGGAATATTTATATAAAGCACAATCAGCCAGTAAAAGGGTGGGATTAGATGCCAGAATGTGCAGGGTATACTGCAGAGGCGTGGACAATAAGCTTTAAAACTCACAAAACCAATGTCCACACACATGCTCAGTTAAATCATAGACTTACATTGGGCCGTCTGCTGGCAAAGTCCAACCTTCGTCGATAAGGTTAAACACAGAGTCAAAGTAGGAGAGATAGAACTGCCAATCATCTGAGCTACAAAATGAGAAGAAAAAGACATTAAGCAGATGTTAAGCAGTAACAGTTCTATGGTAGGCGGCTAATATACCACAATATGGAATGCATTTTGCCCAGGAGTGTCAGACCGGGATATAATGAAAATTCTTCTATAAACAGCAAATAGACAAAAACAAATACGAAGCTGAATATTCATTAAATAACAGTTTATAGTTCACTAAAATATGTCCACCATGCCCTTTCACTTATCGGCAGCAGGGTGGCAGACAGTGACTGACCGTTAAGCAGACTGGTTTTGCAGAAATGCAGTGGGGATTAGTTGATTCATACACTGGGGCTGCAACTGAATCCCAGCTGTTTGACCTGCTCCCATGTGAGGGCTATGGGAGGAGATGCAGCAGACTGTATTGGTTTAGATAAGGAATACTTTACCGATTAACAGATCATCATTAAGGAGTCAACCTGATTACATGCGATGCATTGGCAGGTGCTAGTTAGCACATCCCTAAAGGACTGCAAGCAAAAACGTGATAAATTGGGCTGAGAGTGGCTGCGTGGGGGCAAGATGCGGAGCCACTTCAAAGGCAGCTCACATCCTTTCCGGATAATTGGGTAGACCCCTAAAACTGAATAATTTATTCTACCTTCATAGCTGCAATGAAAATTAAATAAACCTCACTTTGATAGAGATGTAACATTTAGGGGAAGTTCCAAAGTAGGTGCTTGAAACATGATATGTAGAAACTGACTGACTCCTATGGGCAATATTCTTCACTTCTATAAGCCAGCACTTTATTAAATATACCCTCCCAGGGATGACACCACCTTAGAGACTCTTAAGGTGCCCACACACTGATAGATCCTTCAAATAGAATGATGTGGCCATGATCCTGCATGACAGGTTGTTCCTCTTTCCAGGGCCGGCCCTAGGCATAGGCATACTAGGCAATTGCCTAGGGCAGCAGCCTATGCCTAGGGGCAGCAGCTTTGCTGGGCATTTTGAAAATGTTTACATACTTTATTGGCGTACTCACCGCGGCCGCCAGCTGCCCTGGCACTGCAGTACTGCACTGGTACTGTGTATGACTTTCGCCCCGGCCAGCTGCGGCGTACACCCACGTGACGTGTGGCTCAGTGCTTACACTGTCTGTACTGCCTCTGCCAGCTGCTGCGGCGCCTGCTGGGATAACTGGAGGAGGGACAGCACACACCACGCAGTCAGTGTCATGGTGACGTTACCTCCTGCTCCAGCATCAGGCCCGGCCAGCTAGAAGTACCTGCACTGGCCTGGGCTCCTTCAGCATGAGTTTTCAGAAGGGGGCGTGGCCATGGAGGTCCGGGATTAGGCCACGCACCGGACTTTTCCTGTGCTGTGCCCGGGTGGACTTGTGCAGCTGCAGCCCTGCCTACTGACTGAACTGCGACATGCTGGCTCTTGGCTGACGGTAATATTCTGTGTGCACAGACATGGAACCAGTGAGTGTGTGTGTGTGTGATATATATTGTGAGGGAGTTCGTTGTGTGTGTGAGAGTATACTAAGTGAGGGAAACAGCTGGCCAGATTCAGGATCGCTTGATACGCAGCATTCTTTTGCTGCTTAGCAAGCAGAGCGCAGCCTGTCGAACACCGCACCACCTGTACAATGTGAATATGGGTCAGTATGCACTGTGTAATGTGAATCGGTCACTACACGCTGTGCAATGCGAATATGCATCACTACGCTTAAGGGCCCCATACATCAGCAATTAATTGTGACAATTTTCAGATATAGAGATGATTGCCACAATTAATTTTAGATGTGTGGGCTCCCCCTTTTGGCAATCCCAATCAAAATCGCCAATCGATTGCTTAATCAGGTTTTTAAACATGCTTAATAATCTGGTAATATCTGCAGATCTTTTTTATGTGTGGGCATTCCCAATTCGTCTTCTTCATCTATTTACATTATGAACAGCTGAAATGACAATCGATTGGGCAATTTCCAGATATGAAGATGCAATCTTTAGATTGAAAAATCTGCCGATCACTGAAATAAATCTGTAATGTGTGGGCAAAGTCAGATAGATTGTAAAATCCATTTATCTGGCCAAAAAATCCCTGTATCTGGAAATCCATAAATTGTGATTGCTGATGTATGGGGCCCATTACAGTGTTTGGGCATCAATATCTTTCATCTTTCATATCTTCTAGTGTATTGGTCTTAAATTGACCAATTTGTCTATAGGACCAATTTGTGTCCGTTTTCCATGTTTCCAGGAGCATATGGTCATTGTCATTTGCTCCTGAAAATTTCCATATTTTCATTCCAACCAGGCAGATTGGAAAGATAATCTTCTAGTGTGTATGGGCCTTTACAATGTACCCATGAATTAGTCTGGACCATACCCTAAATTTGTTACTGTATCCAGAAACAGGATTGCACATTTTCCTGTATGTCCTGACACTGCCCATGTAACAGTATCAAAAGCCCCAAAAAGCTTTTAATTGCACCTCTCGCCCTTCTATGTTCATGGTACCTAGGTCAATGGCTTCAACTGGAAATTTCTCAAACGGCTCTTGCAACTCCTCAACTGCATTGGAGAACAGTGTGTCGCCTTGTTACCTCTTAACATTTCAAAAATCAAAAATGTCAGGTCTCCCCCTTTGTGCCAGTTACATTTGCACTGCTCACAGAACACGTAGCCAATAATCAATGTCATCCTTGCATTTCAGGTACTAAGTGGATCCATTTATGCAGAAGATGTCCTTCTGACACTCTCTTATCAGACTTCATCCTATGCACTCTTGTTTCAAGAAAGTCTTTATGACAATTTCAGTTATAAAATCAAAACCCCAAACGGAAATTTTTTACGTTTATCTTAGACACCGTGACAATGGCATTTAGACAAATCTTTCCTATTTTAGTGGCATCAAATTAATTCCGAAATTCATGTCACCAAAACGAACCACATGTATTTAATCATTCTACATGTATTTGCTCATACCAATAAAGGGCTTAAAAAAAAAAGAAGAAGAAAACAAAAAAAAACTCTGCAGGATGTGCGAGTGGGATCAGTCCACAGTACTCATACTAAACCAAGAGTAATTCCACTGCAATTGAAGTTTTGCATATTAAACAAATCAGCTTCAGTGCACAAAATCATATTTGCATACAACTCATTACACTGACTGTTCTCATCTGTATTTGCTTATTTTCATTGGATGCTTTTTGTCCTCATAGATGTTAAATTTTCTGTTCAAAGACCTATGTCTGAGAAGCACAGAGATGTAATCTAGTGCATTTTATTTGTTAACCCTCTGCACGGTTATCAACTATCTTACTCATCCATCAAACACTGCACCATCTGTATTTTATTGTGCCAAGTGTTTGCTGCTGGTTCCACTTCTCAATGTCAGATAGCAGCTTCGAACAATGAATAAAGACGTAGGGATGGCCATCGTTGCCATTGATGGCAATTCTGCAACTGGCCATCGATAGTGCTTAACTATGCAATGGATGACCATCGATATTTTTACATATCGATGGTCATCCATTGTGTTTGATTGATTGGCCTGTGGGCCAATCAAAACGCAGGGGTGGGGCTTCGCGGGTGTCGGGGGCGGAGCTATGCTCTGTGTCCCGGCACTTTGAAAAAAAACTAAAAAAAGCAAAACATTGTTTTGCTATTCCATCGATGGAGGGAAACCATCTGGTTCTCCCCCATCGATGGCAAAAGTATTCGGCATCGGCCATGAACCATCGATGATTTCGAATCATCGATGGCCATCCCTATAAAGAAGCTGCTATTGGCTTCACTCCTGGCCTGTGTGGGTAACGCACTCCTCCTAAATGAAGGCATTACTTACTGTAGGATGTTTTTGGGCAGGGGAGGGGAAAAAAGCAAAAAGGGCTGCCAACAGGAATGGTGATACCCCTCTATGGGTGCTGCAGGTAAGGTAAGGAATGGGTTCGGTAAGGAGGGGGGAGGGAGCAATTGAAGGTACTTCCTCATCTTTGGGGCCACCGCTACGCCAGTTACGTTAGCCGCAACTCAACTGGGTCCACGCCACCCTCCTGTGTCCACACCACCACATATTACCTTTAGTAAAGTTGTGGCAAGCGAAGAGGAGCTAGCCACCAAGGAGTGTGATGCTACGTAAGTTCCGTAGCGTAGCGGTGGCCGCAAAGATGAGGAAGTAAGTTAATTTTTAAATTAGGTTTTTCCTTTCCTTTTTAATCTTCAATTCTACCATGGATAAATAGTCCTAGGGACAAATTATGAATGTCTTCTCAACATGTACAATGCATCATTTTCCAGGATTGTCTGCTGTATTTATAAAACTCTGTACTGTATCCTACACAAATTCCCATTTCCTTCTGTAAATTCTGGACTACCATGATAAAAACCATTTCCAAAAAAACAATTGTCCTTTTGAATGTTTGGGTTTAAATGCTGGGAAGCATAAATAACCCTCCTGGTTATATGGCTTGTACGTGCACTACTAAACGGGCTTGTATTCTGTATGTTAAATATAAAAATGCCATCTTAACCACTCTGAAATGTTCTATAAGCTCTGTCATAGGGCGTATTTCATGCCTCAGCGGCAACACAGAATTTGTCCTTCTGTTTCTCAATATTGTTAGCGAAGCTGCGGCTGTATTGGTTCTATTCTACATATATTTTGGGAATGCCCATTTCTGCATCCGCTGTGGTGTAAAGTATTTTCCCTTGTAGGCCATATTTTAGTAATAAATGTACCTCCCGATCCTGTATTAGCATTGTTCCACCACAATACACAACTTCTTCAGGGAGACCATAATATTCTAGGTCATATCCTAGACTCTACTAAAGCAGCTATTGGCCAGCTCTGGAGATCACCCCCTATACCGGACACACACACACACCATACCATTAATAAAGTTCCTTAACACTTTATTTTTGTGCCGGCTGACTGTAGATACTCCGCTTCATCACTCAACATCAAATGGAGTGACTACAGAGAAAAGCAGGGTTCTTCCCTTCTATCCCGTAGCCAGATAGACATGTCCGTGCAGCTGTCCCCTACTCAAGACAGTGCTAAGTGAACTGTTTCGATGTATTATTTATATTTGTGCCATGAATCTGAGGCATACGCCTTGTCTTTGTGTTCCTGATCCCTCTTTTTCTGTCTCCATCTTTTTTTTTTCTTTGTTATTTGTTTCTATAAATATAAGTCTATCAGTCATCTGATGTTATTGATGTCATATACTGTTATTTTTATTAAGTTGTAATTTTATATTACTGTGTATTGTACCTTGATGAGAATACAATATAATTGTTGTACATCTTTCTACTTAACTTGACCTATTTTTTTATTTTTATATCCTGTGCCAAAACCTATAAAACAAAGTATGAAGCTTTGAATATGTGAAGTGATAAATAAGTTTAACGACTAGGTCCCACAACTCACTTTTGCAGTAGAAGTCTCTTGGAAAGCGCGTTACACTCTGGCCACTTCTTCAGCTGCTTGTACATTGCCATGCACTTGTTCTCACGGCTCTGCAGCTCACTGGTCAACTTATCTGTGTACAACAAAATGCACAGGAAAGAATCAACAATGTGTGTCTTTGCATAGTGTATTATGTATGGGTGTGTTCACAGCTCACAGCACTGGGAATTACTAATCACTGGGCGAAAGAAAACCACCATTCTCTCTTTCCATCCAATACACTCAGGCAGACAACTCAAGGTCTAATTATAATGTGTGGGGTGTTTTTAAGTCAATTTTGCAGATTTAAGTCGGGTACACACTACACAATTTGCCCAATTCCAACAGATTGGATGACACATCGTTCAAATTGTGGTGTGTACGCAATATAGGCATGCAGTTGTCAGCATTGTCTTCTGGTCATCTTGGCTATAGCGAAAACAGAAGACATCGCTACCTAGGGCCATGGCTGCCCCCATCGTTCCCTGCACTGGCATGTGTGTATGTACTTACGAAGGCAGGGTCCCCATTGCCCGTGATGTTGTGCTGGGTACACATCGTTTACGGTGTACCCAGCTTCAGACTAGTGCTGACAGACACGCATATATACAGTATTAACGTTAGGTACCAGAGCAAGATTTACACACAAGTCTGAGAGTTCATGTGGGCATTCTACAAAAGGTGCAGTTGGAGTATACTGCAGAATAATGAAAACCGTTTTTTTTTTCTTCTAGATTAGCTGCAATTGATGCCGCGGCTAAACAAACAACAACTAATAAAACAGAAGTTAATTGTGCCTGCCAAAATCTGTTGTGTATAAAAGGAAGGGAAAAAAAGTCATTGTGATAGGTTTAAGGCAGGCATGTCCAAAGTCAGGCCCGGGGGCCAATTGCGGCCCGTGCTGTCATTTCAAGCGGTCCGCAGCCTCCAGCTGGAAGCGGGCAGAGCATCAGATGTGGGAAGCACAGCACAGGACACTAAAGGTGGGGCCCCGGCGAGCGCACCTTTACCTTGCTGTCTACTGCAATGAGGAGGTGCCGGCTGCCACAGTGAGATGTGTTTGGCATCCTACCCCTGCTGCTGCAATTGTATAGATCACCCTACAGCAGTGTGTGGGGAGGGGGGCAGCCAGGGGGAAGCTTGCTCCCGTAACATGCAGAGTGGAGGAGGGCAGCAGCGGGAGCCCAAGCATCTCCTCTCCTTGCAGTTACTACTTTGCCTCTCCTTACTCTGGCTCACACAAGGGGCTGGGAAACATACAGAGAAGGGAGGGGGCAGAGTGGTGGACATATAGTGAAGGAGGGTCAGGCTGGGGAACATACAGTGAATGGAGGGTCAGGCTGGGGGACATATAGTGAATATAGGCAGTGATGGCCATTCAGAGAAGGGGGAGAAGGGGTAGGCTGTGGGACATACAGTGAATGGGGGCAGAGTGGCGTGCATAGTGAATGGGAGTTATACAGTGAAGGGGGGTCAGGCTTGGGGGACTTACAATGAATGGAGGCACTGATTGACATTAAGAGAAGGGGGCAGGTTGGAGGACAGAGTGAATGGGTGCAGAGTGGGGAACATACAGTGAAGGAGGGTGCAGAGTGGGGAACATACAGTGAAGGAGGGGCAGGCTGAGGGACATACAGCGAATGGGGGCAGGCTGGGGGAGATACAGTGAAGGGGCAGGCTGGGGGACATATTGAATGGGAGTCATACAGTGAATGGGAGTCTTACAGTGAATGGAGGCAGTGATGGACATTCAGAGAAGGGGGGACAGGCTGGGGGACAGAGTGAATGGGTGCAGAGTGGGGAACATACAGTGAGTGGGGAACATACAGCAAAGGAGGGGCAGGCTGGGGGACAGAGTGAATGGGGGTTGAGTGGGGGACCATTTTGATGTGATTAAGGATTCAAAGAATGTCAGGCTGAATGGTCGGCCCCCACACATTTACACTCCACCAAATCTGGCCCTCGTCGCAAAATGTTTGGACACCCCTGGTTTAAGGTAACCAGGTGTCTAATGTGAAACCTCTTTCTTCTAGGACTACTTTGTTCTTACCTCCCAACTTCTGCAGATTGGCAATAGGGCCACTCGCGCAATGTAGCCACGCGCACGTCCGGAAAGGGCCGTGTCCTATGCTAATTAGGCCACAGCATATGCAAATTAGCCGCTATCAGGTCACGTCCACGTTTTCCCCCTTCTGAGACGCTTAATAGATGCTGCTGCGGGACCGTCCCAAAAAACAGGGACGATCCCGTGAAAAACGGGACAGTTGGGAGGTATGCTTTGTTTGTGAAACTTCAAAGGGGTTGCCCAGTTCTACTTTCCTTTCACCTGCCTGTGCTCCATAACTGAGTCAGTCCACAGTCAGTCAACTATGCTATCAATGATCTCTAAAATGTGCCCACCCACTAGAAAGATCTGCGATCTAAATTTAGCCTTGAAATATTTTATTCCGTCCTGGACAAAAGATTTCAGGCAAGCGCACATCTTCAAAAATTTCTCTTAAGATCCCATGTGCATGCCTATGGATCTTTTGCAGCATGGGAGCGCGCATACGACAGATTATCGGTAAAAATTCGATGATTTTCAGTCGATCGGTCAGAAATCGGCAAAAAAATAAAATAAATAAATCGGTTTAGTGTGTGGGCACCTTAAGTATCAGAGGAACAATTAAGAGGCTTAGACCAGATATTCATTAAAGGCAGACATACCTCCTAGTTTTCCTCTGATAACCTCCAAGGCTTCCTCATGTTTTCCCAAACGCTCTAAAATCATGTAGTACAGTTCAACCTGAAACCAACATTGGACAGCATTCATTAGAACATTATAGTTGAAATGTAACATACTTAAATTTAGACAAGATAAAGTTATTTGATCTTGGGAAACTGATAAAATATGTCAGGTCATCTTGTTTCAAGGAGCCTTTTGTCTTATATTTGGGATAAACAATCTTAATGTATTTAAACTTTCCCCACAGAAGGATAAGAATATCAAAGTTTGAACACCTAAAGCAGATTAACCCCTTGCATTTTGTGGTGAGCCCTGCTGTTTTGATGGCCGCACTCACCATTTCCTCCTCGCTGAAAAGATCCAGTGAGGTGGAAACGGCGTTGAATACTCTGACGGCGAGCTATCGGCACTGCTTGCTGCATAGCTTGCCGCCTGCATAGAATATACCCCAATGGCTCTCCCCATGCTGTAAATGGTTCCCAGGTTTCCCCATTTACACTACACTCTTTTGAAATAGTTTTATATTTCAGTGACATATCTTGAGGCATCTTGCATTTAAGGGGAATTTGGTACTTATCGATAATTCTCTTTTTCTGAGGCAGCAGGGGACACTGCAGTCGGGATGACTGATGGGGATAAAGCTGGTGTACTGAGGAGTCGGCACTTCTAATCTTTTGTAATGGCTGGCTCCTCCCCCCTCTATCCCCGCCCAGACCCTAGTCTTAGAAAAACTGTGTCCGAGAGGAAAGAGACAGGCAAGCAAGTTGAAGGAGGAGGATAAGAAAATAGTTAGCCACAATAGTTAGCCACATGCCTAACAACAAGATCTGCACACAAACATAAATGTACACAGGCAAAATGGCAGGAGGACAAACGCTGGGAGAGTGGAGGGACTTCTGCAGGACTGCCCTGCCAAACGAAGCTGCAGAACTGCCAATTTGTCAAACGAAGAAACGTATTCGAGCCCGACCAAGTGGCCCCTCTACACACCTGTGAGATAGAAATTCCCCTAGAAACCACCCAGGAGGTGCTAACAGACCTAGTAGAATGTGCGGAAACACTAGAGGGAGGTTGCCTGAGGGCACGGTGATAAGCCTCTTGATTAGTGAAACAAAGCCAACGGGCCAACGATTGCTTGGATGCCGGCCAACCTCTCTTTTCCGCACCGTCAAGAATGAACAGGCAGCCTGATTTACGCAAAGACTGTCCTTTAGACATACACCCATAAGGCACGAACTACATCCAAAGAGACAGGGCCTTCTGTGAAAGCCGGAACCACAATAGGTTGGTTAACATGAAACTTTGTAACCACCTTCGGTAAAAAAATACTTACTAGTCCTTAATTCAGCCCTGTCCTTATGAAAAGGGGGTCCTTATCAAGAAGGGGGGTCTACAGGACAAGGCCCCCAATTCCGATACCCTGCGTGCGGACGCCAGGGCCAACAACATGATAGTTTTCCAAGACAGGAACTTCAAATCCACAGATTAAAGAGGTTCAAAGACCACTGACTGGAGAAACTGGAGAACCAGCGACAGATCCCAGGGTTCCGTGGGAGGTACAAAAGGTGGTTGAAGTTGCAACACTCCTTTAAGAAAAGTCTGCAAAACGTCTGTGAAAGAAGACTGAAAGTGCAGAGACCTGGACTTTTAGGGAACCTAAACGGAGACCAGCCACTAGACCAGCCTGAAGAAATTCCAACAATCTTGAAAGACTGAATAAAGCCTTTGGACACTTCCTTGTCTCGCACCAACGGACATAGGCCTTCCAGATGCGGTGATAATGCAGAGAAGTGACCACTTTTCTCGCACTCATAGTAGTTCATAGTAGATATGAGGAGTTTGTTATTCAGTCTGGATGCTATCAGATCTATGTGATGAGTCCCCCACCTCTGAGTTACCTGCTGAAAAACTTTTGGATGCAGGGACCATTCCCCCGGATGATAATCCTGGCGACCGAGAAAGTTTGCTTCCCAGTTCTCGACACCCGGGATTAAAATGTCGGAGAAGTTTTCTGAGTAAGCTTCTGCCCATTCCAGAATGGGCCTGACTTCCTTCATTTCCCCACCGCCCTGGCAATTGATGTACGAGATCGCCGTGGCATTGTCCGATTGAATGCGAACTGCCCTCCCTGCCAGAAGGTTGTGCGCATGTAACAAAGCTACATGAATAGCTTGCAACTCCAAGATATTGACAGGGAGCGCTGTTTCTTGGGGAGTCCCCCGCCCCTGGAACACGTGGCCCTCCGTCACTGCCCCCCAGCCGTGGAGGTTGGTGTCGGTTTTCA